>NC_134576.1:129033692-129341609 GCF_050947875.1 Dermacentor variabilis
TATTGGTTGATGCCTCGTAATTTGCAATACGTGCCATAACGTAATTAATTAAAAAAGTTAATTCGTGAATTTTTCTTCATTGGTCGATTATGTGCTTAGATTTCTCGGGCACGCATGTCCGTCTCTTTTTAGTAATCCAGTTCAACGACTAGAAATGTGCGATGTGCCACAGGCGATGTTTTCTTTTTTTTAAGTCTGCAAGATCCAAAAATATATATAAACACCCGGTATCTACCGTTGCAACGGAGAGTGTCTAAGCATACAAAGGCGCTGACAGTGTGCAACGTGGTAATTCTTTCTCTTTTTTTTTTTTTTGCCTATCTAAGGCAGAGGTCACAACAAAACGCACCGCCGCAGTCACTTTACAGCCACGTCAAATGCCACCCACACGCCACTCCAGCCGCCTCTAAACCGTCGTGTACCGTAACTCACCGTCAGAAGTTTTGCAGAACACGGGAGCTGAACAGCCCAAGCTATACTGTAACCGCAGGACATTAGCTTTTACGGTTTCACCTATCACAATGTGCTCCGAGACAAGCCATCCCATTTGCGCCGAGAAAGTTTAAGTCTTGCAGAGAGCTCCGTTCTTCGTACGCTCTAATCCAGGTCCTTGCGCAAACCAGATGGGGCCGTTCTCGCCGAAACGTCCGCCCCAAGCCGTCCTAAAACTTGGCAGACAAACTCGCTCTTCATAGTCTGGCCACTTGTGACGCACTCTTGATGCACACTAGTGTAAATGACAAAAAGGACGATGAGCATGAGTTACGTCGATCTGCGGACATGCCTCACCTTTTCTTTCTTCCTTCCTTTCTTTCTTTTATTTTATATTTCTTTTTTCTTTTGGTCGCAAGGACCTTGGGCTTTTCGCTGTGACGACTTTTGCTTTGTCTCCATGCTCGTACACCCAAGTTGGGGTCCTTACAGTGAGAATCCTCGACATTAAAGCCGGGTCAATCGCGGGGATTCACTTCCGCCTACGTCGCTCTTTTCCCAAATTAAAAATAATAATAATAATAGTAAAAAGAAGAGAAACACAGCTCAAAGGTCGTCATTTTGACGTGATTGCTTAAATCAAGCTCGAATCGCAGAAGGGTGCTCGACTCGTCTCGGGAAAGAGGCTCCCAGCACATATTCGAAAACTGGCACGATCGTTGGGAGCACTGTACTGCTGTTCATGACTATTCCGAAGTTGACGACTTGTTGAATGCACACAAATTAGTTACTTTGTTCAAAATAGACTTAGTACCGAAACATCTTCATGTCACCTCGTACGACGCGTACCCACGAGCGGTGGATCGACCATAAGGTTAGCAATGAAAACATAACGGCAGTGCCTTCTTTCCCACTAACTTAATGTTAACCAAAGTATGAAATATCCAGTGCAGAGAGACCAAAGGCCAATACGCGAAAGGTGGTTGGGAATTTCACGCGGGGACAAGCCTCTGGCCAGGACTAGGACCACGAAAAAAAGAAGTATTTTTGAAAGTACGGCATTTCATGCTCGTTTCACATGTTGCGTGTGTTAATGACACAAAGACGGCCAAAACGTCGCCAACCGAGGCAGGTGCGGAGACAATAGAGAGGTCTATATTAGGAGTCGCAAGCAGCTTGCGTACGCAAGAACTAAAGACGACCGTACTGCGCATGAGCAGACCGAGACGTAGGGGTCTACCAAAAGGACTTCTTGTGCAAGTTGGTGCTCAGATTTCCTAGGTACTATACTTTGTGGCGCAAAGTACATTTCTTGAAAAAAGACAGAAGAAAGGAAGACAGTGAAGGACAGGGGTCTACGCACGCGCAGTAGCGCGGCCCTTAGTTCTTGCGTACGCAATCCGCTTGCGACCCTCAATCTAAAACTCTCTAATGAGACCTCGTCGATGCACAGGAGGCTACCTCGTCAAGCCGCGCGCCCCGCCAGAGGGCGGTAGGAGTGCTGCCCCCCCCCCCCCCCCCCCGAGGAAGTCCGGGTTGTCGTCACCGCGCGCGGTCTGCGTCCGCTTCCATTGCGGCTTTGAGCTCCAATCTGAGTCGTAACATGGGGTGGTTGGTGGTGTTGGGGGAAAGGGGGACACGTCTCCGTCGGCGCCTGCGATCCTACGATTCCAATTGAAGAATCGCCGCAGCCCTGCCGACGAAAGTGGGCCAAGGATACGCGAGCACTGCCGCACCATAATACGTGCCAGCGGGAGCAGCGAGAAAAATGAAAATAACGAAAGTCGGGGAAGCCGATCGACGAGAGCTTGGCCAAAACACCCGAGCCGAAAATGCGTTCGTCGGGTGCGAAAACTAGCGAGGGGACACAATGGGTGACGCGATAAGATCGGCCATGTTGGAAAAGGGTTCATGCAAGCTTCACAACAGGTCCCTGCCCCTAAAAGTTACCAATAACCGCAAGATAAGTCGGAGAGCAACGCTGATGGGTGTTTGACGTACTGCCCGTGAGAAACGTATGAAGACAACAGACAATGACGCCAGAGAAAGAGCAGATGAAATCAAGCTACATTTCTGTTTAATTGAAAAAGTATAATAATAAGGAAAAAGGGTAATTAACGTGAGCGAACAGGCGACTTGTCGCCGATGGGCTCTTAATTGTGGCGAGTTATCTTTTCTTACGCTTTCATTCCCCCATCATGACATGACAAAACTGGCGAGTTTTCTGGATCGTAAAACGCGGGACGAAACCGAATCCCATGCAAAGAAAAGCAAAGGTGAATCAAAAGACCGCGTTCATCCTACATATTTTTTTTGTACAGCTCTATAATAAAGCTGCAGCTCGTTTTACTTTTTTATTTTATTTTTTCCCCTACGTCCTTGGCTTCCTATAACCCTCTTTAATATGCACACTTCTATCATAAAGCTGCAGCTACACAAAGCGTGCACAAAGCCGTTCCGCTGAACTGAATTGACCGGCATTTTATTTGCGCCACGTGAAATTTTACACAATGAAGGAAGGCCGTCATTAAATTGCCACAAATGAGAAGCTTAACAAAGCATCTGGTACTTGATAATGATATAATAAGGCAGCACTCAAAACGTTGCTTAAGATTTCATTCAGCATTGCTTTTTCTGTATTTTTTACAAGCGATAAAAGAATTGAACCAGATTTATGTCATTTATGACAGGTAAGCAGGCGAACGAACCTCAACGATTAGCATATACCAGACTCGATTTTCGCCAAGCTAACAGCTGCATCGAGATGCAGTCTCTTATGCTATAATTCTTGGGGCAGGCTGGGTCTTTTTTTTTTTTCATGTCCTGCTTCTTATGTTCATCTTCTGCTTCTCAACATCGTCTTCAAGATACTTCATCATCATCACATCTTTTTCCTGTCCCTTAATCAACTCCATAATTGTCGCCTTCATCTGTTCCTTCTCATCAACATCTTCAATTCCTTTCTTCGTATTCTTCCATACTTGTTCTTCTATTCGTCATCGTCTTCTTATTCTGCATCTACTTACTTTTCGTTTCTTCTCGACCTCTTTTTCCTCGATTTCTTCTGACAGGAGCAATGCGCCTCGTACGTAAAATGTTTCGACGTCTGAGATGAGCCCTAGTTCAGCGACGGCAACACACAGCTTCAAAACCGCATCGTCTTACGTACACAAATCATCAGGTAATAAGAGTTATGTTTCATTCGTAAAACCGAGCGTCATGCACTACCACGAGAGCTGTGATCACGTAGCATACCGTACGAACGCGAGTGCTCAGCGTACACCAACGTTACGAATCATCATTTGCAGTGGCACATGTTTTTGTAACACATTCTCCGACGCAGTTGTAAATTCACAGCGATCGTTGGAAAAGGACAGAAGTCCAAGTTCGGTCGCAGTTTCGACCGCATCCCGCACAAAGGAGACACGCAACGCGCGACGTCACTCACGAACGACACGCGGAGCATGCGCGGATGGTTTCTTATCTCTCCCTGCTGGTATGCACGCACGCTTAACAAGTCGGCGAGGGCTTATTTCAAACTTCAAGGAGGGAACGGCAAGACGCGAACGCCTTCCGGGACTCGCCAGCCAAACGATTATATACGCAAGAGGTTAGTAGGCTGTTGCGTCTAGTAGCGAGGCAGCCGAGTTTCGAGAGAGCGCACGCGCAGTCAACGACACTTCCTCGCTGCCACTGCGAATATGAAAGGAGAAGAAGAAGGAGAGGGAGGGGTGCGCGCGACTCTGTTAGGGGACTCGGCCTTTGTTAGATTGAGTCCAATTCGCGAGACCCATCTCGACGGCTGCTATGCGGCTTGGCACTGTAGCGTCTGAGCGGCATTCGTGCGCCGTCGCCGCGAAGGCGTGGAACTCTGCGTAGAACGAAGATCACAGATGCATCATCTCCCGAACAAACAAACAAAAAAATAGGAGGGGGGGGGGAGCCGTTCACAAGTAATAGGATGGCCAGTTGTGCCACATAGTTGGCATTTTGTCAGTGGGAAATTAAGAGCGCTGGGACGCCTGGACACGTCTCTTCCCCTTCTTTGTCTCGCCGTCCCAACGGTCTGATTTCCCAATGATTCACAATCTATTGTTCTTTGCGAACCATGCTTGAAGTCGAGCTCCACGACATTCGGCGTGAATGAATGAATGAATGAATGAATTATCTGTAAACAAGATAAATATACATAAAAATTATGAACAAGTTTCACTTCAAAAAAGAAAGACTGTCACCAAAATTCATCGTTCGAAAACACGTTCACGGGATCTCAGTACTCCGCTTATCACGCTTGACATCAAGCTTCACAACATTTGACGTGCATGAATGAATTAATGAATCCTCCGCAGCAGCAGCGAGACTGGTAATTCTGAACACGTGAAATGTGCGCATAAAGAAACAACAAACATAAGAAAAATTGAATGTTGCTAGAAAGCCAGAGCAATCAATCTTCTGCGCTCGCTTGTGATTGGTTTCCAAACGGTAATTAAAGAGTGGTTCAGTAGAGAGGAGGAAAAAGACTACGTTGGAACATACCTACTATGCATATAACAGATAAAGTGATATAATGAACGAGCAAGGCAACTTTAAGCGCGTATTTCCTAAACGAGTATTACGTGTTCTGTCGCTGACTAAAAAGAAAAATAAGATGAAATACAATATCTCGAATGTGTTAGTGCGACACGCCGCAGTAGAATGTAAAACAACCTATGGGACTAACAATGCCTGCATTGAAGTGCTGGCTGATTAAACTCTCGGCGATATTGTCAACATTTACAACGAAACTAAAGCTTGGTGGCTTGTGTAACAGCGCGTATGGGCGTGCTTACAAAAGCATTTGCCCTGCGTCACTTGCTCCAGCACGCGTGCGTACACTCGGCCACAAAAGTTCACGGACCACGGGATCTCAGAAAACGTTCAATTTCACAAACAGCCCGTAACAGTAGTCAGCAGAACCGAACATCACAATGTCGTTCGCACATACTATAGTAGATGCTATAAATGCGAAAACTGGGGTGCGTCGTGAGTCTGCGCGGGTATTCAAGCTTTTTTTTTTTTCTCGGATTTCGTGTTCCGTAAAATTTTGTGGCCGAGTGTACATTCCCTGCGTTTTGCCGTTGTCGCAACGTGGTGTGCGCCTTCTGCCCTCATTCCAGCGCGGAGTCGCCGCCTGACGAGAGGGGGCGCTGCGCACGCAACATGCTTTCCACGCTGTGCTGCCTGGCGACGACGGCGCTCATCACAGGCAAGTTACACCTGGTGGCAGTCGTGGTCGTGATGTAGCAGCAGGCTGGGTTTGCCTGGCACGCTTGGCCGGCAATTGTTGAGCCGCAAGTTGTACGTCTACTCCGTGTCGATCTATGCTCCAGTTTGCTTTGTGCTACTTTAGTAAGACGTTGTGTGGAAGAGACAAGGGTGTGACTAATAGAACAGCGTCTCCTTTTAGAACAGCGCAAGCCGCTACTGCTGAAATTTCATGAGTCGGCGAAAGCACATGTGACATGAACGTGAGAAACTCGGGCGAGGCAAACATGAACACACCGGTCACCTTTTTATGACCACTAAGGCGTGTCTTTCGGTTAATTCGGTCCTGTATGTCCACATAACCGATTTTGTGCCGATTTCAAAACCACGTTCCGAATGACGACTCTCGGCAACCTGCCAACGGGAAACTAACAGCCTCAGTCTTACTAGATTAGAACACGCCTTTCGCTTCTGCTGTGGAGGGTGCTAGGAATTTCTGGTTGAAGTGCCTCTAGTATGGCAGCTCGTTGCATCTGTGCCTTCTGGAACATTCGATGTTTGAAAACATTATAGGCTGCTGGAGGTGTGCCTTCATTGTGCGGATTAATTGTCGATAGTGACTGTACGCCCTTGTATTCATCGTATTGATCTGTTATCGATGTGCATTCGTCTGATGTATCTATTACGTTATAAAACATTAGGTTCTTTTTTCTGCTAAACCCGAATAGCCAGAAATGTATTCTCGACTTACTTTTCTCGTTTCTCCTTGTGTCGGAAACAGAAAAGAAAAAGAATCGGAATGACAAAGCTGTCGTATCACTACGCTTCCGGACCTATGCATTTCGACGTTCCTCTTCAAATACATACAGCAAGAGGAAACATTCTCACAATAAAACCACTGCATAATAATCTGTCCCATAATAAAAAAAGAAGTGCAATTATACTTAATGGAGAAAGCATAATTAAGGCGCAGTCGCAGCTTTACGATGGTTGCTGGAGGACTGATACCAAAATATGAAGACGAAAAAATGTTATCTTGAGCTGGCAGTTAAATATATACAGTTCAGCTCACACACTGAATTTTACCGTACATGAATCTGCTGCGTCGGTATCTAAATCCTCATTTAAGAAAAACAAGTGTGCATGTGCGCCACTTAATTTTAACGCGTCGTTTCCGCAAGGCAGCAATTCTAACAATCACAGCTTGCGGATTTTGTTTTTCTTTTAATTTCACACGTTCCACAATGGTTATGACGCACAGCATTAAAAATTCTATCGTGTAAATGCCGAGTGCGTCAGTTCTTCTCGCTCTTAAAGCAAATTATTCAAATATCTACGCCCTCCGGCGTCGTACACCTGTTGCAAAATGTGTCTATTTCAGGCGACAATCCACTTTATTTATTTATTATACGATTTCGAAATGATGGCAGTCTTTGTCGCAGACTTTTTCTCAACGTTTGGTTGTCAAATGAACTGACGTATCCGGCATGCGGCTATAGTAACAGAAAACGCAGGAGGTAACATGACGAGGATATTTTCTCCACATGCTTGTTCTCCATGTTGGCGTGCGAAGTCCCAAACATATAACTATATATATAGCATTGGAATGTTTTAAAGCTCAGTGACTTATATATATATATATATATATATATATATATATATATATATATATATATATATATATATATATATATATATATATATATATATATATATTCTTTTTAGTTAAACACTAGTAGGCGCCTAGCCTGAGTTTATATACAAGCTCACCCGGTTATGGCATCTCTGTCAGGAGGTGTGGTCAGGAGGGAGGAAAAAGGCTACGGCAAGTCCCTTCATAATCACAGGAGGCTACACTGCTTGCGTCAGGACTCAAAATGCACTTTCGTATGTTTATAATCGTCCCTCATCTCATTTCCTTCCTCATTACCCTTCCGTAGTAGATGCAGAGAAGCGGACCAAAGCTCTTGGCTTTTCTGTAAATAAATTACTCTCTCTCCTTCTCGGAGCTGTCACTCCGTTGCACGCGACTAGCGCTCTTTAATTTTTATTTAGTGTTGGCTATTCAATTACATAATTTGCTTTTGGGGCAGCTGGTCTCCAGACTCGGCCTTCATAGCCGCTTCACTTTTCAAAATGCCCGCAAGCGTGGCAAAAAAAAAAAAAATAGAGTAGAACTCACGAAGAGGCTTTTTTTCAACACAACCTAACTCCTTTACAAAGAGCCAGAATCCTTCAACAGCTTTCTGAAGGACTGTGACGGAGTGCACCGGTGCCGCAGCTGTTTAACAAAAGCCCTTTTACATTTTTTTGTTATATTACTTCAGCTGCAAAAATGATTAGGATGAAAGTTTGAACGATGTACCACCTACCGTTTTCGAGCAGTGCCCGCGGACCAGCATGCGAGACCACCAAGACGGTGTAACGGTTCGCGACCAACGCTCGAACGTCGCAAGCCGAGACTGTTAACGCACAGCCCCAGCAAGCGGAGGGAGCAGTCTTGACATACACCACGCGCATCCAGCTCCGGACCTGACTGATCACCGGCGCGCGCTTCGAATCTTAGAACGCGGGAGCGCAAGACAGCGCATGCGCTCCTCCGCACACGCCACCGCTGGTTTCCAACGGGTTCTGCACAAAGCTCACTTTAGGCCGGCATAACGCAGCGATCCATTCCGCTAAATTCTGCCACTCTCTCTTTCCGCCGTTCACGGCCGGCTTATCCCGTCGATAACGCGCACGCGATAAGCACCCGACCACTGACGAAGCGCGAAAATGAATAGCCACTGGCATGTAGACGTTGCATTTTACAGGTCCTGATCGCCAGTATACCTACACGTAAAAGTATACGATGCATACGCCGTCTGCGCCGTCTGTTCATGCTTGCCGTCCGCGAAAAGGCCAGACGACTGTCTTCTGGCGGCGTCCATCTTGGAACGGACATGAGTCGTTGCTTTCACGTGTCTCTGGCTTGGTCGCGGTGACCGAGGTCTTCTCACCGATGACGAGGCACTCGCGAGTTGTTCGGGCTGTTCTTGCCGATACGCGGTATCAAATGCCATCACGCGGGTGCAAGCCGCCACGGCTTGTGCCGTTTCCAAGATGGACGCAGATCGGAAGACAAAGCGTCTGGCTTTTGCAACCGGTCGTGTATCGTGCGGCAGGCAGCGCGAAGCGTGACCTGTCGGCTACATTCTTGAGTGTAGCTACTGACTGATCCTAACTGACGTGCGGTTCGCAGGAAAATTGCAGAACTGCCGCTTCAGAGGCAGTAATCACGCATGTGAGCTGCAGTTAACGTGAAGAGACACAAACATTTTTGTTTTACCATTCTCTTGCGAGTAATTGTATAACTAACATTACTTTCACTCCTGAACTGGGAAAAACATGCGCGGAAATGTATGGAATTGACTTGAGCATATTCTTAGCGTTAGCTCTCGCGAAACTTGACACTAATTTGATATAAACTGTTGTGTCGTCACAGCCGGCGAAGAGCATCCGTGAATTGATTTTTGAATGCCGCAAGACGATATAAAAGTCCAGAATGTAGCACTAAAATGCAAACATCAAACAAACAATGTTATGTCTTCATTTCTGTGTTTAAGCAACGAAAACCGGTTTCTACGACAAGAAACGTACGGATACGTTTTCTTCTCTTTTTTTTTTTTTTGTACATTAAAATGCTGCCTTCCGCATCTAAGCATGGTAGTCAAAGTTAAAAAAAAAAAGGTGTTCGGGTTCGTAACAGACCAGACAATGGTGAGCACTGACTTTAGAAGCGATTATATGCCCAAGCTGTCTTCGAGAGTGAGAATACAGTTCGCACTGCGTCTTGAATATTTGCTTTGTTATATTGTGTTACTTCTTTTCCTTCTTTCTGTTTGCAGTTGTGCGAACACAAAGCGACGACGACTTCTTTATTCCCGGAGAGGAGACGCTAGCGAGGCTGCTACCAGAAGAATATGGTATCTATACTGCGAAGTTTCACATTGCTGAACCAGCAAAACACCGCAGTAAAAAAAAAAAAACAACGTATCTCCATCCACGTCCGTAACTTGTAGCAATAACGTGATCCTCTCAACACAGACCTTGTGCCGTTTTGATGAACCGCGGCGGGTCACATTGCACAACGTCTGCTTCAAATCACAAAGGAGCTACAGAAAATCGATTGTAGAGCAAACGAGCCATCGTATTCGAAACACATCACAAAAGTCATGTTTGCACTGACACTTGCAGTAACTGTACACTCTCCAGTTTCAAGTAGTGACGCTAAATTCAAATGGACTGGTGAGGCGTGCTCCCCGTACCCCCTAAAAATTGCAATCTGCATCACACCGCCTTATGTAAAGCAAAGTTATGTTGTTATACTCCATCTTACAAATAGTTTGCCTTCAGTATAGTAGACCGAGTACCTCAAGACCGAGTACCTTCGGCCTTCAGCACTGTCGAAGGTACGAGGCGTAGATAGGAAATATCCCTGCGCAGCGGAATATAGTTCCGCGTTTAAATGTCTGATTAACGACGGGATTAGATAGTTTTGTGCTTACTTGGTACATGATGCGTTGCGGCGATACATGTAACATGTTAGGACCCTTGCTGCGCATGCGCATCGTATACCATGAACACAGCAGCAGCCGAGCAGACAACGTCACGCGGACGAACACATCTCGAAGTGCATTCGACCATTCCTATTGGCTAAGGAGTCTTGCAGCTTACATAGTGCTGCAAGCGACTTGTGAGACGGAGTGTGCATGATTTCGTTTTCAGTTCCTGGGCGCCGGCATCTAGGGCTCTTATAAAAAAAAAATATTCGGCGCAGTTACACCAACTTACACGATGGCGAAACAGTGAAAGCCCCGTCCGCTGTGCGGAAATCGTCATGCATGCGAGTTGATCAGATTACCGTGCGCAATAAAGTTGTTACGATAGAAAAAGCTCATGCTACGTTTAACAGTCCAAAATGGCGGCGCTTGTATAGGCTTCCGTAAATGTGTGTTGCGTCGTGTGGTATCGTGTTGCGTAGTATTAATTTGCGCAGTGGTTAACACCGCCTCATTATTCGATATCTCAAACTCTCCACTCTTGGATCGTGCAAGGTCTACTTGCGAACAGCCCACTAACGGAGCATTACTCTGCTGTTCTTGTTTAGTTTCTTTTTCAATCGCACACCTCCGGAATCTGTGCGTTACCAATGCTCCTTTGCGCAGTGCGTATAGCGTTTCCACGTGGTATGTCACGTCTTTACTAACGTGAACTCCATCCTATCACAGATGAAGCGGACGAGGAAGCTACAGAAGTGTGCCCAAAAGCGAAGCCCGGACAAGACGACCTGCCAGGTACGACACCGTCTTTTCTTTTCTTTTCTTCTTTTTCCTTTCTTTTTCACTGGGTGCAAAGCAAGAAAAGCCCGAAATTCAGAATTCAAATGTTAAGAAACCAGACGGAACACCAGACGCAGATCCAAACTGTTACGACATTACTACTCCGTAATGGGGCTTCCACGATGCTACTTCGTTCTTATTCATTGTTTTATACTTTTTTTTAAATACCCACGCACACCTTTACACAACACTTCGCGAGACGTGATTCTAGGATCTTCAAAAGCGTTACTTACAGTCGCAGACCACTACAGTCTTCGGCATTAAAAAGGCGTGCCATACGGGCACAACAATTAGCCTGTGATGTACGCAGTTCGTTGTTGGTTGATTCGTTCCAGCCGTGCAATTAAGGGCACCTTTCAGTATTCCGTTCTGCGGCTCCATTCAATGCCCAAAATTCACTGCTTTGTACAAGCAGCCTCGGCACAAGCATATAAGAGAGCATTGTTGAAGTTCGCACTTGTACCGTGATTTGCAGTGCAGTCATCTAAAAGAGAAAAAAAAAAGAACAGAAAGCCGTGCCATGAGGCACAAGAGTAGAGAAATGTGTAATGCACATCAAAGGAAGAGAGTGCCGGTGTCTGCCGCGCAAAGTGACCAGCGTAGCTCTTCTAAGCATGCAACATACCTGGCACACATACAAGGTACTGGCCACGAGCACTCCATTACGTCGGAAACAGGATCCAACGTTAGAATGACATCTGCGGGTGCATTGACGCTTAAATTTGTGTCTTGCCGTGTTAAATATTATTCCACGTACATGAAACTTCTTGCGCGCGCTTTGAAGATGTCAAAAGAAAAATATGGGTTTTTACGTACCAAAGCCACGATCTAAGGCACGCCGTAGTGGGGGCTCCTGAAATTTTGACCACCTGGGGTTTTTTTAACGTGCACCTAAATCTAAGTACACTGGTGTTTTCGCATTTCTCCCCCATCGAAATGCGGCCGCCGTGGCTGGGATTCGATCCCGCGACATCGTGCTTAGCTGCCCAACACCATATCCAGCTTTGAAGACGTCAAAAAATAGCGTGAACAAAACCAAAGGCGAAACCGAAGGTGGCAGGCACGAACGTTAACCAGCATGACATGCTAAAACTTCTCGAAGCACTGTGGCGCCACCTACCACCAGCGACCCTATGACGTAGGAGAGAGGATCCCAAGTCAAAACGTCTCCTGCGGCACACGGTCTCTAACACTCAACTTTGTGTCCTACCGCGACAAATATTCTTGCAGGCGAATCTTCTGGTGTGTATTCGAAATTATATGCAGGAGTGTTTATCCAACTTTTCTAGTATATACGTGTCCCTCTTCAGTAGTACCAGACCTACCATGACCGAGGGTATATATAACGGTAGGTTTGGTATATACATAAGCCTTTTATAAACCTCCTGAAAATTTACTTTTTTTTTAAATGACACAGACATATTTACAGGTTAATTTATTGAAGAGACATTAAACGCAGCAGAGGCAGCAGAAGCAACAATGCTTAATACTTTTAGCGTGGATTGATTCAATCACGTATTTTAATTAGAGATATCTAGTTTAGTCCTTCAGGCCCGGACTTCAAATGCAATAGCATTCCTTTGGCTATCTCTCAGGCAAAATTTCCTCGTGTAGCACCTATAAACGAAGCAGTGCGAAAAGGGCAGATGATAGTTCAAAGCTTGACGTCAGAAGTCAGCAGGAGGCATTGACGTCATTGATGATACAGATATTTGGACTCTCCGTGACCCACGGAAAAATGCTCACGACACATTCGGGGGTTATGACCCGCAGTTGGAGAAACACGGTTATAATAGGATACCAGCAAACAAGGAAACACAGGTTGTATGCTGATCTTTCTTTTTTTTTCTCTCTCTCTCTCTCTCTCTCTCTCGTGCGAGCAGGATTCGACCTGATCCGCAAGTTCCGGTTGGACGATGTCCAGTTTGACTTCCCGGGCGTCAAGCGGGTGACCGGCTCCAACAGCCTGCAGACTGCATACAGACTGTCACGAAAAGCGGAGCTCGTACTGCCCACAAGGTACAGACAAACGAATCCAAACAGCTATCTTGGGTGTCGCCATATCTTGGTGGTAACCAAGGGAAGTACTCCCTGCCCACGTGTACAGCTTCACTCGGGATATACGTGACCCCGTGATCAGATTTGTCGTTTATAATGCGCTTCTGTCAATGAGCTTTTGCCAGTTGCAAGCTCACCGCCTTGTGCCTAACCCTTGTACCGCCCCTTCTTTTCGGTCCGTTCTCTTTCCAGTGTCGCGCAGTATTGAAGTAACGGCGGTTCTAAGAGGCTGCCGCCTGACGAATGGTGTTACTACGGTCAGTGTGCAAATGAGAAGGAAAGAGCTGTATGATTAGAGGAAATGCGTTTGGGGTAGTACGGGTATGTTAAGGCACGACTCACGCCAAGCGCGGTGGCAGGGAAAATGTTCTAGGCACGAATACGACAAACCCTTCGCCACCCTCCTTTCTCCACCACTCGCACCCCGACCCCCTTAAACATGGTAGTTACCATCTGGAGAGGATGGACAAGTGGGCGCGGTTCTAGGAACAGGGTACAGTAGTTATAAGAGCGCATCTCAGAAGCTGGGTTTATTGGATATGTTCCCGGGGGGAATGATCTTCCACGAGGAACCGTCCTGTATTTGGTTTTTTTTTTCTTTCCATACTATCGCCGAGACGTCTTGTATTATAGCTTGTTTGTGGTCGGCATTCATTCTTTACCTTTGAGTGTGTTCCAGGAGGGAGTTCAAGATATTTTTTTTTCTGTTATTTGGCTCCCCTCTTATGGGTGACGGGGACAGCTGTAGGCGCTTATAGGAACTTTTCTCCCTCATTCTCTCTTTATGTCCAATGGTTTAACGTTTGCAAATACAACCCTATACATGTATATAGCCATGGCAACTTGTGGGAGGGTACGGGTAACAGAATGTACGGTTGCCCACGATGCTGTGCACCCTGCAGCGCGAAGGAAGCGAGAAAAATCCTTCCGAGTTTCAGAAGCTCATAAAATCGTCCTAAAGTCGCGAACAGCGCTTTCGTTACCGTAGCTCCAGGCACATTGCCTCTGAGTCTGCTGAAAGAAAAAAAAAAAAAGAACAGAATCGCACAAGCACGTGCCCACGGTGAACTGGGTGCTAATTTCTAAGCTCACCACAGCTCTAAGTACGTCGCGGACACGAGAAAGGGAACCCGTAAGACGCCATCTTTCGTGCTACGCCGGTTTGTGGCAATGGATTAACCCCTCAACCTTGTCCAAGCCTTCCCCACGTGTAGAACAGCAAACCAACTGCACGGTCGAATAAATATTTGCAGCATAGCCCACATATAAGCTCCCCCGCGTATAGCTTTATACTGGCCTACAGGACACGAGGTCAGACAGACGCCATGAACAAGCGTATAACGAAGCGAAACTAACAGCTGCCTCACTTAAGACACGTCCTTGCAAAGCTAAGGACGCCGCGCGGCCTTCGTCTAGCCTCCACTGGCCACTGTGTCCTGTCTTCCAGGGTCTACACGGTGCGCATTGTAGAGGGCGACCGGCTATGATTAACGCAAACAAGGACAATATAGAATGACAAGAGGGCGCTAGTGTGCCCTCCGTCTCGTAATCAGTTGTCTGCAATTCGTTTCGTCAATTACGTAAATGCACCCAAGTAACGCTCAATGACGTCTTCTATACGAAACGTCCCACGTCGGCACATACCGATCAGTTCACGAGTCTCGACTCTGTCATCTATCTCGTCGAGCGTATAGAAAATTTGTCCTCGTTCGTAAAGGCATGCCGATGAATCGTTCAAGCGCAAGTCTGACGTCAAGGCATCGTGCCGACGAGTGCGGTCCCTTGCCAGATTAAAAACGCTTCCGGGCTAAAGCTGAACGAGGTCCTATTCGCCCATTGTTCAACGATTCTTCTTTTTCCACGACTATGCTTTGTTTTTATTTCGATCCCGCGAGCGGAAGTGGATCATAAACTTCTGATCGCGGCTGCGCATGTACTCTTGCTACTGTGTACTAGCGCGTGGTTGCATCGACTCGATTAATTTACTGCTTCAGGCGCAGGGTTGTCCTGTCTAAGTACTTCTTTAAGTGCAACCACGAAGATAGGATGGTTACAACTTGGTCGAAACCCTATTACAGTAGAATTTTCAACCTACTGAACCTACCAGAATGGAAATTAACGACAGTATGTGATGAAGACAAACACCGTCCATAAATGTTAACGGGGTAAACGATAATGAATTTAATAAGATTAACATCGTACAAGAGTTAATAAGGTCGAAGATTTTTTACCCTATTACGCTCGAGCGCCACAGGGAGCAAACAAGACCCACTTAAAATTTACAACCATTCCACTTTGTGAAGATGGAATGGCAGCGAAAGCTGACGACAGCCAAAGCTCTCAAACGAAAAGCAAAGTGCTTTCGCTGCCATTCCATCTTCACAGAGTGGAATGGTTGCCCAGGCTCGCGATCGTCATTTTCGTTCAGCATCGCGGGAACGTTCTTCGTCGGTGGTCGTTTCGCGCCGGCGCCGTTTACATTCTCATTGCTGTTCCCTCCGGCGCTCCTCGTACGCATGTTGTTCTTCGGGCGTACGAACTATACTTGTCCGCCCAATCGATAACCCAGCTGTTTTTTGCCCCCACACCTCTTCTGCTTATATACTGCCATAACCTTGACGTCACGATATTGTTCACGGAGAGCGTTCTAATCTGTCCCGCATTTTCACATCTGCGGCGCCGCGCTGCACCCGTATGGCTTTGTTAGAAAACGCTAAGTCCGCTTCTTGATTTGAAAATTATAACAGCGCTAACACGTGCATCCACAAAGGAACAAGGACGAGACGCAAGCGCTGTGTCTTCTCGTCCTTGTTCCTTTGTGGATGCATGTGCTAGAGCTGTTATAATCTTCAAATCAAGTATGCACCATCTCGCCCAGAAAGAAGTTTTAATTAGGTCCGTTTCTGTTGCCCGACGCCGAAAAAAAAAACTACGGAAGGTTAGTCATACACAGCTTTCGCTGTAAAAATGAGTTCGTCCACTATAAAGTTCTAACCCCGCTGTCATGGTATAGTCGCATGCATTCACGAAGAATTTTCCGAGTGGGCTGAGAGGATATAGGAGGCCTACTCCAAGCATTTCCTCCCCGCCCTCTATTCCGTTGCGCCCTTACCTTTAATGAGGGATAAATAAAGTTTTTCATCATAATCCGCGAACATCGACCAAGCAGCGCAAGTGACCATCCCGTTGCAGGGCGGTGTTCCCCATGGGCCTCCCCGACGAGTTCTCTTTTGTGGCGACGTTCCGAAAGCGGAGCAGTCGCACCGACCCCTGGTTCCTCATGCGGGTCACCGACGTCCAGGGAGCGGCCCAGTTCGGGCTGAACGTGATCTCCAGGAAGAACCGGCTGGACTTCTTCGCGCAGGACGTCACCGGAAACAGGCAGACGCTGCGGTTCAGGAACGTCCGGGTGAGTGGCCGCACCGTCATAGGACACGGCGTGCGCCCGGTATTTCACTACGTACGTACGCAGTTATGGCAGGGTTGACGGGCTACGAAATTTAGCTCTGCGGGAACCCTACTTACAGAATTGATATTTGTAGATATGCCAGACCACATCGTTCCCGAGTTCACCCGCCGTGGTTGCTCAGTGGCTACGGTGCGGTGTAGTAGAATACTGTAGCCATGGTGTTAGGATGATGAGCACGAGGTCGCGGAATCGAATCCCGACCACGGCGGCCGCATTTCGATGGGGGCGAAATGCGAAAACACCCGTGTACTTACATTTAGGTGCACGTTAAAGAACCCCAGGTGGTCGAAATTTCCGGAGTACCCCGCTACAGCGTGTCTCATAATCATAAAGTGCTTTTGGCACATAAAACCCCATAATTTAATTTTTTCCTGAGTTCAAGTGCATTATTATTATTATTATTATTATTATTATTATTATTATTATTATTATTATTATTATTATTATTAATTGTTATTCGTACTAAAGTACCGTGACAACGCGTTAAATAAGAAGATAAACACTGTCAAAAAAAAAATTTCCAAGATAAACTCAACCAACTACGTAACCTGTAGCGTTAACCAACTGGCAAATTTAGTAGGGTCAGAATTATAGAAATATTCTAACTATTCTATCCACAAACTACCATCACCAGTCCCCTGAAGAAATGAAAGCCCAGTAACTTTTGTAGGCGGCGTTTGTCTTGTGTGTCAATGACCGCCCCAACCTGACACGGGGATTCCGTTATGAAGCTGCTTGAATGCGCCGCCGTCCAATGGAAACGAAATTTCCATTAGAGGCGCCGCCAAATCACGTTCGCTCGATATCCGTTGCATCACGGTGGATATATATATATATATATATATATATATATATATATATATATATATATACACACACACACACACACACACATATCTTTCAATATCGGCGTCTCTCTCACGAACTATTTTTCGTAACGCGTACGCACAGAGATGCGACGATGCTGCTTTGTGGGCGGAGCTTTTACTGGATTCTTCAATTCTACCAACGTAGAGAAACGTATGCTTATCATTTGTCATCATAAGCACACCAACTTCACGCGACCAACCTTGTGTTGTGCACAAGGTTGGTTGTGCACAAGGTTGTGGTTGGTTGTGTTGTGCACAAGGTATCCTAATTTTTTTTTTAAATAAAGACAAGTTTTGGCAGGCGGAGAAAAAGATTAACTTTATTACAGTTTTCTACCAGCTGTACCTGCAATTTGTTCGTAGCAAAAAAAAAAAAAAAAGAAACGACAAACGCGAATTTTAAAAGCTTTCCCGCAAGGACTCGTAACACGAAAAAAAAAAAAAAAAGAGCCTCTGTGGAGGTGCTTGGTATCGATCCCAGTACCTCTCGCATGCTAAGCGAGCGCTCTACCATCTGAGCTACACCCCCGGACGACTGGCCGATGGACCGCAATACGGGTCATTTCCTATATGCCTTGAACAGCTCCAAATCAATGGAAGGGGGGGAGGCCCATGCTTTATGCGTACAAACAGCAGATGGCCCCTCCCCTATTCGGACATAAATAAAGACAAAGATTTTTTTTTTTTTTTTTTTTTGCAGCAAGCACTCATATTCCCAATAATATAAATAAGTGCACGCACGTGCCTTGCAGCAGAAGACGGTACCCAAAGCAGGCTTTCATTACTAAAGCTATAACAATGAAATGTAAAAAAAAAGAAAGTGGAGGTGCTGGGTATCGATCCCAGTACCTCTCGCATGCTAAGCGAGCGCTCTACCATCTGAGCTACACCCCCGGACGAGCAACAAGGGGCACTCGAATCGCTTTTCAAACGGCAAACGAGATCAGAAGGGTGAGGATAAATTGAACGCTCTCTTCCGTGACCCTGTTTGGTGAAAACTCGCCACCCAACGTGCGTCGACCGGCGCGACCTTGAAGGCGACCGGTCGCGTTAAAGTAGCGCTCAGTTGACGCTTCTTTACGGAAGCGTTTAGGTGCCGCCATCTTGGGCTGTTAACGCTGCTGCTTTTCATCTTTAACGAAATTTACGCGTTACTACAGCTCATTCGCAAACATGAAAAACTTTGTATAAATGCGTACAGCGTTCCCTGGCCATGTTATACGTGACTTCACTTCTCATAAAACAGAAATTGTTTGTGTAACACCCCAAGATGGCGGCGCCCGACAGACGCGAGCCTTTTTCGCTCATTCGGCCGTTTCACGCTCTCGCGTCAAAATTATGCAAATCACACGTGCTTTGGGAATCGCAGTTGTGCGACGCAGTGTGCGACGCACAGGCTTTTTGACCTTCTCCGATGTCTTCGAACGGGTGCCCTTTATGGAGTACGGACATGCTGAAGGTCATAAAGAACGTGTACGTGCTTGCCTATATACACGGTGTCTATACATATATAGCTGCTCCTAGTACCCCTGTATAGCACGCCGTCCTCGAGCTGCTCGAATAAACCTCCGAGAAACGCACTGTCCGAGTTGACGCATTTCTCGACGAAGTCGCGGTCTTGCAAGAGGTCCTTTGTGAGCGTCAGGAACCGGTTGGCGCGCACGGGGGGGGGGGAACACGGGAACACCATCTGGTGTTCCGCAGTCGACATACCCCCATCTACGCGCGCCAACTGGCTCGGCGTAAGTAGCACACGAGAATCGGAGCAGAGTCGGATTTGAGAGCTTGAATGAAGCCGATGGCGCGACCGACCACGCCGGCGACACGGCATGAGCATATAACCAGCAGCTCAAGTTGGTATAGGTATCGCTAGCACATAGATACAAACTTAATGTGGCCGACATTCATAAAGAATGCTTCGCATTCAGCTGTGCTGGTCTATCGTCACGATACTTTCACACCGACACAAGTACACTTGTCAGGCCCAGCCATGTCTGTCGCAAATATTCCAGCCACCGCTTTAAAAAAACATTTAAAAAACGTACTGTTTCCTTCATGCTGAAAAAAAGTGTCTCTGTGGAGGTGCTGGGTATCGATCCCAGTACCTCTCGCATGCTAAGCGAGCGCTCTACCATCTGAGCTACACCCCCGAACGAGTGGGTGTAGCTTCGAATCAATGATAGGAGAAAAAAAAAAAAAGCCCATGCTTTATGCCTACAAACAGCAGATGGCCCCTCCAACATTCGCACATAAATAAAGACTATGTTCTTTTTTTTTTTTTTTTGCAGCAAGCACTCATATTCCCAATTATATAAAAAAATGCACACACGTGCTTTGTTGCAGAAGACCATACCTAAAGTAGGCTTTCATTACTAAAGTTATAACAATGAAATGCAAAAAAAAAAATTTGGAGGTGCCATGGGTATCGATCCCAGTACCTCTCCCATGCTAAGCGAGCGCTCTACCATCTGAGCTACACCCCCGGACAACTGGCCGATGGACCACAATACGTGTCATTTCCTGTATGCCTTAAACAGCTTCGTATCAACGAAAGAAAAGAGCGCATGCTTTACGCCTACCAACGGCAGATGTCTTCCCCCGCTCCCCAATCCGGGCATGCATAAATAAATAAATACAAACGTTTCTGTATTTTTTGCAGCGATCATTCATATTTCCAATAATTAAAGAAGTACACACATTCCTTGCAGCACAAGACCATACCTAAAGTAGGCTTTCATTACTAAAGTTATAACAATGAAATGTAAAAAAAGAAGTGGAGGTGCTGGGTATCGATCCCAGTACCTCTCGCATGCTAAGCGAGCGCTCTACCATCTGAGCTACACCCCCAGACGACAAGCAAGGGGCACTCGAATCGCTTTTTAGACGGCAAACGAGATCAGAAGGGAGAGGATAAAATGAACGCTCTCTTCCGTGACCCTGTTTGGTAAAAACTAGCCACCGGACGGCCGTCGACCGGCGCGACCTTGAACGCGACCGGTCGCGTTACCCTTCTCAAAGTAGCGCGCAGTTGACGTTTCACTTATTATTATTGTCGTTGTTGTTTGGACATCCAGTTGTTCTTAGGCCCTTTGCAACGAAGACGCCGAATAAAACAACGGAAGAAGGAAGACGACACGGGACAGCCACGTAGCGCCTACGTGGCTGTCCCGTGTCTTCTTCCTTCGTGCGTTGTTTTAGTTGGTGCCTTCGTTGTAAACATGTATAACCAACTCGCCCAACAGCTCGTGTCTAGGCCCTTGATATAAAGATTGATTCCCTTTGGATTGTTCAAAACATGTATAGAAAGAGAAGACAATGGCAAAGACTTGACTGCGTCAAATAGGAACAGATCACTGAAGTTGCACTAGCTAAGTAGTGAATGTTAAAAAAATAAATAAACGATACAATGTCCAAAGTTTCAACGCTTCCAAATAAGCAATGTTTAAAAAAAAAAGTGTTCTACAAAACGGAGAAAGCGACGAGGGCGCGATGAGCTTGGTCGCGTCGAGACGCGCTGCGTTCATCGAGGGTCGTACCCCGCAGGCCAACATTCGCCTAGTGGTAGCCGGTGCGAATATGGGGATTCGTAGTAACGGTACCCGCACGTGCGACTGCACGCGTACAAACCAAAGTAGCTCAACGCAGACGCCGCCTCTGATAACGGATAGATTAGGCGTGTCCGGTATTCCGGCAAACGAAAGCGGACTGGGCGTTTTACCGGATGAGCGGAGCCGCGAACGTGAACGGCCTGCACGGTGCGGCCACCTGGTGGCGCACAGCTCAACCGGACAGACGCATTGCTGCTGGAGTAAATGTTCGGCAGAAACACGATTACCCCACTGGCCTAAAATTCAGAGGTTCAGCAGGTGTTCATGCAGCAGATATTCAGCAGCAAGTGTTTCACCCGCTTTGCTCCGTTGAGGCGCGCTCGTGACGTGGTGTCGCAGCCAATGGCAATGGGAGAGTTTAGGTGCCGTTTCGCTGCTATATATAGTAGTTTACGGAAGCGTTTAGGTGCCGCCATCTTGGGCTGTTAATGCTGCTGCTTTTCAGCTTTAACGAAATTTACGCGTTACTACAGCCGATTCGCAAACACGATAAACTTTGTATAAATGCGTGCAGCGTTCCCTGATCATGTTACGTGACTTCACTTCTCATAAAACTTAGAAATTGTTTGTGTAACAGCCCAAGATGACGGCGCCCATGAATTGAATGTAAAATCGTCTATAGAGACGACAGACGCGAGCCTTTTTCGCTCATTCGGCCATTTCGCGCTCTCGCGTCAAAATTATGCAAATCAGACGTGCTTTGGGAATCGCAGTTGTGCGACGCATTGTGCCATGGCATCGACACTGCGGCAGCGTGCCTCGACCGGCTTTTTGACCTTCTCCGATGACTTCGAACGGGTGCTCTTTGTGGAGTACAGACATGCTGAAGGTCATAAAGAACGTGTACGTGCTTGCCTATATACACGGTGCCTATATATATATAGCTGCTCCTAGTACCCCTGTATAGCACGCCGTCCTCGAGCTGCTCAAGTAAACCTCCGAGAGACGCACTGTCCGAGTTCACGCATTTCTCGACGAAGTCGCGGTCTTAAAAGAGGTTCTTTGTGAGCGTCAGGAACCGGTTCGCGCAAGGGGTGGGAACACGGGAACATCATCTGGTGTTCCGCAGTCGGCATACCCGCATCTACGCGCACCATCTGGCTCGGCGAAAGTAGTACAAGAGAATCGGAGGCGAGGTGTAGTGTCGGAATAGAGAGCTTGAATGAAGCCGATGACGTGACCACGCCGGCGACACGGCATGAGCATATAACCAGCAGCTCAAGTTGGTATAGGCATCGCCAGCACATAGACAGATACAAACTTAATGTGGCCGAAATTCATAAAGAATGCTTCGCATTAAGCTGTGCTGGTCTATCGTCACGATACTTTCACACGGACACAAATACACTTGTCAGGCCCAGCGCATGCCTGTCGCAAATATTCGAGTCATCACTTTAAAAAGAATATTTAAAAAACACACCGCTTTCTTCATGCTGAAAAAAAGTGTCTCTGTGGAGGTGCTGGGTATCGATCCCAGTACCTCTCGCATGCTAAGCGAGCGCTCTACCATCTGAGCTACACCCCCTTTTTTTTTTTTTTCTTTATTGCCTGGTCTGAACGACTGGCCGATGGACCACAATACGGGTCATTTCCTGTATGCCTTGCACAGATTCTTATCAATGGAAGGAAAAAGGCGCATCCTTTATGCCTACAAACAGCAGATGGCCCCTCCAACATTCGGACATAAATAAAGACTATGTTTTTTTTTCTCTTTTTTTGCAGCAAGCACTCATATTCCCAATAATATAAAAAAGTGTACACACGTGCCTTGCAGCAGAAGACCATACCTAAACTAGGCTTTCATTACTAAAGTTATAACAATGAAATGTAAAAAAAAAAGTGGAGGTGCTGGGTATCGATCCCAGTACCTCTCGCATGCTAAGCGAGCGCTCTACCATCTGAGCTACACCCCCGAACGAGAAACAAGGGGCATTTCAATCGCTTTTCAAACGGCAAACGAGTTCAGAAGGGAGAGGATAAAATGAACGCTTTCTTCCGTGACCCAGTTCGGTAAAAACTAGCCACCGGACGACCGTCGACCGGCGCGACCTTGAAGGCGACCGGTCGAGTTACCCTTCTCAAGGTAGCGCTCAGCTGACGTTTTACTTGTTATTATTATCGCTGTTGTTTACGCATCCAGTTGTTTTTAGGCCCTCCACAACGAAGACGCCAAATAAAACAACGCACGAAGGAAGACGACACGGGACAACCACGTAGCGCCTACGTGGCTGTCCCGCGTCGTCTTCCTTCGTGCGTTGTTTTATTTGGCGCCTTCGTTGAAAACATGTACAACCAACTCGCCCACCAGCGCGTGCCTAGGCCCTTGACATATAGATTGATTCCCTTTGGATTATTCAAAACATGTATAGAAAGACAAGAAAGACAATGACAAAGACTTGACTACGTCAAATAGAAAGATATCACTGAGGTTGCACTAGCCAAGTATTGAACGTTCAAAAATAAATAAACGATATAATGTCCAAAGCTTCGTCACATCCAAATAATCAAAGTTTAAAAAAAGTGTTCGATAAAACGGAAAAAGCGAGGAGGATGCTGTGAGCTTGGTCGCGTCGAAACGCGCAGCGTTCATCAAGAGTCGTACCCCGCAGGACAACATTCGCCTGGTGGTAGCCGGTGTGAATATGGCGATTCATAGTAGACAATTTTAGTGCGTCCGGTGCAAAGCTGAACCACACAAACACAGAACCAAGTACTATATTCTGCTTAACTGCTGGTGTAAATTTTCGACAGCGGCGCAATCGCGTTCACAATTACGCCGCTGCCGTAAATTTGCACCAGCAGCGAAGCAGAATATAGTAGCTTACTGCAATCTTAGCACTATGTCTGACTAAGCTCTACGCCACCGGGCAGCTGCACCGCTCCAGCCGCTCACGTTTGCGCCCCCGCCCATCCGGCATTCCGCCCTAACCACTCCCGTTTGCCGGAATAGCGAACAAGCTAAAGTCCCCAATAGGGACGTGCAACTGCCCACGTACAAACCAAAGTCGCTCAACGCAGACGCCGCATCTGATAACGGAAAGGTTTAGCGTGTCCGGTATTCCGTCAAATGCAAGTGGACTGGGCGTTTTACCGGATAAGCGGAGCCGCGAACGGCCTGCACGGTGCGGCCACCTGGTGGCGCACAGCTCAACTAGACAAACACATTGCTGCAGGTGTACATTTTCGGTAGAAACACGATTACGCCACTGGCCGAAAATTCAGAGGTTCAGCAGGTGTTCTGCAGCAGATATTCAGCAGAAAATGCTTGACCCGCTTTGCTCCGTTGAGGCGCGCTCGCGACGTCGCGTCGCAGCCAATGGCAATGGGAGAGTTTAGGTGTCGTTGCGAGGCTTTTTCGCTCATTTGGCCATTTGACGCTCTCGCGCCAAAATTAGGCAAATCCCACGTGCTTTGGGAATCGCAGTTATGTGACGCATTGTGCAATGGCATCGACACTGCGGCGGCGCGCCTCGACCGGCTTTTTGACCTTTTCCGATGACTTCGAACGGGTGCGCTTTGTGGAGTACGGACATACTGAAAGTCATAAAGAACGTGGGCTTGCCTAGCTGCTCCTAGTACCCCAGCATAGCACGCCGGCCTCGAGTTGCTCAAGTAAACCTCCGAGAAACGCACTGTCCGAGTTGACGCAAGTTTCACGACGAAGTCGCGGTCTTCCAAGAGATTCTTTGTGAGCATCAGGAACCGGTTGGCGCGCACGGGGTGGGAACACGGGAACACCATCTGGTGTTCCGCAGCCGACATACCCGCATGCAGAGGCGGTGTATCAATCAGAGGCTAATGGAACATAAAAGGTCGTTAACCGGTGGTTCGCCTTCTAATCCTTCCTTACATTGCCAAGACTGTAACTGCACGCCCGAGTTAGATGAATGCGCGATATTGTACAGGCATCGGAAAGAAGATAGGCGTCTTATGGTCGAGGCGTGGCATATCAATAATGGTGAAAGTGCGTGCGTGAGTCAGCCTTCGATTACCTTACATAAGGAAGAGATCAAATGCCTTAACAGTTATCTTTCACCTGGACCGGCACGTGTACCCGATTGACACGTGGTGCTACCATTCTGGAGCATGCGCAGATGAGTTCTGTGTCTTCTTTTTTCGCCTCATTGCTTCCTTCAGTTGATGGTCGGCGTTCGTGTTGTCCACTTCTCTTGTGTCCGTGTCTGCACGCCTTAAACCCCGTTTTTGCATTATTATATCTGCATCTACGCACGCCATCTGGCTCGTCGAAAGTAGTACACGCGAATCGGAGGCGAGCTGTAGAAAGCCCGATCAGTGACATTGAATGACGCCGATGCCGTGTCCACGCCAGCAGCTCAAGTTGGTACAGGCATCGCCAGCCTTGCAGGCGTAGGAGTGTGGATAGATAGACAGATACATGGATGGATGGACGTATGGATGGATTCAAAGTGCCTGAAGTTCGCAAAGAATACTTCGCAATGGCAATAGCAGCAACAGTGGTGGTCTATATTCACGATACCTCCACATCGACCCAAATACACTTGTCAGGTCCAGCCATGTCTGTCGCAAATATTCCAGCCACCGCTTTAAAAGAACATTTAAAAAACGTACTGTTTCCTTCATGCAGAAAAAAAAGTGTCTCTGTGGAGGTGCTGGGTATCGATCCCAGTACCTCTCGCATGCTAAGCGAGCGCTCTACCATCTGAGCTACACCCCCGGACAAGCGGCCGACGGACTGCCATACGAGTCATTTCCTGTATGCCTTGAACAGCTTCGTATCAAGGGAAGGAAGAAAGCGCATGCTTTATGCCTACAAGCAACAGATGCCTTCCCCCGCTCCTCAGTTCGAGCATAAATAAATAAATAAATAAATACAAACTTTTGTTTAATTATTTTTTGCAGCGGTCACCCATATTTCCAATAATTAAAAAAATAAGTACACACGTTCCTTGCAGCAGAATACCATATGTAAAGTAGGCTCTCATTACTAAAGTTATAACAACAACAACAACGAAACGAAAAAAGAAGTGGAGGTGCTGGGTATCGATCCCAGTACCTCTCGCATGCTAAGCGAGCGCTCTACCATCTGAGCTACACCCCCGGATGGCGTACTACGGGAACTCGAATGACATCTAAAGCTGTAAATGAGATCGAAGAGTGGGCGAGAGTAGGCAGTTTAGCGAGAGAAACCACGCGCTTTCTTCCTTCCTTCGACCCAATTTCGCAATGCCTTGGCAGCAGCGAGAGGGACATGCCCAGAGACCCGAGCATTTTTTTTTTTTTTTCAACCCTCCCAGGCCAGTTTTCGCAGGAGAGAGAGAGAAGAAAAAAAAAAAAAAAAAAAAAAAAAAAAAAAAGTTCTTACGCAAGAATTGTTCCGGCCCGAGAGCAGACGCCAGCGACTCGCGATGTTGGACATATATTATTAGATATGGCGACGGGCCAATGGCAATTAGGATGAAGATTTAGCTCGAGGCCTACTCTCATGCCGCCCGTTCAGGTACAAGTAAAACGCAGAAGTGTTTTTATCAGAAGACCGCTGGCCCGATTTGAAATGAATTTGTTGCATTTGAGAGAGAAAGTTGAATTCTAGTGACTGTAGGAAGTAGAATTCTTATTTAAAGCATAAACTTTTTTTTTTTTAACGGAAAATTGCCGGATATCGGCAGACAGGAAATAGAAGCACGAGGTTTAGAAATCTGTAACTCCGCAACAAAAACAGATATCGCAGTTCTGTTTACAGCGTCCGTTAGACCATCTAAAGCGGACAAATTTGACATATTAATTTACAGCTGACGTGAATTTGTTGCATTGTTTAGAAGGGTGTTGCAGAATTCCCACTCAGAAACTAGTGGTATATTTCATAGTGTTTAGTACATGAATTTTGTCTTCTTTAGATGTACTATTAGGTGCAGTTTACAGAATTGAGGCCCACTTTATCATTGCTGAGTTACGGAGTTGTAAACTTGATAGTTTACTTGCACAACATATTTTTTTTTATTTTTGCGCAAGCAGACGAGGAGAAAAGGGAGACGTAGACACCACGACGCGCTAACGTGGTATCTACGTACGTGTAGCATTCGTCCTTGTCTGCTTGCGCAAAAAAAATTTTCTCCAACACGCCCAACACACAACAATCGATAGTTTAGGTTTTGTGAAATTTCGCAAATATCAGTACTTTTCACAAGAATTTACAGCCTGAACATAATATGAAAAATTGCTTATTAGAGTCACTAGCTCTTAGCTTTTTATTATATTTTAATGCAACAAGCCTAACCAAATTTGGTGCAGTGGTTGTCGAGAAAGAAAAAAAAAACGGTTTCTCCGTCCCCGTGTATTTAGATCGGAGCCTCCAAGCTAAAGCTTCCTCTTAAGCAGCACTTACGAACGAAAATCTTTTAATTTGCTTCCTGATGACTATACGCGTCCGAGAACGGCCAACTTGCTGCGACAACAGGGCCGGCACATCACCATTGTTTTCTGAACTTAAGAGGAAGCTTTAGCGCGGGAACTCCGACGCGGCCTATTCAAATACATTTAAAACGCAAAAACGTTTTCCGAGATAGCCCCTGAACCGATTTTAATGAAATTTGCTGTATTTGAGAGAGCAAGTTCTAGTGACTGTTGGAAGCAGAATTTCGATTTAGGGCCTCAAATTTTCTTAAAGATTTTCAAAAATTCGGAAGTTTGAAAAAAAGAAGCACGAAGTTTATAAATTAATAACTCTGCATCGAGAACAGATATCGCGGTTCTGTAAACGGCACCCATTAGACCATTGAAAGCGGACAAATTCGATATGTCGTTTTATATCTTACGTGAATTGGTTACGTTGTGTACAAGAGTTATGCAAAATATGTATTTTTTATTACTCACTTTTTTTTACCTGCATATGTAGCATATCAATTTAGTCCACCTTAGATGTAATATTAGATGCAGTTCGCGGAATTGTGATATCATTTTTCGTTGCCGAGTTACAGGGTCGTAAACTTGATAGTTTCGTTTTCTGAAAATTTTCAATTTTTGCGAATTTTTAATAAAAAATTGACGACCTAAATCAAAAATTTGAAACCAACAGTCACTAGATTTTGAGTTTTTTTTTTTCTTTTAAATGTAACAAACCTAGCCAAATTTGGTGCAGTGGTTGCCGAGAAAGACGAACTCTCTTTCTACATGCATTTAGATAGCAGCACCTGAGCTAAAGCTTCTTCTTAAGCAGCATTTACGAACAAAAATCTTTAATTTGCTTCCTCATCGCTACGCGTCCGACAACGGCCAATCTTGCTGCGTCAACAGGGCCGGCACATCACAATTGTTATCTGAACTTAAGCTTCATATACAGCACCTCGCGGCACCGAGACTCGTGTACGGGAAACGGCTGTTCGTGGAAGAGAAAAGGGCAGTTTTCCAAAGCTAGTTTACACTGATAATGTATTCTTTCAGAACAGTACCCCCGGTAATTCGGCGGTAATAGGTCGATTATTAAAAACAACAAAATTAATGTGAAAGGTTCGGTTTAATTAACTTCGCAGCGGAACGCCAGCGCCTGTACGCGTCAGCGCGACGTACCGGATTTCAAATCGTTCTTTCGCATGCGGGCCTATGTGGCTCGGGACAAGTTTTTGAACTTGCTAAGTTCAGTCACGAGTGAGATGGCGCGGAAACTTCAAAGCGGCGTCGCCACGATCACCTTTCGCTTTTTTTTTTTGTTATAGCTATCAGGCATCTTTCACCCTAAGAGTGTTTGCGTTGTATTTTGGCAGTGCCTCCTCTATAGAGAAGGCACTGATTTTGGAAACCTGTTTTACTAACAAAGTCGAACTTCGGTATAACAAAGTTCACCCGACTCAAAAATAATTTCGTTATATCCAATTATTCGTTATAGACATGACTTACACTGTAATATGACATCTTTAGTTACTTCGTTATATCCAACAATTCATTATACTTGCGGTCATTGTATCGCGGTTTGCCTATACAGCCTGTGCTGTCACAAAAGGAAAAGAAAAGGAACTAAAGAGAAACACTAAGTTAAATTGTATTTGTAAATCGCGTGTTCGAGATAATAGAAAAGGTAACGATTATCGTGAACGGGGAATTTACACGCCAGAAAGTACGTGCGAACGATTGACAGGTGGCGACACCTTTTTGGTATCGCCGCAATAGCCTTCTGTGACGTAGTGGATTTTAACAGCGTGTCCTCCTGACTGATTCTCGGCGAAATTAGGAATGTACTACGTTCTAAATGAACCACAGACTTCACCTAGGAAGCTTCGCGAACTTTGACTGCGCTAGAAACACTTCCGCATACGAGAGAATATTTTCACATTTATGACGTTACACTGACGTATCGGAACCTATACGCTTCGGCACGAAGCTCGAAAGAGAAATTCTTTGTTTTTTTTTACCACCACTTTCGTTCATTTCGCTCGCCTGAGGGCACGCCTTTGGTTATGGGCGCCGCAGCATCAGATGACAATTTCAGTAGCCATACTGTTCGGTTGGAGTAGCACAATGTGCAGTGCAAGATAATAAACAATAACACACCTCTGTCTCATAACGCCATTTTTACATCGCTAAACATACGACAAACAAGCAACGGTAGTCTTAATCTCCTTGTGCATTTCAATGTGTACGGTGAAATGCTAATCAAATTTTCCGGTGCTAAGAAGTGGAATTAATTCCCCCTCGAAGTAAAACTTGCAACAAGTTTCCACATAATATGTAAACGCTACTTCCTATCTTACCAAGCATTGTCTTCACATTTTCCTGATGTACTATTCATTTTGTGTGCTGCCCGTAGTTCATAAGTATTCTTTTGGTGTAGCTTATTATGTGATTTACGTTGCAAAATATTGCTTTTTACTATTTAGTTACTTACGTAGAGCAATTTGTACTTATTACAAGGAACAGTTTGTAAAAAAAATTGCTCAACATTCTTGTGTTGGACCGTTCACTAGCCATTCAGGCTATCGGTCCAACTATCTCTGCATGACCTCTTCCTAACCGTATAATGAAGTTTCCTTTTGATTGATTGATCGATCGATCGGTTGAATCGGCGATGACGTGCCTTCGATGGCGTCCACAGGTCGACGACCAGCAGTGGCACAAGGTGGACATCAGCGTGTTCAGGGACCACGCGGTGCTCTACCTCGACTGCGAGAAGCACTCCAGTCTCGAGATCGTCCAGAGGGCGCCCATCGACGTCAACGGTGACGTCAACATCGGAAAGTACGAGTCGGACCTCTCCACGGTGCCGGTGAGTCTCTGGAGAAACGGCGCGCGATCGCTGCAACACATTATGCAGAAAAAGAGGTGAGGCGTGTAGATAGGACACGAGAGTAGAGAAGTGGACAACACGGTGTCCTTGTGTCCTGTCTGCACGCCTCACCTCTTTTTTTTTGCATAATGAATCCTTATCAACTAGCTTGGCTTTCTGTCGTTCTACGCTACAACACACTCCGTTTCATCGTGGCCCAATGCCATGTACAAAGGCTATTAGATAAACTTCTCTCGCTGGCTGCACTTGGCGACGAGAAAATGGCGCATTTAATAAAAGAAGGACGTAGCTATACGTTATGCGATTCGATGCAATATCGCGTGCAATATGAGTTGCAACACTAGAATCCGCTTATTATTATTATTATTTATAGCAGCATGGCAGCGCCTACAAGTGAAAAATATGCTGAACACCGTTCAGGTTGCTGGTAGCACTCTGCTCACTTGAAAAACGACACTTGTCATTTTTGTTATTCAGGGAACGGACGGGTGCTAGCCCGTACTGCAACTCGTATTGAGCGCGATGGTACCACGAAGTCTCATAACGTTACGTCGCAAATTGTGATGCAATTATAACATGCTAACGACGACCTATATTAACATATCATTCATTTCGTAAACTGGAGGGAGTTCCACCCACAGTCGCGGACAGTCCAGCAAACCAATAATTAATTAAATACTATATACGTAATTAAATTCCGACACTCAAATAACATTTGATTGTTTTTTGGTACGAATGTGAACTCTCTATGGGCAGAAATAGATGAACAAGTAGCTCCAATTTTTCCCAGACTTGGAACTGTGTTTGGGCAGGTTTAATTGCTACACCATTCGTGTACCACTTTTTCTGCTACTTTTGTCAGTGCATGCAGTTCATATTACATTGCCTCTCGACTCGTAGATGGACCTGCAGTGGATGGTGATGAGCTGCAATCCTGCGAGACCGGAGAGAGAGACCTGCTTCGAGCTCCCGGTAAGAATAAAATGCACAGTTTCTTAGGGTATTAAAAAAATGCGATTCAGTATAAAACGGACATTTACTTTTTAGTAAATTTAACTAGATTTCTAAGGGCAGGTGTACTCCTCCACGTCCTTTTAACACCATGAACTCTAGAAACAGAAAATAAGATGATGCAATGGCCCATCGAAGTGGCAGCAGTACATATTTCAACATTATACTGTTGTAAGCACGCCAAGATTTTCCCATGTTTTCCGCCACAATACGCACGTCGTTCTGGGCGAGCTTCGAAAGCTAAACCTCAGTCTTGGGACAGTCTCGAAAACACCGACAGCTTCGATTCAAAGGGAGCAAAGTGTGTTTCGGGTGATCGCGTGGCTCCACTTTGCACCATAGAGGATGGTCTACATAGACCTATCCGACTCAACATCTGTGCAGCCAAAGGGAACTCTGCCTGCCCCTACACTGCCGACGCCCACGGAGCCCGGCCTGCCCCTGGAATCCGTGTGCATAGACTGCCCCCCGGGCTCACCAGGTCTGAACGGGACTGACGTGAGTATACGGCCCCCAACCTCCTGGATCCCTCATGGTCCCCTTCACATAAACCAAACTGTGATTGCAGTCAAGCGGGTCACAATGAACATAGAGATTGATTGTAATCCATATATAGTCAGCATGTGCCGCTTGAGAGTGCGGTTCGTGCCACCGCGTTGTGGTTCGCATTTTTTTTTTTTTAACGTATGTTCTGAGCACATTGGGGGAATAAAATTTCGGTTGTGAGACAGCGCTCGTGGCACACACTCCTTTCTCTGTCCTTCGAATTATCGCCGAGTTCTTTTCCTTTTTTCATTCAGCTAATTCTGCTACCCAAATTGCAGTCTAATTCACTCCATGACTGCAGCGGAATTTCAAACATGCCCCGAGCCTAAGACTATCCATTACAATGTGCAATCTGAGTCAACCTGGAAAAAGCATGAGTGATGCCTCATGGACGACACAATTTATGAGTCAGTCTTGCTATGTTAAAAAGAAAAAAAGATACAGGGAAAGAAATACTGAGTGTCGCGTTGCTACTTATGCTGCAGTACCACACTGCCATGTAAACAGTCTTGAATTTGAACTGATTGGGGCCCAAGCTTGCAAAAGCAGCAGTGGCATTTACGTCATGACGTTGATTCGTGTCTCGGCAGTTTATATAGCTCCAAAACGAGTTTGCGCCCTTTGGAGCTTACCTTGGCCCCAAACAATATACCCTACGTCTTTCCTTTCTTTATCGCTACACGCCGGGTACTTCCAGTTCACGAACGGCATATGCGCGTTATAGTCAGAGTGACACAGCATTCTTGACAGGAAAGTAGCGCGGAGCTTTTAAAAAAGAAAACGCAAGCCAAGCATACAGCAATTATGGTTTGAGGACACGATACGCTCCAAAGAGTGTAATCTTTGTTTAGATTGTATGGTTGCTGGTTCTTGCACACTTTCTACAGGTAACAGCGCGCAATACACACTGCAAAATAAACAGCCCCTGCGCCAATCGAGGCAAGACCAAAAACAGATTAAAACGAGAAAGGTGGTAGAAAATGCTCATGCATCTAGGTGCACAAACGCGAGCGCGTGTGTCTACGCGAGACCAACCCACTCAACCGCTAGAAAGCATTATAGCTTTGTGGCAAGGTCATCCTCGACGTCCCTGGGTCAAACACGAATGTGCGTGCTCGGATTGGAGTAAAGGTAAAAAAATCTGTAAAATGCCGCGAACATATCAACAAGTGGAATCTATAGGTCCTGCGCGGTGCGAGAGAGACACTGCCTCTCCCAAAGCATTGCATGGACTTGAGTATAACGCGCCCAGGTGGCAGAGTGAATAGCCGTGGCCTCCGAGATGGCGCCGCACCCTGTGTATTTCAGAGGCTACGGAATCGTACCTGAATCCCCCCCCCCCTCCCCCGAGTTCTCCAGATGGGGAGATTTACGGGAAGGACAAAAAAAGAAGAAACTGCCAATTCAATAGAGAGTTTTAGATTAGGGGACGCAAGCAACTTGCGTCCCCTAATCTAAAGCTCTCCAATCTGTGGACCAAGCGTGACGTACGTGTTTGACGGCACCGATCGACAGACGCCGATTCGGTGTCAGTGAACCACGTTACACTAACGTCTGCCTACCTCCTTAGCTTTGAGCTATGCTAGAGGAGGTAGAGTGTTTTTTTTTTCACCTTTGTTACCATGGCAACAAAGGTGAAATTAGCGCAGTCTAATTTTCTAAATTTGTTTAGACTATAGCGCAGTATCTTTTCAAGAGCTTATCCCCATTTGTCCGGTGGAAACGGGTCTATTCACAGCAAAGAAGATGGTCTAAGTTTTCCATTTTGAATTTGGCGCTCAAACGACGGCACTAGCACAGCAGTGTAACGTCACTTTTTTTTTTTTTTCAGAGTACTTTTGCGTTTGCATCATTTCGGTGTCGTATCATGTTCTCTCGCAGACCGACAAAAAATGTTCCAAACAAATGCTGCGAAAAATGGGGTGATCGCTTAAGCTTCGCCTTTAAGAGTGGAACGCCAATAGCGTTCAAAAATCCCCGACTGCTTCTCATGCGTCCCGGCAACTGCAGTTTATGTAACCGTAATGTTTACCGGAAAAGCGCTGGCGGCGAACACTGTACACGAAGGCGAGCTTTCTGGTAGAAACGCGGCCTCTTACGTGAGCTACGATGGATGGATGCTACGAGCGTCTCCTTTGGAACAGGGCAGTGATTTGCGCCACCAAACGATACGGCGGAGGCGGGCGCCGTCTGGAGGTGTTGCAAGGAGCCGGGCGCGCCGGTTTGTGGTCTTTGATATTTGCGCGCGCAAATCTAGACCATATGGCCGCTCTATGAATGGTAGACATGCTGGAAAAGAGGTTTGTGGATTTTTTTCGCGTAATAGAATTGTTTTCTCGTACATTCAAATTACGATCCGACGCTATCATGTCTGTAAGTCGTACTTTACAATTTTTCTACGTATTTTACATTGAAAAATTTAATGACTTCAGTAACTTCTATGCACCACATGGAGGGCCTGCTTGGTTAGATATGCGTTTCGAATTTATCAATTTTTTCGAAGCGACGTCCGACGCTGGACGCCGGCTTTTCTGCAACACGGGGCCCTTAACACGATCGCTTTGAAGTGCACGATATCATGCGAGTCCTATGCAGTCGAACCCAAATATAACACACCTGGACAAAGCAAATTATTTTATATAAATCGAACATGCGAAACACACGGACCAATATTCATGTAAAAAAACTCATATTCTGATCGTTGTTTCTTTGTCCACTGGAGATAACAGATCCGTATATGACGAATGCTTTGCATAAGTTTGTTATGGGCAAGTTTTTGTATATATATCAAATTACGTGCTACATTGAAACATTTTACTGTAGTGCGGAAACTTCAGTGCAGTCTCGCCTCCTATCTTGTTACTGCAATCTTCTCTGGTTTTATTAGCTATGTCTCTTTTCGCAAAAATTCTATTTTGTGTGTGTGTATGTATTCAAGAAGTGCAATTCATCTATATTTCTATTTAGTGTTCATTTCATGCAAATAAGCAAAATAAAGAAAAAGTCCAGGCAAAAAAGACCTGCTGCCTATACCCTTTTGGATGGCCATAACGACTCATTTTTTGTTTCTTTCTTTTTCAAATCATCAGATGTCTACCCATTGCTTTTTATTTATGGTCACAGCATGAAAATGCAGCATATCAGCCAGTCTTTCTTGTGGAGAAAGCCGGCGTGGTTGATAAAAACTGTAAATGAAACACATGTGCTGGAGCCTTGAATTCGCTTTGAAATGTAATGATCAATGATTATAATACAAAAGTCACCTTCCGTATACCTCATTAGAACAGAGAACATGCGCATATTTTTAAACCAGTAATCTGTAATACTTGTTTCTTATATTGCGTTATACTGACTCCATGTAGGGAGGTCAGCTAGGGCTTGTAGAGCTGCGCCAGTGAGAGCTGGTGCTGTGCTGCTGCAATGCAGCTTGCGCTGAGGTTGTGAACAGCCAGCTACAACTGCGCTCAAATGGGGCGGCCGTGTTAAAGACTGCGAGCCAGCAAACAGACTCCTAGTACTTCTGAGGGGTATGGGAACTTGCTTATGCAGCATCACTGTCTTTGATTTATCAGCTGTCAGATTAGCATACATGTGTGAAGGATTTTTTTGTGTGTGAAACAAACAAGGCACACTAACACTATGTCCTGTGCTGCTGTTATATTTCTGATTGTTGGGTCTTTCATGGCTCTAAGAGTTTCTTCAGCCTCTGCTACCCAAATAATGCAGGGTCTACCAGGAACGCCAGGTCTGGATGGACTCCCTGGAGTCCCTGGCGCACCAGGTTTCAAAGGCGAGATTGGTGCTGCTGGGTTGCCAGTGAGTACGACCATCAGTAAATAAAACTAAATAAATGCGCCACTAACCTGAACTCTTGCCCACTGTTCGCACATTACCATCTGCTACAGCTCCATAACTACAGAAACCGTCAGAAACAAACTGTTACTGGTTAAGATTCAACTATTAGGGTATATCTGACTGTACAATATTTGTCATGGCCTGACACTTGCATTGTAGTTTAGTCAGTGTGGCTCAGTTCTTTCGTTCTGTGAAAACTGACTACGAGTGCTCAACTCGCTTAAAAATTAACCAGCTTTAAACAGCACGGCTCTCAGTCCCAATGTCGAACAGAAGACATTTGCTTAGAATGAACAGCTTATCAGCCCAAGGGTGAGAGACGAAAGTTGGTTGTAGATGCCGAGACCAGGTTAGTTTAGAGGAAGTAGTAGCAGTTTTCTTCTCTCTTTTTTTTTGCAAACAGCCGCATCTACCAGCTACGTATGTAACAAATCAAATGAGCAACAAAACTGCTGGAAACTTCTCAGCGAGACCAAATTTACGTGACAATGACAAAAATGACTGACAGGATGCTACTTGAGCTAGCCAGTTCTCAATCAGAGCTAGATAATATTTCCTGCTTTGAACACAAGATCTCAAATGCACTAATACGTGGTTAAACAATCCCATAACCTTGATCTATACAGCTATATATGAAACTATATATAGTTCCAGCTAGGACGGTAATCAGCCTAACCTAATCTAAACAACATTTAAACATGAAATGGGAACTGCTGCCCGCAGGTTAGCACTTGACATAAGTGCTTTGCATAAATATGTTTGAAGACTACTCTAAAAATGAACCTAAACAAAGTTTCAGTAAGCCTAAAAGTATTTTCACCAGTCGGGACACCATCAATCCTCGCAAAACCAAGGCACTTTATAACAGTGATATGTACTGCCTCATGCGATTCCTAACATCATCAGGGACTACCAGGAGTGGATGGCTTGCCCGGACTGCCTGGACTAGTGGTAAGCCAAACTTAATTCTTGATAGCTTCCACAGGATAACATTGGCTTTTAAAACTAGCCTCAGTGATCCTGCAATGTCAATTGCATGACCATTATACTTTCTGAGCAGGGACCTATCGGCCCTAAAGGTGACACTGGAACACCCAGGAATCCCCGGCATTCCAGTGAGTTTGATGTTTCATTCATTAGTGATGATAATTATGAGCCTGCAACTAATGATTGAACATTTCCCAGCATATAAGAAAGGACATCATGTAGCATGTGGTATAATGAACTTTTCCCGCATCAGTGTAACGAGGCAGGAAAGGGATGAACTTGCAACTACTTAGGGCTGTACAAAAATATCACGCACTTCAAACTACTGCACAGTGAATAGCCAAGTGCAGTACTGACGCAGTCATAATATTTGCATGTGATGTGAAGTTGGCCTTCCCTGTAAAAAAGCTAGCGAGACCTTTGAAATTCTTGCTGTGTAAAATACGTTTAAATAAAAATTATGTCGCAGTAAGGTGACGGTATTGGGAGCACTGGAAACTTATGGCCAACTAGCAGCTTGCGTAAACTAACTCCTACATGCACCTATAACTTTTTGAATGTTTTGTATGGGATTGTAGTCAATCTTTTTAAAAGACAGTGTCTTTCTCAGCAAGTTACCACCACTTTTCTATATCGGGTATGTTTCTAGCCTTTTCTGTGGGACAATCCTGCAGACAGCGCAGTCTAAAAATGTGTGCCGTTATGTGCTATTGGGTATGTGCCCTTGAGGCAACTTGTTGCCATGATGTTCTGGATATATATATATATGGACTTGAACAGAGAACCTCTAGCACAGAAGCCCAATACTGTAACAATGAAGCCACGGATACTTTTTTCCTTTACAGCATACCTCATAATCAGATATTGTAGTCGTAAAACTCCGGAAGTTATTTAAAATTATTTAATACATCATACATCGAAATGGGTGCCAATCCTGAGGATAGTGCATAAAAAAGTTAAGAAGTCCAATGTTCCTCCTACTCCCCTCATGTGAGAGATGATGTAATTACAGAGCCATGCACAGCGAGTCTGCCCCATTCTCACCTACTACTTGCTCACGAAGACATTGTCTTTGACAGACTTCAACTAGAGGTTGAACTGCCTTGCAACTTTTTGTAGCATACAGAAGCCCTCTTCAATGCCTTTGAAGTGATAGGAGGATCATTTCAAATGCATTTGTCTGAACTAGCTGGAATACATGGACATTCTGGCACAAGGCTGGTACAATTGCAAACTGGAAATAGCTAACAAGTGGTGTGACTGGTCCCAGTTTCCCACTGGGAATGTGTTCTTTAAACCAGTTGAAATGGGACCAGTCGAATATCAGTATAAATTTTCACCCGTTGCTTGAAGGTTTGCTGAAGTAAACTTCTGACGATTATGAGCATTTCAACTATACTTTGTTGAATTTTAGGGTCTGAAAGGTCAGAAAGGAGATGGTGGAATACCTGGAGAATCAGGACTCCCTGTAAGTATATGTTAAGTGGTTGCACAACGTTCATTCGTGCGCTTTCGCATAAAGAGATAAGTGGAGCTGATTTAATTACTGTAGGGTGTCCCTGGGACCATGGGACCAAGAGGGCCACAAGGGCCACCAGGCAGTACAGCAGTGGTGAGTTCAGCGAAACTCAAGCTATTTCACTTTTAATTTGTTTCCCACTTTCAAGTAGCAAGTACCAAGGAAAATGCATTGACAAGAGAGATAAAAGCAAAGGGAGCACTGGGAGGTTAACTATAGAATATATCCTGTTTTCTATCCAGTACTGGGGAATGACTCGGCAATCTTCAGTTTGCAGGTGACATTGTCCTGTACAACAACACTGGGGATGAATTACAACAAATGATCGAGGACCATAACCGAAAAAAATGTAAGAGTGGGGTTGATTACTATGCAGAATACAAAGGTAATGTTCAATAGCTTGGCAAGGGAAGGAGAGTTCAGGATCACCAGTCGACCTCTACAGTCTGTACAGGAGCACAATTATTAAGGTCAATTACTCACAGGGGACCCTGATCATGAGAAGGCAATTTACAGAAGAATAAAAATTGGTTGGCGTGCATACGGCAGGCATTACGAAATCCTGACTGGGAACTTACCACTGTCATTGAAAAACGTACAATTATTACATTCTACCGGTGACAACATACGGGACAGAAACTTGGAGGTTAACGAAGAAGCTCGAAAACAAGCTAAGGACAAACAAGCAAGCGCAAAGAGCGATGAAACGAAAAATGTCAGGCGTAACGTTGAGAGACAGGAAGAGAGTAGTGTGGATCAGAGAGCAAAGAGGCATAGCCGGTATTCTAGTTGACATTGAGAGAAAAAAATCGAGCTGGGCAGGCCATGTAATGCATAGGGTGGACAACCGGTAGACCATTAGAGTTACAGAATGGGTGCCAAGGGAATGAAAGTGCAGTCGAGAATAGCAGAAAATTAGATGGAGTGATGGAATTAGGAAATTTGCAGACGTAAGTTGAAATCAGCTAGCACAAGACAGGGGTAATTGGTGAATGCGGGGAGAGGCGTTCATCCTGCAGGAGACATAAAAAAATATAGGACGATGATGACGACTGGGGAAAGGGGGAAAGGGGTACGAAAGGTGAGAGAAAAAGAAGGAAAGAATGAACAATATAGAACGGTCTGCGTGGGCGCTGTCACACAGTCTGTGAAGACATCACATATTGATAAAAATTGAAAATGTCCCACGGAGACACGAAATGCCAAGACACCGTCGCAATTTGTCATACAATTCATGTGTTACAAGCATTCACGAGTTGCTAACGTATACCAGGCTCCTGCTGCTTTTGCAGCCAGACTATGTGACTAGGCAGATGTTAGCAGCAGGAAAACTTTCAAGGATAATTTTGGTGTGTACTACTTAACACATGCTAATTACTTTCTTATTTATTCATTTTAGGACACACATTGAAATTTATCAATTGAGCCAGAGCAGTTCGGGTGCTTGTCGGGTCACTGTCTCAGTGCGTGTCTTCGCACTTCAATACCATAAGTATCTACCAATAATCCAAGCTGTCTACTCTTCTGAAGCCATGTCTTCTCAGCAGAAATGACTACTCTCAAGATATCGACGCTCAAAATCTGCTACACAATGCACTGGCGTTCCAGTTATGACTATCTCGAAGTGCTTGAGAAACACTGTTGGGAAATGGTTAAATGGAACATCAATGTATTTCGTAGCACAATTCAGGAATAGGTAGCTCGAATGTGGTGTTAAACTTCAGATTTCTGTTAGGTAGACAAGACTTCATTACCGCCAGGCTTCAACTTCGCTATTGCAATATCTGGGCTAAAGAGACTAACAAGAAACATAATGAACACATTTTAAGTTATTTGCCAAATCATCACTGAAATTTTTCTTGCCGCTAATCACCTATAGTCACATAGCCTAGCTGCAACAATGGCAGGGCATATATATATAACAGGTTCACCTATTTTTGTTTTTAATTAAGTGTTCCATATTAGACAAAACACTCAGTATAATTGTTGACTTAGCACAGAGGAGCAAGTGGTCAACAGCCAAGCACATGTAAATAAAATTAGGACACCCTAGAGTTAATTGTGCTGTATACTATTAATTGCTTCTGTTCAGAGCCTAATAATGCCCACAGAGAAGACAAAGGCACTTTTACTAGGTGACCAGCTGGCTCATCTTCTTACGCACAGAGGTGCTGAGAACAGTGCTTAGATCATGATACATGACACACGCAATGTCTTAGAAGTAAAAAAAGGGGGTCTACAAAATCCACATAATATAGTAGTTACAGAAGACCAATTTCAGTGCTGCCAGTAGGGCACATATAGTTCACTAAATTGTTCTAGAAAGTTTGTGTGACATTGATTGTCAGTACAAACTCCTATGCTTTGAAAAGTACAGTTGTTCTAGCTATTCAATTTATAAAATTTGTGATACGTTGTGACTACCACAAAGTAACTACCACATTTTAAATGCAGTGTAAGGCACTGGAATCAACTTTTTTGAACGATTTTGTACAGTATTTGTCTTTCTCTTACAAAAGATTGTAACATTGACTACATTTCATTTGCACAGGTTGAGGGACCTCTTGGGCCTCCAGGAGATCCTGGGCCACCAGGACCAATAGTAAGTTATCCGAACTTTCCACAGCACAGAATGGAGGTTTCCAAGTTGAGCTCCATGGTACCCGAGGGTTCCATGGACAATATTCCAAGACTAGCTAAGCACACAAAGCATTTGTTTGCCACTGTAATGCTACTCCTTATGTTCGTCCATTAATTCCCATCATTGTAACACTAAATGTAATACAATCATGAACGTCCACCAACTAGCCCCGTTCATTGCTTTACTAAACAAAGGAGTTCGTAGTTTGCACCACGTACGTCCATTTTGTTCCTTTATGTTTGTCCATTAGTTCCGCCAGTGTAACACTAAGTGCAATACAGTCATGAACATACACCAACTAGCCACTGTTGATTGCTTTACTAAATAATTCTTAGAGTAAATGCAGGGTAAACTAGTGGTCATGCTACTTCTTATTGCTAATTATGCAACATAACGTAGTTCAAAAACATTTTCTGTCCTTGCTTTTAAGTAGCAAGCAGCTAGTTTCACACTGATTCTTTGCTAAATGGAAAGCAGATGCATATTATATGAGAGCATTATGTTCATTTTATCTACTGTTTAGCATAAAAAAAATCTTGAGACCAGACAGAAGGCAGGACATGCATCGGTACTAAGACTTGTATGTATCCAGTCTCTTCCCTTTGCCTAAAAATTTTTGTGCTGAATGCTGTCTAACATGCCATACCAACAAAGTGAAAACTCCGACCTTGGAAGTTCATTCTCATCTGTTCCTTGAGTGTCTGTCTCCAATTTTTTTGCGCTGTGTCTTCCAATCAACACAATAGACTAATCATCCCAACAGTCCTCCTGGAAAGAGTATGTTCACAGTTTACATTATTTCTGATATAAAGTCTTCTGCAACCACTGAATTGAATGCATGCAAACATTTGGCAATCAATCTACACTGTTTACTGTATAAAAATCTCTTGCTCAAGGGCAACACAGGATTCCTCAGTACTTTGTGAAAGTTATTGTGACTTCCCTAAGCCACAGAGTTCAGTGCAGGAACCCCTGGCATGGACTAGAAACATATGAAGTAATCTGACAGAGTTAGGGCAGTGGTAACAAAAAAAAAAAGCAGATCCCACGACCTGTGGGAATAAGTGTAAGGAAAGCTTCGGTAAGTCAGCAACACAAAACATTGCAACAGAATAAGAAGTGCAGAAAATTTCAGCAACGAACACATCCCGCAACCACCCTAAAACCATAGTGGAATGCGACACAGCGTTACCACTGACCAGAGCATCTAAACAGTCTAAACCTTCAAATGCCACAAAAATACTTCAGATGTACCCTCTCAAGTGCAGCTAGTTTTATTCCACCACAACCATAGAATTGGAGTTCAGCAAACACGGCTGCGAAAGAATCATGGCATGGCTTCCAAGGGGAGCTTCTTCAGGTCTCTTTTTGTCAGCTGGGAAAGCTGGTGCTACCACTTTTATAAATTGTTGCTATGTGAGGAAGCTCACGGGCCGAGCATCTCAAAGCTCTAGCTCACAGAGAGAAGCTGGTAAGGGTGCTAGTCTGTCTTTTTATGCACGCATCTGCGGCCTAAAGGGTAAATCAGGTTGATGTGCTTGGGTACTTCAATTTGAAACTTATGACAGCATACTTCTTTTTTTGTGCTGAACCGCTTCTACTCAGCAAGAAGTATGAAACACCTACCCTATAGAAATAGGCAAAAAAAGAGAAGTTTCACTCTAAATGCTGGGTTGCTGAAATGACACCAAAGTAACAGCCTGTTCCCAATCAAGTTCACAGTGCACCTGCTCATTGTAAACTGTGCCTTCGAAATATACCAGTCTGTCCTTCCTTGTATTTTTCATAACAGAGGTGCTGGGTAGCAGCATCAATAAACATGATGTCATCATCCCTGGAGATAAATCTTCATCAAACTCTGAGACAATGAGAACTAGAGTCCAGAATGACTAGTGAAAAACTTATTTCCCCTCTTGATTATTATTACACCTTTACTGTGGTTTATTTTCTCCACAACAGGGTGAGCAAGGGTTGCAAGGACAGCCAGGACCCTTGGGACCACCAGGAAGCAAGGTAACATCTCATTTTTGACTAGTGTACTGCTAAATGAAAAGGGTCAGTAACAACCAGCACCCTGGAAAGCAAAGCTAGCCACACTTTTCTGTATTACTACAAGGATAATTATGTCATACAGCTCCCTCACTGTGACGGTTCACAGATTAACTTGAAATGTTAATCATGGCCAAGTGTTCTAAAGGGCACCGACCCATCTGTATGTGATAAGAAAGCTCTTAAATTCAATCATGAGATGCCCAATTTTGGTTTGTCAAAACAAGACAGATTTATATGGCAGGTAGCATAAAGGAGCATCATTCATGAAGAATTGATAACCAGAAAGGGTGCCATCAGGGCAAAAATAAGTCCCCTAGGATGAAGACAATTAACTTTCATGGTCAAATTGCTCTGGGCAGACGTCTCCTTCAATCATCTACTGCTGATCAATTCATGTTTCCACCTTCCTGTGACACCCGTCTATGCCAGCAATTGTGGTGCTTCTAAACATTTGAAAACCATGAAGCATGAAACTGGCAAATTAAATGAACGGGTAGAAGTGAAAAAAAAAAACAGCAATATTACCAGAGCAAGAGGACAACTCCAGGACTTGTTTAAGTCCTTGCTCAAATAATAAGGTTTGGTTGGTTTTGCATTACAAGTAGCACCCGTACTCATCTCCTTGTGTGTTTTCATTTTCCGTCACGTGATGGTTGTAATAATCAAAATCACAACTTTCTCTTTTTGCTGCCCACAGGGTGAACCAGGTGAAAGGGGCAACACAGGAACAACTGGTCCTCGTGGCTTTCCGGTGAACAATATTTTTTCTCAGAGCATGCAGTTAGTGCTGTTACTTTGTTCAAACCTCAACATGTAATGTACTTTAAAATGTCCTAATGGCATTGTACGCATTCTCTACAACACATGTAACATATTAAACTCTTAACATTTACAACAGCGTTTGTACACCCCATAATGTGCATGGTTACAACCTGATTTCGTGAAAATTAGTGCATTGAACTTCCTGATGAAGTCGTTACAAAAAATTCTTTATCCCGTTTTCAAGTGCACCTGCATTCATGAATCAACCGCACATACTTTATTTGCTCCTTTCTTCATGGATTTTGTCCTTTTGCCATTTTGAATTCAAGCATCGGCATGATTGCTTCAGCTGTATGTTTGTATGAATGTACTTGTATGTTCCCACCCTGCTAAGATCTTGTAAAATATTGCAGTATCTATAAATAAATAAATTAATTAATTAATACATCACCATGTTACAAGGCAGAATGTTCACAAAAGGCAGACATTCCGTTAACTTGCTTTTTCTTACATGATCATAAGCTGGCTCCTTAGTTATTAGCTTCAACAAAGGTTTGTAGGGACTACAAGTTCATCCAGGGGTGTACTAGTATCAGCATAAATTCAAATGCAAACAAATAAAAAATGACTGGAATGCATTGCTGCCATTCCCAGGCTTGCCTGTATCTGTTAAACAGTGGCTCAATTCAGAGCTGCACCATGCCTATAAACCAGCTACGAAGCGACTACACATTGAAATATGTCATGGTTACGCATGTCAGATGCCTTGATCAAATTTTACTTGCTCATGTTTTAATTTCTGCTGATGGTACGCGCGATCATATTTCAGAGTCGCAAAAATAGGCTCTCTATTAGACTACAGGCCATGCATGCGGGATATTAGAATTTATCAAAAAGAAAAATTAGTGCAGGATATCTCTCCTCAACACTGGTTGTTTTATTTCAGGGTGAACAGGGACCCAAAGGTTCACCAGGAAGCACAGGCCCCCGTGGTCCACCTGTTAGTATTCAACCCTTCTTTCACACAAATATGGCACAAAGCGTAAACAGATCACGATGCTGCGAATATTATTTTTTTTTCATGGTACTCATTAGGAAAAGAAAAAGATATGAGCATGAGGCGCATACCATAGCAGCCAAAACAACTACATAGTCCAATCTACAGGTACTAAACCAACACTATACAGGACCATTGTCAATGCTAACACAAAAGGAAATCACATTCAAAAGTTAAACACAAACACTTCTTCAACAGAGGGCACCACTCCAGACAGAAGTCACTTTCATCATAAAAAGTCTTCCAACTGCAGAGCCATTTGATTGAGTGCTATTTTGAAGAAACAATTTATTGTACCGCATTTCCATACAGTCCAGTAAATACTAGGGTACACAAGGGTTCCGCACATTTCCATAGCATTCATAGTGTCCCATACACCAATGTGCTCATAGCTAAAAAACAGGGCTATTTTCAGCTCTGAATCAGTACCAACTAGCTCAAGTTTGGGCCCTTTAAAAGAATGTGCTATAGGCTTGTAATTTTCACTAGGACGCATGCTAATTCATCTTAGCCACATCAACGTGCTTACTTTGCAGTTTGTGTCATTTCTATGAGACAACTCACTGTGATGTGAGTGAAAGAACTGTCATAGGCAAAAGTCTATGCAAGATTAATTCGTAGGGATTTAACGCCCCAAAGAAATGCTGGCGCTCTGAGAGACATCACAGCAGATTGCTACGGATCAGTTTTGACCACCCGAGGTTCTTTAATACGCACCTAAATCTAAGTACACGAGTGCTCTTGCATTTCACCTCAACTGAAATGCAGCCACGGTGGCTAGGTATCAAACCCGCAACCTCGCATCCAGAAGCAGAACAGAATAGCCACTGAGTCACCATGGCGGACCAGAAATGCAGTCTCCACCAACACGAAAGAGAACACCGGATTTGTGTTCAAAGCCCATATATGCATGTGTATTGAGGAAAAGTTCCATGGGCAGGCTCTTCGATGTGAGAAGAGCATTTTCAAGCATCACTGTTTGAACATGGATGAAATATTTCCTGTCATGTTGACAGTGAGTACGCAAAAATGTGTTACACCGAGTACCTGCAACTACAAATGTTTGCAGGCAAAAGCCATAAACCTCAAAAATGTTCCCAATATCGTACTGCTGTTATGCTTGAAAAGCGATTGCCTATTTTCTAGGGACCCCCTGGACGTGATGGTATCCCAGGAGTCACGGGATCAGGGCCATCATCTCCAGTGAGTGTTGAAATGCTTAAATTTTGCCTTTAGATTAAGCAAAATAACACCGACATCTTTAAGTTGCAAGCTTCTGACAGCGTTGTTCTCGAATACCACACGTAGGGTTTGCCTGGACGCCCAGGTGTGCCTGGGGAACCTGGGACCCCGGGATCACAGGCAAGTTCGACGGAATTTTCCTTTAGCGCACAAATATCTTAAGAATCATAATTAATATTTGGAACATAGAGAGAGTGAAAATTTATATTACATACACCTGTTTTATGTGCAACATGACATCTTAATTTTAACAATAATAAGGCTCTATCTGCTCACTATTACTCAAGGGCTATCAAATATTGTTGCTGCTACAATGGATTAATTCATCCCTTGCACCAACAAATAACTTCTTCAGTGAGTCAGAAACACTCAAGCGCAAACATTGGTCTAAGTGAAAAGTGTGCGACAAGGATGCGTTTATATATTGTCAGGGCTCAACAGGTAGAAATAATGTATCACTAAACAAAAACAAATTCAGGACTTAAGACAAAAGCAGAGTTTGCATGGTTGCTAGCTTTTAAGTGATAGTGTAGAGTCACCTATTGAATACGAAACTCAACTCTCAACTTTCATTAAACTATTAGCTGATGGTTAAAACCCATCTTTCCAAGTCTCTGTCTAGTGCCTTGTATTAGTGACGCTTTTGTACTAATTTCACTATGCTGATCTGAATCACCGTTTGTTCAAGAGAAAGAAAGGCTCTTTAATGAGAAGTGGATTGCTTACTCCGGGTGAATGTGCTGACAAATAAAATGATACACGTACATACAACAGACACATAGAACGAAACACACAACCGGTAGTATAGCCATTGAACTAGTAATTAAATTGGTTGTTCCTGACAAAGAGGTAGCACTGTAACGCCACAAAAAAAAAAAAAACTGATCTATCTTAGGCACCTCTCAACGGCAATAAGTGCTTAGTTAACCATGCCTCGTATAATGGAAACTACAGGAATAAGAGGGTGACATATATGAACAGCCCCTATCATTCCTGTGGTGTGTATGATACATTGGGCACCACTCGCTAAGACGGCAATAAATGAATGCTGGGCAGGTGTCGCAGCTATGACAACGGCAATGCCACCTAAAATCCATCGATATCAGAACGGCCATCTGAAGCCAAGGTTGCCTGACCACTGGTAGCTGCATCCTGAATGTGCGTGCTTTTATTCATGCGGCAGCACCTAAGCAGGAATTGTGTTTTGCTAACCATAAAGAATTAGCACACGTCATGAAGCCTTCATCATCAGCATAGGTGCAGGTGCACAACTCGTGAAACATGACCTGTCATGTCTGATTGGCATCGCCAATGCCATACGAGCACAGCACGTATTTATAAAAGGTCTCACCACCTCACCTACATCTTCAAGCTTATGTACACATCCTGTTCATTTCTCTATCTCAGCTGAGAGCAGTGTCTGTCAGCTTCAAGAGGCACCTATCTCTGTGTTACTCAACGCTACATTGTGACATTTGTTCCGACCATGTAACATATAAAGTTGTGGAGAATGCTTTCGACACCATCAGGTGTCAACTGTGAGCAAAGAAGAAAAAACAGATTATGTATCTCATTTTACATGCAGGGTGAAAAGGGAAGCCGTGGTCCACCTGGCCCACAAGGCATTGAAGGTGAAAAGGTGAGGTGGTATTCTCTCCCATGCCTCAACACACTCGTTTCATCACATTACACATTTTGCTTTGTTTTTACTTGTATGTGAACACAAATTTTAAGCCCCTGTGACACTAAAATGAGCTAGTGAAGAGCCCCTTTAGGCTGGAGTCGTTTTCTTGACGACCGTTCTGTAAAAAAAAAAAAAAGCCTGCTCATTATTACACGAACCTTGAATTAAACATTTGTCAAAACAAGTTGCACCATATTTTGTTTTGTTCACTACTCTATGAATAATTATTTTCAACCAATGTCGCAGCAAATGAAAGCAGTTGTCTTCATTAAATATAGGTACACGACTTCTGCAGATAAAGAAAACAATGTTTGCAACTTCTGTTAATTCCAAGTAGCAGCTGAAAACTGTACTCAACACAGGCCGTAAAGAAAAGATGAAAACTTGAGAACTGCCAAGAACTTTTATGATGTATTCAGTTTGATTCCACACAAATGAACTGAAACGGTCGACAGCAAGCAAATACATGGGAAAGCATGGAGTCATGTGGTGACAGGGACAAGGTTATATGTCTTACTTTTTTTTTTTACTGTGTTAACAGGGTGACAAAGGCGATCGTGGCATCCATGGTCTTCCTGGCTTGGCAGGCCCGAAGGTTGGCACTTACTCTACAGTTATAGCCATGCACGATACAGTCAAAATTCAACATAACAATCGCAATTGATCTTAATTCTGGGGTGACATGAATTTTGGAAAAATTCTGGTCAGATTAAATTAGGTACACTGAATTATGTTTTGGGGTGATCCAAATACTCTCCCAGGCCACAGTAAATAATAAGAATTTCTCAGCCGCCACGAAATCAATTATTCAGGGGAGCATAGGCCACAGTGTACATTGCAAAGCCGATGTACGAGACCTTCATCGTTCACAATCATGGTCTAGATATGGGCACTGGCAGGGCACTCATTGCTGTGTGCAGGGAGGGCTGACAACATAGTTGAGGAAACAAGTGTGAAGTTTTATATTCCACAAGGGTCTCCTCGACAACATCAAACGTATAAAGTTCCAGAAAACCGTCAAGAACTTCTTGAACCGAAAGTAATCATCACAAGCAAGCAAGAATGCCTTACCTTCACTTTGGTGGTGCAGGAATAATAGGTTCATTCGAATTTCAGATGATACGTATATTCCTCAAAGCCCTGAGAAATTTGTGTAACTGAGGTTCTACTGTGTCTCCATCTTCTCAGATTCAAGTCCTACGCTCCTGCTAACAGAGTGTACAAAAGTTGGACACAGTAGTGATGAAATTAAACATTGTCATCCCATTCGCATTTTCAGGGTGACAGGGGTGAAAGAGGCTACCAAGGCGATGCTGGTTCGAAGGGTGATCGCGTAAGCTCACTCTTTCCGACTCGCATGACTGCAATACCTTCACAAGTGTACCTACAACGTATTAACAAACTTTTCTCCCAGGGTCCACCTGGAATTGATGGAGCAAGAGGGGAGCCAGGCCTAATTGGACTGCCTGTGAGGAGAATGTTTCATGTTTTCATTCCAACATGTGGAAATCCGTAGCACAGCTCAAAGCTACAATTCTTATGGGAGAAATTTATTAAAAGCAAGAGAAATGCAAAGAGAAAGATTTTGGTATAGAGATCTACCGTACAGCTCTCACAAACTTCTTACTTGACTATGCCCTTTTCTTTTTGTATTTTCAGGTGAAGTTTCGTACTCGGCCCTTCTCGTCCATGTAGCACACCATGCCTCAAAGCAAACCGCTTTGAGCCTGCAGTCTAAACCGTTTTAAAGCGTAAACTAAATTTTTTTAGGTTGATGATGAGTGAGTCTAAACAGTTTTAAGCCTAAACTAGTACTCAAGTTTATCAAATCACTGGAAATGCATGGATAAATCTAGGGATATGCTAAACATTTATTTGCTGTCGCTTGCATGATTTCCCTGAAAACACGGTCTCTGATCATACTTTGATTTTCTTCTAATTTTGCTCCTAAAAGCCAGCAACAATGAAACTCGATATGGAGCCACTTCACATTTTGTAGCCTCATGTAAAGATTAAAATTAACGTATCCCATACATGTGAATCAAAAGCACACTTTGAAGTTGCTATATAGACTTCATAGCAGCTTTTCCATACATTTTCTGTCACCTGTTTTGCCTGAAGACAGGCTCACATAAACGAGAAGGCAAACTACAAACAAACGCCATGCTGCACTTTTAAAATATTTCAACAATCTTTTCATTTAACTTTCTTTTTTAAATCCAGGTCTTCAGCTTAGACTTTGCAGATCAAATTTGACAGCCTTTTATATATCGGCTCCTGTAGTGTCAATACAGTTAAACTTGGACTTAATGAAGTCAATGGGCTCCTGGAATCATTTTATAAGTTTTCATTATGTAAAAAGAGGTTCAAGCATAGAACATTTGAATGGCCTAGCATTAGTTACAGATGGTGTGGTAAACACTCAAACATTCTCATACATCTTGTAGGGACCTACTGGAGCGGCGGGTGCTTTGGGCCTGCGTGGTCAGAAGGGTGAAAAAGTATGTTGAATTAACGCTAACATTCCTTTCTCTAAGCAAATAAAGCTGCTATGTAAACCATGTTCACAGGTTGAGATTTTGTATTAGCAATTACCTCTATTGATTGCATCCTACTGTCTATTTTTTTTTTCAACTTGCATTGTACATTCAATTGCATGTACTATGCTGTTTCGCCTCTGTAGAAAGACTGTATTGCAAATATTAAACAAATAGATAAATACTTATAAGAATAAACTATCAGACTGCACTGACAAATGTAGTCATGAAGTTCCAGGAAGATACATGCATGCCTTCCCAGCACAAGGCTAAGCCCACAACTTTTTCATTTCATTTTATTACCTTATTCTTATTACCTTTTATTACCTTATTCTTTTATTACCTTATTACCTCACTTTTATGGCGTGTTTCAGTGGCAGTGCACAACAAGCTAGTAATCAATCAATCAATCAATCAATCAATCAATCAATCAATCAATCAATCAATCAACTTTATTTCCCTTGGAATAGTAATGCATGGTGAAATAATAATGTGCTGCCACTGTAGGCCAAGAAAACTTGCAGATGTCACAGAACATGTGCTGCATGGTCAGTACACCCATGAAGTAGTCAACTCAGTACTACGTAGTACTACAGTGAGCTAATGCAGATCAGTACTTTTCAGCTGAGCTCACAGTAGGAGGGGAATCAACATACAATGGAATGCACTCAGCTAGAGAAGAAGAGTACAGTACTTTGCATTCATCAGCCAAATCAAGACCCAAGGAAGTCAATTAAGTGTTTTCCTCTGATCCATGTCAACAGGGGGAGATCGGCCAGCCTGGAATTCCGGGAGAGCCTGCCATCCCTGGCGAGCCGGTGAGTGACGTTAATCCTCTACACAAGCCACAGTAGATAACGTTTCACGACAAACTGCTGCGAATGGTAGACAAAAAGATTTACAGCATAATCGCCAAGATTTACAACATTTTAATATTTTTCTCTTACATTTGTTTTACTGCCTGTAGATCAACAACAAAAGTACCAGGCTAAAGGCACTCATCCTAATTCAGCACCTCGCTAAATTTTGTTTGCAGTCGTTACTGAGATATCACAGCAATTAAGTTAGATAAGCTTGCATAGCTGTACCTTGCAGCATACGCATGCACAAGAACAGAGAAATGTTGGAATACTAATTAAACACTGTCGACCAAAAGCTTTTTGGCATGTTCTAGGGACCTCAGGGTTATGTTGGACCAAAAGGGGAGCCTGGATCTGATGGAATGAAGGTATGGCTTATAATCTATCCTAACAACAGTACTATGTTACCTGCCTGTGTGAACAAATATAATGCTAACAAAAGAAGCTCACAGTGCAATAACTGCTCAATTTCTGTGACACTAACTAGGTCAGGTTAGCAATTAAAAACTCAGCAAGGCCACTATGCTGTCACTAAACTACAAAGGGAAATATAGCATGAGCCAAGTTACTTTGAGCTGAAGACGGGCACTCTGAAGCAAGACTTTGAACTTAAGACTTTCAGTTCGAGGAGACCTTAAGCCGAAAACCGACACAAGGAAAATATCTATCACAATCTGCCACTGTCCATGGTGTAGTATTCAGTGACATTCATTCTATGCTATTTTATAACTTTTGGAACAACCAACCATTGCCAGAATGAAACCCATAGGCTTCCCTAATTAACATATCAGGAGGCAATGCCAACACTGCTCTTTCATCCATCAAATGGACTGTGCCGCAGCAATTTCTAACTCGCCAGCGTTAAAACAGTCAGAACTTTCACGACTCCCATCAAATCAGCTGTGTAAATTCAAAGAAATGAAAGTGCACATGAAAAACATGCAATAAAACAAGTCAGATCCCTATCTTCGCTTTTCGAAACAACATCTACTTCTAGGTTTAATCATGCTGTCAGCGTTGTCTTTCGGCGCCCAAATCTTTGGTTTCTTCGGCCTCGCTAATCATTGGAAGAGTAGCAGACTGGGGTAGTTGATAATCAGTCGATTGCTGAAGAGCTGTAAAGCATGAATCGCTATACACCAGTACACTTGCTATTCCACAGCCCGTAGCACTGCAGACTAGGTAGTATGGAAACTCCTGCAGTTCACTTTCTCACACAGGGCGCCATAGGACCGATGGGGCCAAGAGGATTCCCAGGCCTCCCAGGCCTGCCTGTAAGCCTACCAACAGCCACACATTTGTTGGCACGTGGAAGCTACGGCTCACAGAATTCCTCATTCAATGACTGCACATGCAGGGGCCTCCAGGACGACCAGGGAAGCAAGGACACGGCGGAATAGAGGTGACATGTCGTTCAGTAAAGCACTGCTCATCAATATGTTTGTAGCAATCGTCTATGTTCGTGCCAACTAAATCAGCCTGCAATCATACCTTATGGGTTAAGCAATTTGTCAGAGGAAGTGTCTTAGCGTCACATAGTAAACAGACGTCACAGGCAAAATTTCTCAAGCTGAATTCACAGATAGTTGCTCTTGACTGACAAACACTAGACTGTTGCTAAGAGTAGGGCTTCTTTATGCAAGAAAATCATGAGAACTCATCCTGGTAACAACTTGTTAAGAACAGACAATCACTAGGCAATAAAAAAAAGCAAATTATGTTTGAAGGTATACCACGTCTGAAAATGAAAGGAAATGAAGCTTGCCCACTAATAGTGGATTTTTCCACCTATGAAGTTGTTAATGCTCATGCTAGAAGTCCCTAGAATAACCAAAAGTAGCATCATCATTTGTCGACCTCCGCCACCACCTCTCCTTGCATTTTACTGCTGGTCGCAATAACATGACAGCAAGTGCCATTTTGAATATCCCCACATACTCTGTACTCTGATTGATGCGCAGGTCAGCCTTACACAGCCGTACCTCCTTCTCTGTTTACAGAAGGTTTAAACTTGGGAAAGAGACAGGTTGTTTTAATTTGCAATTTCTTCCATTTATTCTACTATATCTTGGCAGAGTACAAGCAGTGATAGATTTCCAAAAAGTTTATCAGTTTAGCTTAATGCCATTTCAACCACATTCTAATCCTTTTAGCAAAAGTTATGAGCCAGTGTGAACGACACAGTTAACCAAGAAAGAAGGCAACAGATTTTGCTATCTGCCATGGCATTAGTGTCCACTTTTTGACAATGCAGCTCAAAATATCGTGCAAAAGTGTCAAACTCTTAATGTTAAAAAAAAATATGGAAGACAAGAATATTTTATCTCTGGTGTTTGAGCAAACACATTTTTTTCAGCTTGCAAAAGGCCGTTTACTGAAATTTTAGGTGACTGGACCTGGTGTGTACCTTTGTAGAGATATGCTAACAGCAGTCTATGCCTTGATTGAGGAAGCAGGAGTAAGAAAATTCTCAGCAAGAGAACAATGGAAATGACAGCCGTGAAAACAGTACTTGTGCCAATGAACTAAAGAAAGTGGCGAAAAACGATGTAAATTCAACAACGACAAAAGTGCTCAAGCCAAAAAGGTATTCGGTGCCTGCCAGTAGATGTAGTACCAATAGGTAAAACATAGGTGGGCTTGCAAGCTACAAACACTTCAACAGTACCCTCCTGAGCCTAAGTGTCCCTCTCTGTGGCTGTTTAGCCCCTTTAAATATTGAACCATAAACAATAATGAGAAAAAATCAAGACAAATGACTGCAGCGCCATTTATCAATAACTTAATCATTTTGTTGCCAACGACCTTTGAGACATGGACACTAGCTTGTGGCGAGACCAACATCTCCTCACCAAGGACAAAAAATGCTCATCAAGTGTGTTTCTAATGACACGAGATAGCACTGTTATCCAGGACGAAAAATCAATGCAACAGTGACTCGGTTACTTTTATCTGTGTGTTTAAATTAGACAAAAGCATCGATCACCAGAGCAGACTTTAGAGACGCTTGCATTGTCCACATTCACAGGGACACCACTGCATGCATACACCCGTGCCATTAGATCAAACAATCACAAATCTAATCAAACCATGGGATTTAACTTCTCAGAGCAACACGCAAGCTATGAAGGACACTGTGATGGAAGGCTCTGGATTAATATTGAACAACTGGGGTTCTTTATTGTGCACATAAATCTATAAGCACATGAGCGCTTTTACACTTCTCCATCAAAATGTGGCCACTGTCGCTGGGTGTTCTACCTGTGACCTCGAGCTCCAGAATAAAACGTCATAGCCACCAAATCACCATGGTGGATGATGCTTTCACGTTCGTAAGATATTGCTTGGCAATGAGAAGCAGTTACAAAAGTCAATCTGTCACTAGTCCTTTTTTTTAGGTGCCAGGAGGTTACAGAATACAGGCGCTGCTTTGTTCACAAACTCTGGTAGACATACTCTTATGACGTTGACAGCCAATTCCAATGCTCAATTTGGAGCAGCTTTCTGCTCCACAGGTGAGAACAAAGACCACTTTTGTTGATCAGCACAAGGCTGAATGTTCAGCTGGTGGACTTGAAACATATTGTTTCTAGCCCACCAGTAAAGCACGAAATCTCTAAAAAATTGAGCAAGCACAAGAAACAGTGCAACGAATTGCTGCTCTCAATCGAGCAGCATAATTCACAATTAGGTCGAGTGCCATGTTTCTTTTTTTTTTCTTCCTGTGTCTGCCATTAAATTTAGGGACCAAAAGGAGCCAAGGGCGAAGAAGGACCACCAGGACCAGAGGGATCACCCGTAAAGCATTTGAATTGAAAGAAGCTTACTCACACAAAAGTTCCACTAACACTAACCTGCGTACAGCAATCACTGGCTTTAACTGCACAACTGCTACGCTGTGAGCAAATAGAATGCCTTTTCATGTCTGTAACTACCAAATGAGGCCAACAAACAATGAAGACGAGGAAAGTATAGAATAGCAGCTTGGGCTTGTTGGTTCTCCATCCTGGTGTTAACAGCGCAAAACGTAGAACACGAGATCAGAGAACAACACCGCAAGCGCTTGTGGTGTCGTCCTCTCGTCTCGTGTCCCATCTACATGTTGTGCTGTTAACATCAGGGAGGAAAGTACAGGAACCATTGTTTTTTTAGCTGAAATGTAGAAATCATAATGGAAAGGAAAATGAAAGTAAAAGAAAAGAGCATGCCGCCGATGGTCGTTGAACCCAGATCCTCCACATTGTGAGTGTGATGCTCTACGAACCAAGCTATGGTGGTGGATGGTCCCCTCATGCATTTTCTTGGATATTTGTGTGTGTATATCAGACCTAACCATGGGAGTTAACCAGCACCACTGAGGGTCGTGGTGGCACATGTGAAGCATTGTGTCAACCACAGGCGTCATGTAGTGCATTAACTTAGGAGCAATAAACTGGCTGGTAAACCCTTGTATGCTACCTCAAGGGCATCTAAGAGGCGGCGCATTATAGAGGTCGGATTTGAGAATTGCGGTTATCTTGTCTGGACCGTACTACTTGTGATCTCGTGCAAGATGGCTAGAGGCAGAACCATACACAGCGTCATCTCGTGTGCTTCAGTGTACCATAGCCTTATATATATATATATATATATATATATATATATATATATATATATATATGTCAAACCCATCATGCCCGCAAACAGAACTTGTGTCCAGCATCACATAACACCTCAGCCACAGCTTCCTCATGGCGCTCACAGTACTCATTCTAGCATGCGCAATAACAGCATAATATAACATTCCTAACATCGGAGGCCGTATTCTTGATTGATCACTTTCAGGGATGCTCTTATGTTTTGTGTGACGCAGCACCCATTATGATGCCTCATCACAGTGATCGTTCTGCCCATTCAAATAGCCAGACATCAGTCACTGAAACTTATCTCTCTATGGTTGATTCATCTAGAATACAGTCCAGCAGAGCAATGACGACTCTCATTCATTCTACCACCGAAACCGTTCACAAGCCTGTCACAAAACACCGAAAAGTGACGATCATTCAGTATGCCATTTTTATTTGCAAATGCACACAATGAAAATTTATAAATTGCAAAGGATAGCACAAACTAACAACCTGAACTAACATGCACTATAGACCTGGCAAGTACAAAAAAAAAAATTCCAAGTTACTGCTGTAGCCTCTTCTAGAAGCTAACAAGGCTGCAATTGCTTGGACACAGTGTTGAATGATAATGCACATGTGAGACAAGGGCAACAATGCGAATAACCCAATAGCATGGAAGAGCAACTAACACAGACTGCTGGTCAAGCCTTGCAAGTTGCCAAAAAAGGCGACAAAATGCAAAAATGCATCCACAGGGTGACGTGGGCCCTCCGGGAATACAAGGCCTCACCGGCAAGCCAGGGCCGAAAGTAAGAACTGCTCACAAATGATATAGGGGTTACGGGGCTCAAAAAAGCCATTTTTTTCTACTGCGTCGCTCTTCAAAAAGAGACAGATGATTAAATCCTAGCTAATCATATAAACTGAGCAGGAGCTTAACGAGTTTCTCGAGCGTTGTGAAATAAATATAATAATATTTCCTGTGTTCCTGAATCAATGCTACACGGAGAAATGTAGTTATGCTGCACCCACCCACAACCACCCAAAGGCACAACAGTACTGAGACCATGAGACATTTCGGAATTGCTTAATACCTGCATTATAAGTAAGCTGTATCACAACTCATAGAGGAGACATTTAAGTTACAATTACAGTTGACGATAATGTAAAAATGCATGATGTGTATAATGTATAATGTCATAAATTATACAATTACAGGTTCAAACCAGCGGTAATCTGCCATAACCCATGTTGCAAAATTATAATGACCATAGTATTATCCATGCTTTCAGCCATAGAAATGCTGAGAAGCATTACGTGCACTGCTCACCATATTTTGTAAAGATTTCTGTTATTTTACGCTGTCTTTGTCCTTTGTCATTGGCTTGCATGAAGCAACTATCACTTGAATTGGTCACTCAACATGACAGATGGTAAGAAATAAACATAACTGGAGGAATAGAATCCTTGCATAGCGCTCACGAGTTTTTAAATGTGTTACCTTAATGCTCCTTAACTTGATCACAATTTGTGTCATCATGTCAAGCTCCACGTCAATAGCAGCAGGTCATATTTGTCCAGCACATGATAAGATACCAAAAAAACAGTCAATGAGTCATCACATGTTTTTTTTTCACAGGGTATATTTGGTGACAAGGGCCTCCGTGGACCAGAAGGGCCAAGGGGATTGCCAGGACCACAGGTAACCCTCCAAAACCTGCACTGTCAAGTGATCAGAGGCATAATAGCTTGGATACACTACCTCGATTGAAATAGATGGGACCCAATAATTACTTAGTTAAATCAAAAACACTTAATACACTAATGCCAATAACACTGTATTTATTAAAGAACAAGAAGATATTCATAATTTTTGCCTGCATAAGCAATTATCACACTTAATTAACATAGGTGGCAAGACCACTGAGCGCATTTCGTGCTCCTTTGTGAGACCGGCAGACCTTCTAACAAGTCAATGGCATTTGTCACCTAAACTGAAACCTAAGTTCTGAAACCAGAGTTTTGAAACCTTAAATGTGAGTGCCAGCGATGTACATATAATTTGTCGAATTAGTGCCGCAGATAAATAAGGCTCTCCCTTGATATTTCACAAACGTCCATGCATCACACAACGCTTTTAGGCCTCTTTTCTGCATTCTTGAAACCCACTGCCAAAGGCACAACACATGCCTTAGGCAGCCCGACAACGATTTAGAAATAATCTGCGATCATACTTCCCATCATTAGGATCATAAAATAAGAAGTCTAGAAAACTTGAACCATAAGCTGCTTAAAACACACTGAGTTGTTGGCATTTCATAAGAAAATTTTCAGGGTGCCTACCAAGTTGACATTTCCAAATTCCCTAACTTTTCCAGGTTTTCCCTGAGTGCCTTTGCGAAATTTCCTGAGTGACGCAGAACATTGTTTTATGTCAAGACAGGCTGACACCATGTCACTCGATGCTGTCGCTCTCTAGTAAGCACGTGAAAAAAAAAAAAAAGAAAACTACTTAATCCAGTTTGAATAGTAAGGAGTAGTGTTTATTTTTTTTAAGAAGAGAACAGAAGGGAGGGGTTGGCAAAATGCACAGTGAATAAAATGTCTAAAGAAAATGGTAAAACCCATTGCAAATCGAGCCGAACATTCTCAAATACGAATATAAAAGAGACGCATACAGATGCAAATATTTTAGAATATGAGCTATTTCTGTCAAATGATAGCAAGCTCATTGGTATGAGGCCCGAACTTTGTCACAAGTGAGATTCTCTCTCAACAGCTGGTAAGTCAACCTAAACTGTACTGAGACTTTTGACATACTCTCATCCTGCGCACAACGCCTCAGTGTTGCGTTTCACTGCTTTAAAGAGTTTATTTTGGTTTGGATGAGGGACACCTGCATTTCAGCGTCAGCCAACACTTTGTTATTTGAGCTGAAACTCCTTCAAAGTGGCGACGGTACGCTTCCTTTCCCGTTCATTCCTCAATGCGTAGGTCCTTTCTGTTCTCGTGTTCCTTCCACCGCACATTCTCCCCACGAACCATCTGAAGCGTCCTCTTGGTCACTTGTATAGCCACAGTCAACATCCAATTTTTTTGGACTCCCTAGGGGCCACGAAAACGTCTGAAAAATCGGCCAGTTGGAAAAAATGAATGCAATGTCTTTTACTGCCCTTAAGGGCTCAAATCGCCAAAGGCACATCCGAAAAAGTTCTGAAGGCCTGCCAGTATAGTTATTAGGCACATCGGTGCTCGTACTGTGACAAGAGATGGCGGGTGCACGCGCGTGTATAATTAAGGAATACATACTGTGCCCCGTGGAAATTGCTTATTCCCACACTAGTTATGCTTCACTGCGTAACGTTGCTCTACTGAGGCGAAGCTGAGTTTCGGAAACCGGCATTATGCAACGCGCTGTGCTTTCCAAGCTTCAATGCCAATCGTGAGGATCACGAAGGCAGAGTCAGTGCCATTGCTGACAGCAGTGAATTCTCTTAATAACACGGTGCAGAACGGCAAGAAGCTTAACAGCGAACGTCGAAGTAGCTAGGTCTACGGCTGCCAGCTGATCTGTGTGTGAGTGCTGGCTCGAGGCGGCGAGATAATCAAATGGCGGCGGTGGTGGTTTTGATTAATGCCGTTTCAGATCTGCGGTCACGGCAAAAAGTCCAGAAAATCAGACGGCGAAGGGCTCTTGCGTCCGAAATTCCAGATGTTCTTATACATTAACTCTATGGGGTACGCGGTGGTGCCGCGTCCAGAAAGTCGGTCACTGACTACAATGGCAACTCCTTGAGCTGACACGGCATCAAAGACGATTCATTACAATTCCTCTCCGCTACTCCAGCCCGCATTACCGCCACTTTCATTCCCTTTCAATAAAATTACAGCTCATTTTCCCAGATAGAAGCACAAATTCCCCAAGTTTTCCTTGAGCATTTCCAGACTAGTCAAAATCTCTGAGAATTCCCGGTTTTCCCAGTTTTCCCGGTTGGTAGACACCCTGAATTATTCAATCATTGCCAAAAACTCCAGCAGGAATGTTTTCTTCATTTTTGCCCATCTTCTTGTCACTGAAACGCATATATAATACAAATGTTTCACTTCATCGACAAAATTCGGACCAGAAAGGATTACCAATAAGCAGAGCACACTTCGCATGTGCTAGCACAATTGATGACCCTATTATCACACACATTTCAGTCATGAGAAAAAGCACAAAAGCATTAAAAGAAGCATGCATTCCTCGTGTCACCCACAGGGTCCAGCTGGAACTCCAGGAAATCCAGGACCCCCAGGTCTACCGGGACTCATGGGGCCGAGAGGTCCCCAGGTAAAATCATTGTGCCTATGCTGCAGGTTTTTTTATGCATACAGAACCTGCATGTGAAGGTGAGAACAGGACCTCCACAGACACTAAATAGCTAATTAGGTAAGTGAAAACAAACAGTACTGTTGCGCTATGCGAGAAAAGCATAAGATATGCATGCTCAAGGGGAGGCAGTCTTCATGAATAGCCACACGAACATAACCCATAGAGTTAATTTTTATAACCACTCATCTGCAAAACATTCTAACTTCCCCGAGTATCATGTTTAGAATATTGTGTAAAAGAAAAAGAAATGTGAGAAAACAGGAACAAGCAAGCAAGAAAAGGACAGTGACGGGCACTTCTCATAACGCATTTGATGACATTTACTCATGCATAGGCACTGCACAATTTTTAGTTAGAAATACAAATTAGAAAAGAAAAAAAATGCAGAAACACATCTTGTATATGCCAACTACCAGTTGATTGTTGTCATGAGCATTATTCCTAAAGCTGATGGTTGTACAGTTGTTAGTTTGTGTTTGAGGCTTGAAAGGGGCATTGATCACATTATACGTGTAGTAATATTATAAAAGTGATGACATCACTCGCATAACATGTTCCAAGTTGTGGCAACTACTATACTCTGTCTTTTCCTGCTTCTGTGTTCCCATTTTCTCACACTTTTATTTCTTTACAGGTATAAGATCTCTTCGTTCTTGTGCAGCACATATACAAATGAAACGTGAGAAAGAATACAGGACAAGATTCCTGTATTCTTTCTCGTGTTTCGTTTGTATGTGCGCTGTCCACGAAGGGATAGGTTTTGGTTGAGAGCACACTGTTCATGCTCGCTTACCTCGTTAACATGAAAGAAATCTCAGCAGGAAATCTCAGTTCCTGTCTCTGTATGTTTTGCTCGTGGAAGCAGTGCTGCCGAGCCTTCAACTGCACGTTGTAGGCAAACCACTTGCATTTGCTTGCTGCAATCGTTACTGCTGTTGCGTCATTCAAGAGCACACTTACTTGCATTTGATGTTTCGTGCCTCAGGGACTGGAGGGTCCTCCTGGACAGCCTGGTGAAAAGGTAACAATCACATTTCTTTGGGACAGAAGTTGCATGCTTCCAGCCTGGAAACAAATCTTTTCAAACTCCAACTCTCTCACAAGCAAGCATTCTTTCGGCTGCGCGACATTGACCCGCACTGTTCACAGGGCGAGTGTATCTATCAAGCCAGGGAGGAATACCTCGTGGCGCCAAGCAGGCCGGTGAGTGCAGGACTCTACCACAAAAAAGATCATTTCATACCATCTCAGACTTGCTTCACATGCGCACAGTGACATATGCTGGTTTCTCAAGTCGTGATTGTATTACGTATGCATCAAATGTGCCATGGATATGGGCTTCCTAAACAGATACTGATTTTGTATGCCAAGTCCCAATAACTCCCTTTTATTTAATTTTGTTGACAGGCAATGGTAAACAGTACTCTTCTGTTGCACCATCTATGGGCAACTTCAGAAATCAGCATTTTTCAATGACGTATCACACCAACTACGGCATATTATATAGCCTTACAACCCTGTATGCTTATGTAGCATTGCCAGTGTGGCACTACACCACCGCAGCCTATGTAAACTACGGCACCTTCCAATAAAAAGTTCTCTCCTCATCTGTATTCTCCCCTCTGCACATTGCATCCATGCCAACCACCCAGCCGCTCGACAATACAACATTTAACAAACATCAACATGGACACTCTTCATCCTTTTTGAGGGGGCTACTACTCAGCCCTGTGTCCTACTGCCTTCACTTGACACAAGTTTCCAGTGGTTCCTAAAGTAGACACTGCACAAAAGTAGCACAAGCACTTTCATCTCGCCTCCTTTTGTACCACAACATGTGAACAGCACTCTGTGATAGCCCTGTAGAAGCATTGATTTTTTTATCATTTGCTAAAACGTAGCACTGCTCTTTTTCTTTCTTTCGCCCAGGGAGCAACAGGGGCCATGGGACCACCAGGAATGGTACTGTAAACAATTGACTTCTTTGCATGCCTGAGGCTGTTTTGCTACTGCTAGCAGATCGATTGCCTGGCTAACAATAAGCTCTCTACAGATAATACATACACTAGTACAGTTTACTACGGGTCAGGATTTATCACACACACATTACCAGGACACCTTCTGCTATGGCCATAGCAGCTTTGTTATGGTCCCATAACACTTTGCTCTGCAACTCGGCCTATGCATAAGCACAGGTACTCCTTCCTTTTAAACTCAATAAATAACATCAGCTACCCCCGTTTCCTCTCTAATGCACACTGTCGCATTCCTGTCTCTTATAGTTATTCCTATCATTTTTTTCATTTTTATTGAGTGTTGCACAGCCCTTAGCTTCCTTTCAGGTTTCTTTGTTTATTCTCTATGTTTCACTATGCAAAGGTATACTCACGGTATTAAAGTACAAATAAAGACACACGGAGACTGACATTAGTCACGTGCTGACATGGCACTTGATTCATATGCCATCTTTATTGCTTCTTTGTTTACCTTCTTTCTGCTTGCTTCACCTACGACTTATGTGTTATCCATGCTTCAAATAAGCACATTTTAGTAACAAACACTTGTCATGTGCCGGTCTCTATGTGTCCTTGCACTTCAACGCAATGAATGTCTACAAACTAAACTTCTTTAGCATACAGAAACTATGAACAGAGAAGCAATAAGGCGAGTACAAGTGCCTTGTTACTGCGCGAAGTAGCCCCACTGTGCACCTTTCCAAGGGCGCGTACCCGTCATTCATTGCTGAACGCACCAATGCATGCAGCCGGGTGAGCGAGGAACCCCTGGGGAGAGGGGAACTCCAGGCGTCCCGGGCCAAGTGGGTATGCCTGGACCAGGCGGATCGCCAGGCCAGCCGGGAACACCAGGAACCAGGGGACAACCAGGAATGCCAGGCCTACCGGGACCTCCGGTCAGAAAGTGACATTTCACTATGCACCCGCTTTTCTTTTTTGGTCTGGAACAACATGGGAACATTTGTTTGTTCTCTTTGCCACCACTACACCAAATGAGACGAAGAAGTCACAGGGAGACAGAGACTTATGGTACATTCGATTGGTCATGTTCAAGCACTCTGGTGGCGTGCTTTACATTCAATTGGTCAGCATGGAGCACTCGCGACACGATCGCACTGTTCATTTAGAGCACTGTGACCCAGCTCAAAGTGCTCACAGGCACTCTCGTCCTTCAAATAAGAAACACAACTGAGATTGGACAGAATTCTGGTCACATGGCTCCTCCAGCTGAACATTTGGCAGTGGCAGGCTTTCACTGGCTCCAACCTCAAGAAGGCTTCGCATCACTGCGAACCTATGCACTGTACGAACCAATCAAGTGTATCATTAGATGAAAGGGTAACAGAATGATAGAGACTTACTAGACGAAAGGGTTACAGGTAGATAGGAGAGTTAGGATCCTCATCCTTGAGGAGGAGGTACTGAAACCATGCCAAGGAAAGCAGCTGTTACCCTAAGGAAAACAACACCCTTTGTCACAAACGTTGGCTCAGGGCTGAAGCTTCCCTTATTTGTCCACTAATTACTGCTACAGCAAAAAGCATGCACGGTAACGAATGTTGATGCACATGAATCTTTAGTAAGAGACTGTGGTATAGTGTTGCGTGGTATGGCATGGAAAACATGGGGAATGCAGGAGATGGAAATTCAAGAAGAGTAAAATGAGAACAAGGTGAAAGCAGGAGCCAAAATGTCGACAAGTGGACTTGCGTTTTTCAAGGCCTTGAAGAATACAAGTCCATTTGCCGAAACAATGGCTCCTGCTTTCACCTTGTCCTCATATTGCTCATCATCAAGGTATGCCATGGTATAATATGCCTTGTTCAACTGTTTATGAGGGCAACACATCACCATGTAAAGGTGCCTACGCCTGTACGCATACTATTCAGCCTACACAATTTGACTAACTGTTCTGTAACCTTTTTCACCTTTTTTATGTCTGTCTGCCCTTTCTTTTTTCTTTTCTTTTTCTCTCCCCCACATTCCACAAGGGGCATTTATCATTTGCAAACATGACTGATGTGTATGTCCAGTTTCTAAATATTTCTCCCCTAACATGCTCTCTCTTGCTTATGCTCAAGGGTCGTGGATTTACTGAGGAAGAAGTGAAAGAATTATGCTCAGCTGTGCTTCGAGGTAAGCTTACTTTCTCAAGCCATGCTATTGCGCACTTGCCTTCTGCACAGGCATCCTAAAATTTCCACCTTTTGAAACCATGCCCTATGTTGGACACACTTAAAGATCAAAGAAGTGCTAAATTGTTTTCAAATTATAACTGTCAGTTCTGTCATATATGTGATATTTTCATGCATGCACAGCACCCTCGTTTACACAAACTTGCTGCATTACACAAATCAAGGTTGCAACGAACAGGCACTGTACAGTACAAAAATCATGAGAACTTTTAGAGCACTTGCACATTGTATAGCCATGTCAGACTATGTCTGGGTAGGATTTGCCTTGCACCATGAAAAGCAACGACAGCATATACGCCCACATAGATGTGGTACACATGTACTGCTTGCTTCTACACTTACAACTCCAACAAGAGAAAAAAAAAGGAATTTACATAAACAATCATTTACACAGGACGCACATGGCCTCCGAACACTGCAGGATTATGCGTACTGCGAAATGTTGACACTGAAGAACACTGTACTGCCTAAAACAGAACTAAATGACACCTAAAAAATTTCTTCACAAATGTGATCAATGAGTGTTCACACTTTCTTGAAAACCGTGCCAAGAAACAGTGCATGCTGCACCACGGAATGACATTTAAAGAGCGTCATTAAGGGAAAACAAGGCTAGCACCTTAGCTATATGCAGCCGACTTCGTACAGTTGAGCTAGTTGCTTTGACACAGTGCCCAGCATAAAGACGAGACAGCAGGAGTGACAAGATGAGACAGAGCTCCGACTATCAATTCATGTAAACACAGCTTACGTATTCTGTTGAATTCAACAATAGACATGATTTCCTAGTCAGCACGCTGCCTCGTGCTGTCTTTGCACTGGAATATAGCACTCATTTTCAAATGTTCAGCGCCATAACAAAATGGCTTCTTCAGGTTTTCAATGCAGGTACTCATTCTCCACATTAGCCGAAAGTGAAGTGAGTTGCATTAGAGTAAAACGACCAGAACCAAGCTAGCCCCATCAAGAACCTCATGGTGTGGTTGTAGCGATCAGACACCCAATACTGCTAACCTCGAAGGTAGCATATTTGTCTGTCAGCCTGCTGCTGCAAGGGCACCTATGTACTTAGTTGGCTCTCTATTGCCTTTATTAAACAGCAAGTTAGCTACCTGGACATAGTTCCTAAACGCAAATGAAGAATCCAGTGTCACTTGACGTGAGAAAATAGAAAGCTAATTTTGATTTCGATGTTAAGTCCGTGTCTGGCCATACAAGTGTTTCTGTTACGCAACTGCGCCCACAGTTTTAAATGCGATAGCATTTCTTTACATACCCCCCACCACAGATTCCTCTATCTTCACAATGCCCACCCAGTCATTCCACAATGCGTGGGAGTCAGGGCTCCACTACAGAAGCATTAAGTTCCCATTCATTTTGTAGCTTTTGTTGCTAGAGCATGGACAACTTTCACTATATGCTGCTGCTGCTCTATGCCTGCTCCTTCGTTACTGCAAGACATCTGACGAAAAGTTTGTGCGACCTTAACCATGGCCTATAAACTGTGACCAATTACTGCGAAAGTGACGCCTTCTAAGTGAACCCAATTTTGCCATCACTGGGCTGGCATTGAAAAAATGCCGTTGGCTGTGCCCCCATTCACTTTCCTGAATCTGGCTAGCTATCTGGCCTTGAAGCTGCAACAATAAATAATAACAATGCAAAATAAAATATCCTTGTTATTAGTTAGGTTCGAACTAAGACCAAGAACACCATAGCTGCAATAGGGACGCATTTACCATAAATATTCCGCAATTACATTTCAATGTCCACAAAGAAGAAATAGTTCACAAAGTGAGTTTAATGGATCAGATTAAGGGTAACATCACAAGATAAGAAATTCCTTCTTTCATGTGGTAAATTAAACCTGACTTGATGTCTACAGCAAGGACTGGAAATGTAATTGATGACATATATACAAGGGGTGCACAAAATTTGAAATCGGGAAGCTAATGTATTGTACTTTAGCTTATAATGTCCCCTACTCGCTTTCATGAACAGTGAATCATCTACTCAAATCACCCCAAATGGTTGCGAAACTAGTTACAGTAAACCTATACAAAACTTATGCATCACGTCATAATGCACCAAAATGCTGAATTGCTATAATAGATATAGTCATCAGATTTGACTTCTGAAAAATATCTTTTCTTCTACTTCCCTGACTGTGCGTGTGCGAATGCAATGTGCAGAACAGTTGAGTGAACTGACGATGAAGATGCGTGGGCCTCCTGGTCCCCCGGGGAGAGGGAAACCAGGAAAGCCAGGACCACCGGGACCCCAAGGGTCACCAGGTACACACACACGCGCATGTCTTAAGCTCTTAAAATTTAACACTGGAAAAAAAAGAAAAACGACGAAAAGACAACTTCGGAACTGCATCTCAGCTATGGCAAGTATCTAATTACGGATACATACACGGTCGACTGCAATCACTTGCTCTTTGTGAGTTCTGCCTCAAAGTTATATCAGAATGCCAAACTAGCAATACCTCTATACAGTCCACAGCAAAGGTAAGGGACCTAATAAAGAGAAAAACAGGAAGTGTAAGAAATACACCTACATTAAGCAAGGTCAGTGCATCCTCTACCCAGCTGCAATGAGCAGCTGCTATGCAATAACTCACGTACATGCTATAACATGCATATCAGTGAGCATCCCATACATTCTTGTAGACAGACGTGGATTAAGTAAATAAATATTTGGTTTATTATATGTTCCTAGTAACCTGCTGAAGGATTAGATGATGGCACAATGTCTGCGCAGAATTAGCGAGTTGAAAGCAACTGCAACTTCAACTTTGTTGTTGCAATCAATTAACACGACCTGCCCAGCACAGCGGGTTCAGAAGTTCATACATGAAAAACTTCTGACCAGAAAGAAATTAGTGGGCAAATTTTGACATGCCTCAGTAGATTTTTCTCCCATTTTGCTACACTTCTTCTTTCGTTCCTTAGTAATACTTTCTCGTTCAAATTTTCAAGCTGCCCGAGACATAATACTTAAGAACAAAACTGTACTGTCTCTCTTACTATCAAGTCAGCATGCTGGCCTGCAATCTAAAACAAAGTTCTAAACGAGACCTTAAAGAAACAAGAATACCTTAACCTATTAACTCACACAATTGCACAAACAGCAACATCAGCATGTCTAAACATAACACTACAGGAATGCATAGTACAGCACACGGTTTCAGTGCTATCTGAACAAAAGAATTAACACAACTGGTAGACTCCTGCAATACCAAGTTCAGATCTCACCTGCACACAGCACCACTGATGGACATGCGCTCACTCACCAATGACTGTTTCAGGTGGATGTTGACAAACTTAACAAGATGTTGATACTGTACAACTTGTGAAGCCTCAGAACTTTCCACGACCCATGTGGCACAATATCGCGGCACCATGAAGCACACACAACAAATGACTGGTGTCGCTATGAAGAATGTGACACAAACACTTGTCGTCACACATTCTTTTTTTGCATGACTAGACATATGACACACAAGAGGCACAAGACAAGGTGGCATAAGCCAGTGCAAACATGCAAGCAAAACTTTTGCACAATCACACATCTCAGATGCACATATGACACACGATATGCTTCAGACAAGAGGCTTCACGTACCTGTGCAAACATTACGTATAATTTATTATAAGTAAGAAGATTGAGGTAAAAGATAGCAACATAGAGTGCTAGCAGGGCATGGTGAACGACTTTGTAAAATTTGTGATAGAAAAAGAAGCATGCATAAATTCAAATGAAAAAAAAAAAAGAAAAAGGAGCAACTTGTGGTGCCCAGCACAAATGCCTGAGCTGACATCAGGACTTCAAGGTCCACGCGGAATGCCTGGCAAGTCACGCCAGGGACCCAGAGGGAAGACTGGAAAGCCAGGCATCCCAGGTGAGGACTTGCATGGTGCTGTTAGGAGCAATGGGTAGCTTTGCACTTATCAGTGATTGCACTTCTCAGTTCTTGTGCCCCTAAGAGGATAGCTGAAGGAACAGTAAAAGCATATGTGCACATATGCAGAATTCCAGCCAGCATCAAGAAGACAGTGTTACATAGCAAGCATGCAAGCATGCAAGCATTTGAAGCTCTCTTACTTTCACGAATCTCAATTTCATTGCAAGAATTAAGGAAGTGCAAGCATTTTTAGATTATAAATATTGCACTTTCGTACATTTGTGTCTACATGCGTGCCAGGTCTCGCATGTGTCACCCATTCTACAACTTTAGTTGCACATCAAAACCAGTGTGCCAGAGACTCACCACTGTTTATCAGAGTCATCCCCAGGAAGTGCAGACTGCAGCAGACATTGTGTCACCATCTTCAAATCAGTGTGGTTGATGTAAACTCAAGTGAGTGGGTTTTTTTTTTGTTTTACCTAAAAAGACAATATTTTTGCAACTTTGAAAACCAATAAAGCTGCAAAATAACTAACACACAAATTAGTTAGTTGAGGTTGTTTGCGACAGTGAGTGAAAGAAAAAATAAACATGTGAGCGAGAAATCTTTTCCTTCAAACTAAGTGGTGGGGACTGCCATAAACACAAAGAAACGATTTCCATTTTCTGATAGAAGAGCATGCGTACACAAGTGAAATTTGAGTTTAGTAAAGAAGCCACGTACAGAACAAAGAAAAATATAAGATGATATACTATGAATACTGTTCCGCACATCCTCTTGAGCCAAAATAACAAAAGCCCAGCAGGGATTATTCAGTACAGTGCATTCCGAAGTAGCCCTCACCTCTGCACGCATTTATCTAATGTATTCAAAACATCTGCATGATGACAATGCACCCGAATCCTGTGCACCACTGTCCTGTGCCTGCCAAGCACTTATTGGACAAGTCATCAGAATGCTGATCACGGCCATTTTCTTCAGGTGACCCGGGCACACCAGGACTGCCGGGAGAGCGTGGGTTTATGGGACTACCCGGGCTCCCAGGACCACCAGGACTACCCGGTCCCACTGGTATCTAAACAATACCTGTCATAATATCTACATTCACTTATTTAGCTTAAAGGAGTGACTGTACACCTTCTTTGCGACACTCAGTGATCCCCTTTTGGCCTCATCCAGTATTCTATACATCACAATATCTGTTGGACCAGCTAAACGTTTAATGCTAAAGTATTTTCATTCATAAAAAAAAAACAAGAAAGAAAGTCTTTCCGACATTTTACAGTGTCGTAGTCCTCACCAAAAGCTAGTTATCGCCAGAAATATCTTTGGAAGATTATTTCACTCAAAAACAAAGTTGCATTTTAGATTATGTAGATAACTCGGTCAAATAATCTCAGCACCCTGGCCACAATAGTTAATTTGCCAATAATATGCTAATATGCAATTGAATCCCCTATCTGCAAATCGTAATCATTATAAATGCAGCACTCGATTAAGAACCAAATGAATTTATTATGTGCTCCTTATTAACCAGGGCATTTTATCACACTGACAGTTCTAGATTTCATCTACTTGGATGACAAGTAGTCTGCGAGGCAGTATTGGAAAGGAACTACTAAGGCTTTTCTTTCTTTTTATTAAACATGAAAGGTTGAACCCCGAGCACTGAGTTGTGAAAACCAAAAGTCGTACTGCACAGAAATGTTCATGTTTCATTTTTTATTCCTTCATTCTGTTACCATAACTATGTGCAAATTGCGAAATTAAAAGGTTCATACAGTAAAGAGATGTTACTGTCCATTTTGTTTTGTATTCCCTCATTCCATGATGATATATGTTCACTTGCTTCTGTGCTCTTCAGGCATGACAAAACAATAATGAAACGGGTTTTCTTCCTGGAAATGCCAAACACAAGTAGGACAATAAAACTTGCAGCTTAGAACATGCACAATAATATAATTAGAGTTTATATTACATGCATGCCGTGTTTTATTCCACCTAATTGGTGTAGACATTCATAACCTGGCAATTACAGATAGATGAGCTGAGCTAATCTGTGTCCATCATCAGCCACTGTTCAACGCGTGACAGCATTTGTCCACAGTGTTAACCATCTCCCAGTACACGAATCGTGATTCTGCACATTTCACATTTTATACATTAACTAAAATGTTTTCCTCCTGCTATCAAATCCCACACCCCAGGTGAAAAAGGTGATAAAGGTGATCGTGGCCCCGAAGGAGTTGGCGTGGAAGGTCCTATTGGCCCCCGTGGATCTCCAGGTAAATCCCAAACTGCCGTTCTCAGACTACATGTCTAAATGACGCAGGCATCACGGGTTTCTGAATACCCACGTGCCGCTGAAATACACATTTTATGCTGAAAAGGCATACACTGGAATTATACCAATTGAGCTGTTGTTGCTTGACAAATGAACTTTTATGTTAACCATGGGCGCTATAACGTAAAGCTATTCCAAACTTTTCTGTTCCAATTCTGCTATCAGCCCTCCACGATTGGTCAAAAACTTTTTTCGACGACGCCCACTTCACCTGTCTGTCACGCGACGTCACGAAAACCGCGATACCTCCCCATCTGATATGATGTGTACACACTGATTATGCATGATTTGACAGAAAAAAGAAAAACAGTTATTTCTGATTCGACCCCTTTTCGCCATTAGCCCTCGGCTATTGGTAAAACGTTTTCGGACTGCACCCACTTCACCTGCCTGTCACGCGACATCACAAAACCGCACAAACTCACCGCGTCAAAGTGACGTGTACGCGATAAAGATGCATTAATATGCCGAACAAAACTGAATTTTCTTCGGAATAGCCGCAGGCTGCCCCGTTCCGAAAGGAATAAAAGATGGCTGCCACCGAATGCTGAGACGCTGGCTACTCGCACCTGCCGGAGAGCATGGGTGTATTTGCGTATAATAAAACTTCTTGCGTGGCCGTGTAACGTTTTTGAGCCCTTTCAGCACGTTTACCACCTCATTCTGCCAACTCTTCTTTGCTGAGGGTCAGTTTTAGCGTCATTCTTAAGCTTCCGTTGCATGCCGCCGTGATTTTCGACCAGCCACCACAAGCTAAGTAAGGGAAAGCCGACCAATCGCACACGCTGGCACCACCCTCTTCATCCGGTTATCAATTTTCAGTGCACTGGCTCTGCCCCAGTGAATCCCTCTCCACTTGAGCGTTCTCCTCGCCTCTTGTCAGCCAATTAGATACGACAAGCCGCTCAGTTTAAGCAACATTATTCGTTTTTAAAGCAAACAAAAGTGACCTCCTATGAGCGAGGAGAGCGTTTGATTGGTCTGTTCAGACAACCCTGCGGGTGACCGCCCGGTGCTTGCGTCGGTGGTTACGCAAATTTGACGTCAGGAGATTGGAACAGAAACATATTGGAATAGTTTTACGTTATAGGGCCCCATGAACAGGAGGTCCCAATTCAGTTTTAACTATGGGACCTCCTTCTGTATACCTCTATCTGTATATCATATTTATGTAATAATAAAAATTGATTGATTGATTGATTGATTGATTGATTGATTGATTGATTGATTGATTGATTGATTGATTGATTGATTGATTGACATGAGTGGTAGGCACACTGTGGCAACCCACGTCATCATAAGTGTTTTTATGGTTTCACAAGCAAACACAGCCAGTGGGAAGGAACACACAGCCTAGGTAACAGGACGTTAGAGGGTATTACAGAGGCTGACCGACAGAGGCGCTACACAACCGACATGCCAAAAAGGAAACTAGTGAAAAAGCATGGCACAACAGTACAGTTTCTACCTTTCTGTGTGCATCTGTGACGGATATGACGAACCAGCTAAGCCAAGAAACAGCGCTCCTGAAGCACATAACAAGTTGCACCAGTTGAACAGGCCAGCACAAACTGTATGAAATTCAAGCTACCCACAAATTCACAGCAAACGCTAAAATAATGTGAACTATATGCAAATTTTATCAAAAATGTTGCTTTGGAAAATAGAATTACATTTCATTTTTGTTTCTTTACAATGCTTACTTGACAAATAAAATGAAACAAAATTACTTTTGAGATGTGCCTGAATGCTCACAGAACTTGAAGGACACTCAGTGCTTAGAAGTAATCTAACCATACAGCCAGTTCATTTGTTTCTATTGTTTCTAAAAAAAATGCACAACACTGTCAGCTCAGCCTGCAACATTTGTTGCTTCGGACACTGACAAATACGGCAAATGATGAAAGTGACAAAAAATATTAGTCCAAGGAAAAGAGCAGGACAGAATTGGCACCACTTGTTCACAGAATATCTGTGTTTCAATACACTATACAGAACTGCAAAGAAGTGAATTCAATATTACAGTTCTTTCCATTGCCTCACCACACTGCTGCGAGGCCTAACTAATCATTTCCAAGCACTCTGGCAGTGCCAACGTTGCTAATTATGCTTTAATATCACCACTTGAGACCTCTCACATGCCCGCAGCAAAACTTAGTTGCCGTCCTACGCGAGCTTTGAATCTTTAACGAGGCTGTCTGGAGTCATTGGTCGAATAGCTGTTAAAATGATCCAGCTAACAGTGTTCGCGAAACTACCCATTCAGTCGGGATTTTGATTGTGTGATCATGTTGCACAGCTCACATAGAACAACAGGAGCAACAGCAAAAATGCAGTGAGCAAACTTTTGTACACAAGATTCGCGCTGTTTGTATTAGTTTTGGTAGACGGGTATGTTCCTATGATTTACGAGAACACAAGAGCACCAAAGATTTCACTTTGGGCACTCCCATATAGAGGTACACAGAAACAAAAACCCAATAAAATCAAGTTATGAGGCTTAGCGTCTCAAAGCAATGCATGGTGAATGAGGGACGCCACCGTAGAGGACTCCGAATGAATTCTCCAGAGTTCTTTAAAATTTTTCAAAAGGACACTAAAGAAAAAAATAAGTTGAACTGTGTTAGTGAATTACTCTCTTACAATACCAAGAAAGCCACTCTTACCACGAAAGGAGGCATGGTAAATCAGGAAAGATGCAAAAATGAAGAATGCATATTGACGTCGCCTCAACATCCCATACCAGCTTGCCACGACGTCATGGTTGTTGAGGCCGTCTGTGTGGGCCCATGTTATTGTCTATCAGTAAAGATGTACCACTACACTGCATTCTAAAGGAGACAAGGATTCAGCATAGCAAGATTCACAGACTTTTACCGATCCACAATGACCCAAATCCGAGAAAATGCTTTGAAATTCATGACGTCACACTGACGTACCAGTCCTTGGGTTTCACCATGCAATTTCAAAAAATGGCACTTTGACCTTCGCTTTCGCTTCCATTAATCAACATATTACTGCGAAATTTGCAAAAACTGTATATGGAGCCCACAACCTCATGCTCAGCACAAGAAGAACATAGCCAATGTCGAGACATCATTTTGCTAGCAACCTGCGGTGACAATTTTATTTGACACAATCTTCGTGCCACGTTAATTGTTGCTATTAACGACAGGATCTCCAGGCCCGGCTGGCGTGGGCCACCCAGGGCGGCCGGGTGAGAGGGGACCCCCGGGTCGCCTAGGACAGCCAGGCCCCCGCGGTCCACCAGGGACGCAGGGACCGCCCGGCTACTGCGAGATGTGCAACTACGGAAATGCTGACCTGCTTCACATGCTGCACATGAACACCGTCCAACAGAACACAAAGGGACCCTAAGTAGAGAGTGTGCCATAACATAGCTGTGAACAAAGCCGGGACTGTGCTGAGCTCCACAGCTCCAGAAGAGAACTGGATTCCCTTCTCTTCTTTTTTTCCCCGCAGTGCGCAGGTTTCTCTCTTGCACAGATTTCAGTTGGCAGTGAACAGGAAGTGAAACGTACTTTACCTCCAGGCCTTTTACTTGTGGGTAGATCTGTGCTAACATCTTCAAAGGCTAGACTGTTTAAACATCCGTGAGCATGAGCTTTCATAGCTTTACAAGCTATTACAGTCGTACCTTGTTATAACAAAGTCACATCTGACACAAAAGTGTGTTCATTACATCTGATATTTGTTATAAGCACATTGTTATGAGCAAGGCATTTATATTGAAGACGACTCGGGATGGTTGAGGTTAGCCAGGACGAACACAGAAGTAGGCCAGCCAAACGTCGTCTTCCTTCTTTACTATCCGTGTCGACGGTCGCTAGCATTTTTTGTTTTTTGCCATAACAGCTTGCGACAATACATTCGTTACATGCTGAAGTCTACAAGAAACATTTTAGATTTACTCTGTTATATACGATAATTTTTTCGTTACATCGGTGTTTGTTATGTAGAGGGATATGACTAGCATATGTTGCTCAGTGTGACAAGGATCGCATCTGCCACATGTGAGTGATACAGGACAGCTAAAGGACATGTTGTTTCAGTGTTGAAAGTGGAAAGTTTAAGCTAACTGGAAGCACATAACTCTCGAAACTGCTATTGCCATGATGTTGTTCTTTTGTACAAGAACACCTCAGTGACCAACCAACACTTGGCGATTGTGGACTGCACATTACCGAGGCATTATAACATGAGGTGCACCTCTCATGATGCTGCTATTCAGGGGGGGGGGGGGGGGGGCTTACCTGCAGTAAGGGTAAGCTTAGCTGTCTCATGGTCCAATGGTCATGTCTGACGGCTGAGTAGTCGACTATCTTGGCTACCTGTTAGCTCTTGTTTCCTCCACAATGTTGCATATTCACAATCATGCCTGGTGAACGGTCCTTGTTGGCAAAAACTGAAACCAGGAAATGGCGTGCCAGGAATTCTCAAACAATAAATTATTTACGGCATATCCGTGCAGGTACACTATTACGGTTCTTAGAAAGGGTGTGAGCTAAAAAAAAATGCTAAGCACAAGCCGAGAATTTGGTGTTTCCATTCTTTTAACGTGGACAAGATCTGAATGTCTTGCGTGGTTGTAATCAGTTAATGTACAAATGCAATAGAAAATGCATTTGCACAACTTCTGCCACTCATAAAAATGGATCAAAATACTGCCCATTGGGAGTATGGTCATTATTGATTTTGCATTAACTACGTAATACAATGACACACAACCTAAACTTGCATTCTAATGTTAGGAAAACATACCGACTAGGAAGAGCACACATAACCATGACACAATGTGGAACTATGAACAGTATATTTTAGTGAGAAAATAAGGAACACATAGGTGACAATCGCATGGGCAATAATGCGATGACAGGCATGCTGACGTCATCGATTACCACTTTCTGTCTAATATCTTATTCGCTCAGTGCAATGCCGTCTGTTTGCTTCTGTTCAAATTATCTATAGCATGATGACATGAGGGCAGTTGTGAAAAGATAAGGGAGAAAAACGAAGATAGAGTTTTACTGTAGTAACTTGTGATAAGTCACAAGAACGTTAAGTGACAAGTTTGTGTTCAACATAGCATACTTATATCTGTGTTCTTGTGTTCACGCCACTTTTTGTGTCAGAAAACGCTGAAGCAACGATGCAAAAATGCTTGCAAGAAAGAAATGGCCAAAAGTACTCTTTTGAATAGACCAGGCTATCCAAACAGCCTATCTTTACATACAACACTATCACCTTTAACATTGACCAACTTTCAAGACAATCGAGTCATCAGCTTTCAGGACGAGTTACCTCAACTTTCAAGTACTTGTGGGCCTCTGGTACACTGCTCGTCAGAAGCTTATGTACCAGACAATGTGACAAGAAAAATGACAGAAGACCTCCAGTAGAGGCCAGAAAATATGAGCTAAATATGTTCTGCATGAAAACATTCAGCCAGCGTTCAAGTGCAGGAGGCTTTCTCTGCCAGTACGTACTCCCCTTACCTCTAAATACTGCCATTCATCAAAGTGCTCCTTCCAACAATATCGTGTTTGCTCCATGGACTTTGACCAGCTTTTGCATAAACAGTGTGCAAATTAAAGCAAAGCTCAGCATTGCCTGCGCTGCATGCACAAAGCTTTGCTGTGTAACGTGGAATGCCTCTCTAGAGGTTTGTGGCAAAGATGAGCACAGCAATAAAAGTTACTTAAACCTTCGTCTCAAATGCGCTGCCGCAGGGTAACCCTGTGTGAGCAACTCTTTCCACAATTATACAGGCTATGGTGATAGCAGGTGTGTTCTCCCAATTTGTTGCGGCAAGCAAAACCTGTCTAACCTGACGTATTAAAAGGCAGGCCTCTTTGTTCATTTTGTTGCTGTTACTTTCCTTTCTGTGTAGTGGGACACTAACAAGCCTTGACATTCTCTAGCTGCCATCTGCGCTGCAGCTTTTTAGCAATGCCTTTTCGCGATGCTAATGCCTATCGGCGCTTTTCGCGTTCGCCGCTCCACCCAGGGCTTTTGACCACTTGTGAACGTGGAGAGTGCGAAAGGCATAAGCATCGGCAAAAGGCACCTCTACAAAATCGCCACCCTGCTTTCCAACACGTTGAACCAAGGTAAACCAAAACATTATGGTAATTTTCTTCAAAAAGACTGCAAATAAAAAGGTAACTCAAGTCTCTCGCATTTTATTTCCAGCTATCATGTTAAATTGCACCATAACAAATGACTGGTTAAAGACTTCTGCAGCTTCATGAGTCACGACTACACTGCTTTCAGCAGTGTGCTTTGTCTCAATGCCAGTGCTTCTCACCTAAATATCACCCAGGCAAGCCTTGATTCACGAGCTCCAACATGGGAATGGAGAAATCGCGTTTTTCAGCATTCACAGCACCAAATTTGATTAGAGTTGTTGCATTTAAAGGAAAAAATTTAAATCTGTCGTCTGCATAAATCAGATTTTTTTATTTACATCACCATTTTTTTTTTTATGTCGAAAATCACTTCTTTTTTACCTGAAGCACAAAGTTTACAACTATGTCACTCAGCAATGAAAGATGGCACCACAATTTGAAGTGGACAAAATTGGTGTAATACACCGTTCTAAACTACACCACTGATTTGCGAGTACAACGTTCAAAAAAACATTCGTAAACATTGTGCCCATTCCACATAAGTTGTAAGCTAACATGTCAAATTTGTCAGCTTAAGATGCTCTAAGAGACACAGCTCATAGAACTGCAATATTTCATTCTGATGCAAAGTTTAGGATTTGCAAACTTGCAAATGCTTCAATTGTTTTGCTTTTTTATTTTACCAATTTTCTGCAATACATCAATCCTCATCATAATGAAGCGGGATATAATGAAATAATGAATACAACAAAGTAGGTGAAATTCTCGTAGAGATTCATGGAGCAGTATATGCAATAATAGATGTAACAAAATAATTCTGGCTCCTCCCTCCAACTTCTGATGGCGGCTGTGCAACAGTCGGCAAAATTAGCTGTCTTAGCCACAAATAAAATAAAAATAAAATATGGAACATGCCCCGAGATGGGGGCACATGTAGGCATTCAAAAGCCATACATGTGCACCCAAAAACAAAAATTCATCTCAGAAAGATGTAAAAAATCATCCACGATTCAAATTTGACGAATGATCTTGCGGTAATCTTTCCTCGTCGTTCTGCTAATGAAAGGGCCTGCACACTTCTCTGTTCAACAGGCCTTATATTAATCATTCATTCAAGCTCGCTAGGTTTCATCCACTTCATGAACAAAATATGCTATCTTGCATCTGACAAATTAAACAAACATGTATTCTCACTCATGGTGCAGGAAGACGTTGCTGATCCATGAGTATAACATAATTTTGATAAAAGAATGTGCACTGCTTCCGCACTTAGTCCGCAATCGCGATTTTAGAGATGTTAATTGTTCAGCCATCAGGCCTCTGCAAATGACAGGGAATTAACTAAAACAAAGGGGCCAAGGAGATAAACAGGGGCGCAAGGGGGGATTTGGAAGCATTGCAAAGAAAAACAGTATGATCACAGTGGCAGGATTCGTTCCACTGATCTCTTTTCTGATATGTGCGCTTCATTCCAACTGCAATTACGTAGCTTAGAACGACAGAAAGCTGAGCTAGTTTGTAAGGATTCATTATGCAAAAAAAGAGGGGAGGCGTGCAGACAGGACACAAGAGTAGAGAAGCGGAAATGGCGTTCGTGTTGTCCATGCACTTCTCTTCTTGTGTCCTGTCTGCAGGCCTCACCTCTTTTTTGCATAATTACATAGCTACGATGTGCATGCGCGCACACATGCTCACGACAGGACGTTCTATACAAAAGCAGCACAGTGAACGAAGAACGCGCATCGTGGAGATTGATCGATAAGTGCTGCCGCGTTGTCCCCCAGTGTCGAAAGCACGCGCATGCGATTCGTGAGCGCACAAGTTTTGGAGCTGCAGTACATTCTGGAGGTAGTGGAGTTATACAAGTGGTTAGAACAAGGCTTGAACAAGGCAAACAGTTAGGCCTAGAGGAACAGCAAATAATGCGCGCTAACCCTGAAGCAAACCGCGCCTTTTAGGACAACGCCAAGCAAGCCGCAGCTTTGAAGACGGCGCCGCCACGACTAGCGCTGCACCCGACGCAATCGGGAGGTTGAAATTGAGACAACCCGACGACTTCAAACTATACGAAAGCAGAGCTCACGTGAAAGAGGAGCCTGCTGGGTCCAGACGGCGAACCAAACTCTGGCAGCAACGCGCCGTTTCTAATGTTGAATTCCAATGGTAGATCGCGAGCGCTCGGCCGGATCACGAACGGAGCGCGTCGCTCCGACTGAGATCGCTCTCATCTGCTCGCACCATGGGTGCGATCGGAGATGGTTGTTCGGCGCGTTCGTTCGGTTACCGGCGCGCGCGATTGGCCTACTCCGCGCCGACGTCGCCAGCCGCGGGGCACCGCCCCGTTTTTGGTGACGTCAAAATGACGACACGCTCCTGTCAATCATCCGCCCACCGAGCATTTCGTCCGAACGCGACGGGAGTTGAGAAGTTTAGAGCGATCATACGGCTTCGCATGGCGCGTCTGGTGGATTGGATTGGATCCAACAGGCGGCCTTTTCGGCTGCGGAATGGCACATTTGAATCAAATTCATAGTTTAATTCTAGAAAATGGCGCTTCCGTTGGAAACTTAGGTTGTTGCGCTGGCTTTTCTAGAGGAAGGAGGAGAGCGGGTGGCGGTGCGAAACGCGTTTGAAGAGATGGCAGAAAGTGAATTCCGGCGTCGTTTTTGTTTCTCGAAACAAATAATTCGTTGGTTGTACAGAGAAATCGACAAGACCATCGGTGCCAGCGAGCCACTGGGATGTTGTCGCTGCCTCTTGAAAAGTGCGCCACTCTTCCCGTCGTTTTCTTTTTCTTTTTCCTTCTCGCTGTGCGCGACACCACCTAGGGACGACGCAAAGAACCTAATAGTTATAAATTGCAGTAGTCACACGTACTACTATTTGAAAACGTGTTTGGGCTTGAGAAGAAAAAATACATTTTTTTAGATAAAAGATTTCATTCAATTGGAAGACGAGAAACATTTGGCTTTGTAGTATACTGTTTGCAACGTTTGCAAGCAGACGACAAACGACGGAGATAAACTTCCGGGGAGGTCACCGCTTCCTGATTGGCTGCTCTCTCCGCCCCGCTGTCACAAATTTTGCATACTGCAACTTTGTGACGTTGCAGCAACTGAACAGAACGCGTATCGAACAAAATATCTCCGATCGCGCCCCATATCTGCGAATGGAACGCGTGCGCTCCCGCGGGAGCACTTAGTACAGGAAAATCATGTGAGAGGGCGCTAGAATAGAGAGAGGAACAAGCGCTTGGAAGCGCAACCCACCACCCCATTTCACTGTGCGTGTCAGATGAATCATCACTCGACTTGGAAATTGTACTGTGTGAGTCGGAGCTGTCTTGGAGCGCGAACAAAATCGCACGGCGCGAAGCGTCGTCCACGTTTCCAGTGTCCGCGACCGGAAACAGGCGACCGTGACAGGAAGCAGAGGCGGGTGAAGGAAATACGTCACGAGGATTTCCGGTCAAATCTGCCGATTTCGGCGGAGCAAATATTTTTGCTCCACGGAGCAATCCGGGATCAGCGGCTGGTCTCAATCTGCCATTGGAACACACAGCTCACGCTCCCATTCTGCCATTGGAACAGGATTGCTCCATACAGAGCAGAAAAACTTGATCTGGATCTGCCATTGGAATTCAACATAAGCCAAACGAGATACCATGGCGGTCGCAACGAAACTTCACTTTTGTTGTCTGATGAATATCGACGGTCGCTCACAGCTCGACTCAGGGCATGTACAAAATACGAAAGGACTGGCGAAGACAAGCGTTGCCTCCCTATGTTAAGAGGACGAAACAAAAATTCGTCCACCGCGCCAAACCGCGCTTCAGTGCCCGTCGCTATTTCGAAGGTGGACGTGAATATAACTAAACTAAAGCCCCAAATATGAACCCCTATGACAGCTTTGCAGAGGTTCATGGCTGCATGATGAACGTGATTTCAACGATGTTTGTGCGCTAATAGAACGGTACGTAGCACTTCACGCGCTACTGTTCTGAGCGCTCACTGGCCGGCGGCATATGTTCGCACAGCTTGGTAAAGGTTTGTGTTGTGCTGAGTTCGCGTTAAACGGAAAACGTCGGAAAAGGCGAGCGCCAGCGCTTATTGCAAGCTACGGGCTACGGTTGCAACGGCGGTTTTTATAGCAACAAGCGGCCGCTTGCGAGTTTGCCGTATGGTAGTCATTTCGTTGCGTGAACGTGGAAGGAAGCGCGCTGCACGTTACTCGTGCATTCGATGGAGAAAACGCGAGGCCCATGCATACATTGCACCGGTACCACGTATACAAAGACAGCTAGTAAAAGGGTGGGCGCTTGTTTTCTTCCTTTTTTTTTTTTCGCCCTTTCCGGTTCGTCAGTTTGGTATAGAGCGGCGATCGAATTTCGAGGCTGGCGGAATAGGTCAAAACACGGGAGTGGGTCAAATCTACAACGAACCTTGCCGCTACAGAACCCGGCACCTTGGCATCAAGGCCTCTGATGCGCTTTTCTTAGCCCAGAGTTCGTTAGCTATTCTCATTCGTCTTGCTTACTTTTCCTTTCTTTTTTTCTTCTTTGCAGTTGCTCGCAGTAGCGACATATATACCTCTACAATATGAATGACGATCCCTGGTGGCAGGAGGAGGTGTTAGGCGTGGACCTCGAGCGTAGTTGCTCACAGCCGACATCGGAGAGTTGTTGGCTGTGTGATAATCTAGAAGACTGGAACGCCGTGCTGAACCCATTGTGCCTTGACCTCATCGAGTGGCAAGTGGGAAAGCTTCAGTTGTGCTCGCTAGTAGGAATCGCCGAGATGCACTATTCGAAAGACTGCAACACTCGATATGACGCTGCCTACGTCATGGCGTGGCTGCCAAGAAAACATAGCTGCATTGAGGCGATCCGCTTAAATGAACATCATCCACAACCACATATTCTTTCCTTTCCAGAAATAACCGCCGCAGAGTGTCCACTGAAGCTGCACCACATAGTCATTGCAGGCAGTGCATCCTACGATTGGGCCTTGCTTCTCGACACCTTGGGGTCCATTGTGTCGCTTGAGACATTCGAGCTCCGCAACGTCGAAGTGAGCAAAAGCTTTGCCGCGAAAGCTGGTGAACTTTTATCTGCCAACTGTGCTTCTATTAAGACCGTGACTTTGTCAAAAGCCACGATTCCTCGCACTGCCTCAGAGGCTCTCGTGAACAGCATATCAAAGTGTAAGAACCTTCGGGAACTCACACTCAGTTCAAACATGAGCACCAGCGCACTGAAAAATTTAGCCAAGCTGCTGCGATCAACGAAAACATTGAAGACGCTGCATTTGCAGGCAGAGCCTAATGTGCACACATCAGAATCGCGCTACCAGAGAAATGAAAAAGGAATAGCACTGGCAGTTGCCGAACTCTTGCGGAGAAACATGTCGCTCGTTGAGTTGCACTACCAAGCTTCTAACGAAGCCACTAAAAACATTCTGATGGCCGTTGAAGCCAACGATACACTCAAGCACCTGATACTCACTGGTGACGATTATAAAGTTAACTACATTGACACAGCTATTGGCAGTTTGCTCGAGTCGGCGCTGTCGAACAACCGAGGCCTTTGTTCACTAACTCTTAAGGGCTACAAAATTCTCAGTGGTGTCGCCGCGCTCATATCCAAAGGACTGCAAGCGAACGCTACTCTAGAGAGTCTTGATGTGTCTCAGTGTTGTGTGGATGTGACCGAAGTGCGAGTTCTCTGCAACGCCCTGAAACAGAATAAGACATTGCAGAAGTTGCAGATTGAAGCCCATTCAGCATCAAAGAGTGAAAGGTAAGGGGGCAAGCGTGCCTAAAGTCAATGCATGTGTTCAGCATTGCGTGCACACCTATGTTCCATGTACTACACATAAGTAGCTGTGGGTAGCAGCCTTGCGCCTCCATCTGTACCATTTCTTGCGAGTGAAGTTTCCAAGTGTTGGTCGACAACTAGTACCATACCCCGTTTGAGCACCAATTAACTCCATCCATTGAAAATTTAGTTCCACCACATTTCTTCCATCCTCAGAGTCATTGAAATTTGCGTACTGCAGCAGAACAGATTAGGAGTTTTGAAATCTTGAGTGAGTTTTGTCACGCTTATAGAATGCAGGCTCCTTGCGAGAGCGCCGGACAGGAACACTATACATGCGAGCATCAACATTTTCATGTTTAGAAAACTTGGAAAGCGCGAAAAGTATACCTGATATAGGGACCGAGGTTAGGCCCACTACAAACATGAATTGTCGGCGAGTGAAGGACCTGAGGATCATTCTGTTCTTGGGTCTGGTTCTCAGGTTCGGTTCTCACCTGAGAACATTGTGAAAAACAAAGTGAGCCAGCTACATGATGGCCTGCTGATACTCTTTACACATGTTATTCAAACTTGCAGCACAACTCCAACCAGAAGTGTTCCAAGATACATGTGACATTGTAAATTTTGTTATATTGATCAGTGATTTCGCTTTTGATGCACTAACCTGGCTTGCACAATTGTGCTCACAGCATCTGCGGAGGATTTGGCATGACCTGTCAAATGCCACAAACAAATATTTGCCAGGAAACATGCAGGCCTGTTCCTTTTAGATTGATCAACACAATTGGTCTAGGTCATGAATTTTGGTAGACTAATAAAGGAGTACTTCTCTAAGTACTGGAGTACCCTGCAAGAAGTACTGGAATACTCAATAAGAAGTGCCCTGTGTCTCACTCCTTATAGAAGTACTGCCAATTTTTTTTACTGTTTACTTTTTTTACAGTAAGTGAAAGTATACTAATGCAAAACCCTAGAAGAAGAAATGCTGGAAAGCCTCAGAAAACCCTAAACAACTTACTATAATGGCTTTTTTTTTTTTTTTTACAAACCAGTTTGTTTCATTTCTCAGGATGTGTACGGTGTCGTGATACCCTGATACAGGGGGTAGTCACGTGGGAGCAGAACATAGCAACGTTCTTGGCGCTCACTCCAGTTCTCGCTCGGCCGTCTAATGTGTTGCTACTCGTGCAGGCCAGTCTAACATCATAACGGACAACCGACTGATTCTCACAGTACTGCAGGGCTGCAAGTTTTCTGTTCTTAAACTTCTGAAAGGGGCATAGACTGCGAGATTCCAAGTGGCTGCGGCATTCTGCTGCTGAGTGTGTAGTCACTGGTTCAATGCCCAGCCAGGACAGCTACGTTCCCATGAGGCAAAGTCCAAAAACATCCATGTACTTAGGTCTAGGCGCACTTTAAAGGGACCAACAACCAATTACTATGGGACCTATTTCCTTTGATAGAGCGGATAAGTTACTGTGCACAGTAGTGCCCAATCCTGCAGCAGTGATGAAAAAGATTGCTTTGCCTAGAAAAGCAGGTTTAATGCACCCAGAGGACTTGCTAATTAAGTGCATGGGCACATCTTTAGAAATATCAAATGGAGGTACATATATCCCCTTAGGTCAATTTTCTGACTATGTCACTAAACGAGTCAGCAAGGCTCCAAAAAGACAAAGTTGTTAAGGTAACTGAAGTCTCACGAAATTTAGCGACTTTCTTTGCAATTTAAAAACACCACTGTTGGCTATTTACAGGTTGGAACTGTATGCAGAACTGGACAAGAACCAGTGGTACAGCCGCATCCAGCTAAGCTGCATAAACATGGTCACTCAAGAGCTTGTCAAGTCCCTGTCGCAACCATCTCTGTGTCCCACCGACATACACCTCGTGGTCGACAAGGATTCTGGAGCATCCTTTACTGCCCTATTCAAAGCGCTAAGCACCAGTCTCTCTGTAAAGAGCTTAAGTGTCTCCTTCAATGGTGCCCAGCTTGGACATTTGACAAGCCTGCTCACCACGCTCGAAGAAAACAAATCCCTGAGATCTGTTACACTTCGTGAGAGCTTTTTAGACTCTAACTGTGCTGTGATGGTGGTGCAGGGCCTCATCTTGAACGAGTCCGTGGTGGAGCTGACGTTGGAGTGCCGCGAGCTAAGCAGCATGTCTGCGGAACTGATTGCACTGCTGCTTGAGTCAAACGAAATTCTGTACAAGTTCCACCTCTCGAGTTTGCCGGAACTGACATTCGATTTAGTACGCACTATATCCCAGGGAGTTGTTGAGAATAAGTTCATCACCGAGACGAACGTAGGCTGTGAGGCGTCATTTGTGAGAGCAGCTGTCCAGAGGAATGTGACGCAGCTGCACCGCGCTGTTCGTTTTGTGTTGAGGCGAAATGTGGGGAAGCGGTGTGCAGCATCATTTGAGCTCCTCGAGTCAAAGCCATCCTTGATTTCAGGCCTGCAGTCAGCGGCTGGTATGACCGAAGTGGAAGCAAAGTGTGCCGTGAAGGCAGCCAGGCACTTTCTGTGGACAAATTACCTTTTCATTAACTACATTGTGCATCACAAGTTGGAGTGCTACCCCGAAGAAGGTACACAGATAGATGAACTCAGTCCTGATTGTTGGGTCGCTATTGCGAAGCACTTGCGAATCTGTGATGTGCTACCCATAATGATTTCTGAATACTAGTCCTTGGTGTTAACTAATGTGAACTGATTACAGCAACTCTTACAGCTTTGTAGCGCACATTGGAGTTCACGAGTGGTCAGCATTGTTGTCTTTCCCGATCACTGCTATTAGTTTCATGTGTTTATGTATTGTATTTGTTGCGGTATACTCGTTTCTCGAAGAGAAAGGTTTATAGTATTTTTTTTAAATTTAGGTTGGAATTGGCATTGCCTTAATATTGTCATCATCATCATCATACGGACTTTATTTCTCGTCCGAGCGAGGGAGACTGAGACTAAAGGCACAAAGGCCTGATAGAGGTCCCAGACCCCACAGTTACAACAGCAGTTATAATCAGTACAAATGAATACATTTGAATTGAATACATTTGAATACATGAATACAATAGAATGTACATACATTTTGCACAAGAGAGCATAATTTCAGTAACAAAAATTATGACAATATTTGTTCATTGGAATGAGGAAGCCACGTAAACATTAGCACAAATGCTATATATACGCACTATTTGTTAAGTCATACAAGCATACATACAGATGCAATAAAATATCAATAGTTAGTGAAAGCAAATGTCATCGGCGAGTAATAATGCACTAAGCTCTTTATTGTAGGAGCTTTCTGAAGCGCTAAAATTTAACAGTTCTCCTACCTTGTTTAATATTTCTATTGATATACGAATGTTTGTTTACCATAATTCGTTCTTGTTTTTGGTAAGTGTCTGGTATTCCGGTGCAGTGAATAACGAGATATTTCATTGTAGTCTATGTTGGTGAAAAATTTTTGTTTATGTATGGTGATAAGAAGTTTCTTATAATACATTCTGTCTGCTCGAAGAAGGGAGTAGTGTTGATATAATGGAGCTGTTTCAAGGTCTACAAAATGGCTGTGGTAATTGCAGTATAAACGAAGGATTTGTTTCTGTAAAAGAATTAACTTTAAGTTTGTTTTTGAAGTTGTTCCCCAAATTAGGACCCCATAGCAGAGTTTAAGAGTAAAGGAGAGCATTGTATAACTGTTGTTAGAGCCAAAGTGGAATCAGCTGGGTTATCCTGCTAATAATATCGGCAGATTTAGAAAGGTCGTTGCCTAGCATCCTTGCATGCGAACTCAAAGATAAATGTTCATCAAACCATACGTCTAAGAATTTTTGTTCTTGGACATGGTTAATTGCCATACCATTGTAATTAATGTTAATGTCATTGGTTATGTTCTTGTTATGAGCCCTGAATAAAATGTATGTTGTTTTTGCAGTATTTAAGTCAAGACTATTTTCGCTCAACCAAACTGATAAGCAATTTAGGTATGCATTAACGCTGACAGAAAGTTCAGAAGTGTCATTGGATGTAAAAAACGCGTTGTATCATCGGCATACATTGCCAAGTCAGGTGAGTCGAGTATTCTTACAGTATCATTTACATAAATTAAGAACCATAGTGGGCCCAGTTTTGAGCCCTGCGGTGCGTACACCCTATTTTATAGGCAATATGTCAGAGGTAATAGACCTTATCTGAACAAATCGGTTTCAATTTGTTAAACAAGTTATTAAATCATTAGCGACACTTTACATTCCATAGATTTCTAGTTCATGTAATAATATTGTATGATCGATCGAGTCGAAAATCTTCTGCAAATCTAAAAAAAGGCCAAGTGTAACCTTCTGTTATTCAATGTTCTCAATTATTTTGTCTTTGATATCTAGAAGGGCTTGCTCTGCTGACTTATTCTTTTGGAAACCATATTGGTACTTTGAGATTACATTGTGTTTAGTCAAGAAAGACCACAGCCTGTCAAACATGACACTTACGATGAGCTTTTAAAATATATTTAAGACCGATATTGGTCTGTAATTTCAGGCTTGATCTTTCGCACCACCTTTATGGATTGGTCTTATGCGAGCAGCTTTTAGCGCATCTGGAAAAATTCCTGAAGGTATTGACAAATTATTAATACATGTATAAGCTAGAGTGACACTTATTTCGCTTGAGACATATTTGATCGGCTCCGGTTGAATTCCGTCAGGTTTTGCCGAGGCTGTACTCTTCGTTTTGTCTATCAGATTTTGCATCTCAACGCTATCTGTGGGGTGAAAAAATGGAGCTGGCGGGATATCGATGGCATGAACCTCTCTTCTTTCGCCTCCTCTCGAGGTACATGGGCCAGCCTGAACAAAATGTTCGTTCATGCTCGTCATTTTACTTTTATTCAGTAGTGGTATCTGGGACGCGATGCCCGACTTTCTACTTGTTATACTATTCACTGCGTTCTATATCAGTTTCGGTTCGTTACGTATGCTAGAAAACAGTTGTACATCTTATTTAGCTTTCTTCAGTTTGCTTTGCAGGTGATTTCTGAACTTTTTGAATGTCGCCAACTGGTTCTTGGTCACGTGTAACAGTTTGCTGTGTGGTGGGTTTGCCGCTTCTGCAGAAGCTGAGGCCAACGACGAAGACGCACTCTCAGTGAAGGTGTCGGACGGGAACTGTCTGCTTCTATTAGATTAAACTCCATAGTTTTCATCATGTATGTAGTTACATGACTATATGTTATAATCCTCTGCTGATGACAGAACCTGACATTGAAGGAGACATCACATACCCTATATCTATAGGTTTTGATTATGGCACCTATTGTCTTATTGTGATGTGCTCAAGTACAAGATAGGACTTTGTGAAAGTCTAAAAATTTAAGTGCAAAGAAGGGCAGAGAGATGATCCCTCTGTTGTTTCTACACCGAAAAACTGCCTTTCTTTGTTCAATGACATCTCTCTTGTCTACATGTGTGTGTTGTATGTGTGTGTGTGTGCACATGTGTGTTCAAAAATGTTAAATGCGCATAAAGGGTATCAGTGTAGTGGAAGTTTTAAGCATTTAGTAGTTGAGGAACGGTGGTGTTTTGTGTTCCACTGTGGTATGTCATGCTTCAGAAGAGACCATTGAAGGAAGCCAAGGTCAGATTTTGTGTTCAGTCACGTCTCTCTTACTTGCATGCATGTCTGTGTAAGCTCGGAGATAAGTTAAATGCGTATAAATGGTACTATTTTAGTGCAGGTTTTGTGCCTCTAGTACCAAAGTAAGGGATCAGGTGGTGTGTTGTGTTCCATTATGGTATCGGATATCCTTCAAGCAGGAACATTGAAGAACTGTTTGTAATGTGCATGGTTGTAAAACAGTGACACTGCAATGACATTTTCTAATGTTTCGGGGACATTACATCTTTAAAGTCTATATCGCATTGTTTTTTTTTTTGGTACACTACTTTAGAAATTGCAGCACTGTACATACTCAAAACGTTGCAACTTGCCATCAGAATTGTAGCGCCAGTGAAATCCTGTGTCAGGCATGCAGAAAATGCCTGCATAGCAGCCTCCTGTAGCCATCTATCGTTTTTGTTGTATGTATTGCCCGACACGTTGTATACTACACTGGTCAAAATTGAACAATGTTAGAGCAACTCATGGTGTTATTTGAGCTGGAGGAGCACACCTTGGGTGGTTATGCAAAAAAAAAAAGGTGAGGCGTGCAGACAGGACACAAGAGTAGAGAAGTGGACAGCATAAACGTTTTTAGTTTTTTTAGGTGATCGTGTTGTCTGCTTCTCTACTATTGTGTCCTGTCTGCACGCCTGACCTCTTCTTTTTTGCATAATGAATCCTTACCAACTAGCGCAGCTTTCTGTCATTCTAAACTTTGGGTGGTGCTCGCAAATTTTAGTAAATTAGAGGGCAAATGGCTGAGGGCAGTTGACAGCACATATGTCCTTGGCCTGTTTTGCAATTTAACACTAACTTGCTTGGTAAAAGTATGAGCGCATACTGTTCCTGTGAAAATTCAACTGTCCTTTTATACCAGTATTGTTAACACAAAAGAATTGGCAAAGCAACAAATGGAAATAAGCAGCCATTGTTGCATGTAGAGCTGCCAGTTGGGTCATGATGGAAAAAGCACAACCAAAAACAGAGTGCTTTGTCCTGGGTTCTTCGTAAGTCACCGTTTTTAGTAGCGCTTCTTCCATCATGGTTCTTGTATCTACATTTTATGTGATTGTTATCAAACGGAGAGACTTGCATCATTAATACCAGTTACATCTATTATTGTTATTAAATTATTCTTCCTCTTCCACGTTCACCATGTTGTCAGCATACGTAATAGCATAGGGAACCAGATTGCTTAAATTTAGCCTAACATTTCATTTCGGTATGCATTTGCACGAGAAATTACAGTATGTATTTTGCTAATTAACAAATTTTCTTATTTGGCACATGTTGTGATTGGTTACTATTGCAGCTGGTGTACTCTCAATGCAGTTACACTTGGAACAAGTTTTAAGAACGCAAGTTGAACCTCCTTTACTGTTATGTTATGCTCCTGTGGTACTATTAAAGCCTCCTGTCACCTTCACTTTCATCATGGCCAAGGTGCATTTCACATCTCTTCTCAGGTCTTCAACAAATGATCAAGAGTATCATTTGTTGAAAATAACAACATAGCTTCAGTTTTCTTTGATTGCTTGTTCAGGCTATGAGGCTCCCTGGGACTAAAGTTTCCCTTCCTCTTTGTAGCACGGAGTGCTCTGAGCTGGCGTGACCAGCTTACTTGGTATAGAAACTTTTCTTCGGCTGCTGCCATCATTGTTTCTCCTCTTCCATCAGAGATGGGATGCCATCGACGTTTTTGCTTGGAGATTGGACTCCACGTACACTATATATACATCGACAGCAATTTACAGTGAGTTAACAACTCAGCATAGCCAATAGTGCGTAACACCACTCATACATCCAGATCCTTCGTTTACAGTGGAACCGTTGCACTTAACTCAGCAGAGCACCTTTCTTGTGTTCGAAACTCGCTTGAGAGTTCGGGATCCTAGTTTTAACCCTTCGGTTGCTCCTCCCAAATCCCCTCGCAGCAAATCACGACGCCATAGTGTCCTGAATGGGTCAACTGGCTTGTCACTTACTGTTCATCATTTCTCTCACCCTCTCTCTGCATTTCTCAGGACACTGAGAGAGAGAAAGAGAACCCAACAAATAAATAACACAAACCGTGCCTTTCTCTGACCCATTAAAATCTCCTGGCGTTTCCTAGAATGCTGACGGAAATAGAAACACCCGAGTCGCCGCGTTCTCGCACCTTCGTTAAAAATCATGCACTATGCAGTAAAGGGCATGCTCACCAAAGCACGCCCATCGATACACAATGATATCCTGCGTATGGTCTATTTTCAGCGGGCCCATAAAGCTGTCGGTCCAAAGAGGGACTGCCCCACTGGTGCCGGCCCTTCGCGCAAGAGCCCATGCGTCAGGATACACGAACCCTCCAGCTCTGAAACGGCTTCTTTGTCACCGAACATGCCCATTGACACCCTAATGACGCCTTGGGCGCGGTTCCTTATAGGCAGGGCACGAGAGGGCAGCCACTCGTGCTTCTGGTCTAAGCAGCTCCCAACACTACCCCCATTCCCCCGCTGGTTTTGCTTTCTGCGAGGCTCGAAAACGGTGACCTTCCACGTTACTGGGACGAAATTACTATTGAGGCCCCCCTGCAGTTTGTCAACATATCCCTTACACTGGGGGCACACTGTGTCCAGTGCGAAAACCAATAAAATTACCATTATTGAGCTTCAGGTGACCATGCTTAACTCACTGCCCATGAAATTGCGTTCATAGCACGTGCAGTGCTAACGAGTTGTACACATATGGCAGTGCTCAAACATGAGGTGTGGCTTTTAGAATGAGTGTCTGTACTCTTTAAACAGTCGACAGCAGCTAGAAATGTCTTTCATTTCCACGCAAAGTAGTAATTATCATGCCTAAAACTAGCAGTAAAGAGCCTTCTCAGAAAGGTCTGTCTCAGGACTACAAGCGATCAGTAAATTGTGTACGATACTGCAGCCATGGAGGATCCCATGCGGGCAACATCTTGGGTGAGACCCCTGCATATTACATATACCCATGACTGCAAGTACGTTTGCCTCAATTCACACCAACATTTCGTCATCTCTTTGCATGAGTCCTAGTGGAAGATAGCTAGGACCCAACAGATGATCTTAGCTGGGTATTTGCAGGGAGCTGGGCATTTGTGGATCATAATCATTTTGGGTTTTGATTCACCCAATTAATAATACGGAATTTTCTTCTGCTTTAAAAGAATGTTTAACCAACAAATTTTCTTGAGCCCTGATATTTTAACAGCAAAAGGAATTTGTACCATGACCAAGGAATTAAACGTTTAAGAAATTTGTACCATGACGCAAGAACTGAACATTAAAGGGGCCCTCAACCAATTTTTATCTAATTGGAAAAAGGCATTTGAAGTGAAAATGGGCTATTTCAGAAATACTTTGCTGCAAAAAGTACTTCAATGCATTGATCAGAAGCAGAGTTATTGCCAATCAAACAAGGCCTCTGCTGTGCTCCCATTCCTTATTCAATCCCTTGCACGGCAAAGGCTATGGCGGAGTGGTCTGTGTTCATGTAGTAGACAGAACACAGAGAGACGTGTCACTCATTCACTCAGTCTTTTGCTGAAGAGCGCCCAAATGAGGAATGCTTTCTGACGACGCATTTTCTATTACCCGTGTCATGCTAGGTTGGCTGCCACGAGCGCAGAGGGGAAAAGTTGATCACCTTAAAGCCTTAAATCACCCGTTTCCACACTGCGTTGGTGCGGGATTAGGTTTTACCCCATTCGCTGCCTCCTCTCTCCCTGCTCTCTTTCTAACATTTTCCCTACCTCCTCCCTGGACTGTCATTGCTGTTGCGCGTAAGCACAGAGGAAAGCGCGGCCAGCCTGGCTCTGCAATGCTTTTGCTGAGGGTCACGCATAATTACGGCGTCCAGAGGGCATTGTGGTGTTCCCGAAGGCACGTCAGAGGGCACTCTGGCCCCACTCTACCCTCGGGAGTAGGTTGCTCTTTAGGTTTGTTCCAATCCGGAAAACGTGCATGGCACCACAAACAAAAAGGTGCAAGGGGTGCCAGTTAAGGTGTGCCAGGCTCACGGAGTAAGACATTTAGGAGGTGGAACTCCCGTCAGCGTGAGCGAGCGCGGGCGACCAGATAAAGTCACAATTGTTGTATGCGCCGACGGGACCGTATACAGTGGCGGCGCCATGCGGCGCGTCGTAGAAGCCGCAGCGAAAAAAAAAAAAAAATGCAGTGCCCGGGCAGGCGGGTCCGGCGCGCTCTCAACGGCGGTAATTTCTTTGCAGGCCGCCAGGCGCCGCCAGCACGATAACGGCTCCGCGGGCTTGTGACTTTTTCTGGTCGCCGCAAACAGCGGAGTTTCCACTCCTAAATGTTTCTTGCTCCGTGGCCAGGCTGCACCCACTCGCTGCAAGGTTCAAGCGTGCACTGCACTGCGGCGTCACCTAGCCTTGCACCCCGTTCAATTGAGCACGGGGGTGCAGGGTGCACCTCTGCACCTCGGGGAAACGAAGGCCTAGGCGCAGTGCGCCATGAATAGGTGCAGAAGGTGCAGAGAAGCTTGGCTGAATCGAACAGACCTTTTGAAGCAAGAGCTGGTGTGCTCCGTACACTTGTGCCCCTTCGAAACACAAGTAATGATGTGAATGATGTGCTGTGTCGGGCGTGCGGGAAGGAGGACGAAAGCAATGAACATGTGGTGCTACAGTGTGAAGGCATCAGGCCATCTGCTGCACAGGGTTTATCTCTGGAGGCTGCTCTTGGCTTCGATCAGACTAGTGGAGAGGACGGTGCATGCGGTGTAGACAGAGTCACAGTCACGAAGACAAAGAGGCGCCTTGAATGCTAGCGAGCAGCACTTGCGGATGGACAGCAATGACTGCTTATCAGTGTAGCGTGTTCTCCCCTTTTCTCTTCTCTTAATTTCTTTTGGTGTTCTCTTTCATTTTCCTACCTGTGCTTGCTTAGCTCGAATAGTAGGTAGGCAGTAGAGGTAGAGCATCATACTTGCTTGGCGTGGTTGCTACCATAGAGTTTCATACAATAACTGCCATGTTCACCCAATACAAAAGGTTGGCCACAACATCATCATCATCACCACCGAAACGTCGTTGACGTCGCCTATCTCCACTCCCACAACCCTGCACTCTTAAGCAAATGTACACCCTTTGGGGTGTATATTTGCCACAGAGCAATAATCGTCATCTGTCTTGCTTGCGTTTCCTTCCTTAAACACGCTGCGCTTGTTACTAGCCTGTCGAGAATGCTCTGTTATGCTGATAACGGGCATGCCATTCGTGACTTGGAAGTACCAGGCTCGCCGCATTAAAGAAAGGAAATGCGAACAAGACGACGATAATCGTTGTGTGGCAAAAGGATGTAATTTTGCTTAATATTGTACATGTGTTACACCCTTTGTTACACCCTTTGGGGTGTATCTCTGCCACACAACGCTAAACGTCATCTGCCTTGCTTGTGTTTCCTTTCTTGAATACGCCAAGCACGCTACTTTCTTGTCGGGAATGCTATGCCATGCTGATAACGCGCATGCCGTTCTTTACTGGAAGGTACTGGGCTCGCCACGTTAAAGGAAATTCGGACAAGACAGATGATGATTATCGTTGTGTGGCAAAAGGGTGTAATTTTGCTTAAGAGTGTACAGTGCACAATTAGATTGATCATGTTGAAAAATACAAGTATTTGGGCATATGGCTAAACGAGGGCAAAAAGTACTTGGAAGAACATGAAAAAATTGATTGAGAAAGTGAAAAGGAACTCGGCTGTAATGAAACACAAGGCACTGTGGAACTATAATAGGTACGAGGTGGTTGGAAGGGTATGGAAAGGGGTTATGCATGGTACCTGGCCTCACATCCGGAAATTCAGTACTGTGCATGAAATCGGAAGTTCAGCCATGCATCCATGGAAACAGGAGAGCGAAATGTAGGCAGGTTGGCCTTGGAGCGCACGGGAACACAGCTAATGAGGGAGTGCAGGGGGACATGGGATGCACGCCATTCGAAGGTAGAGAGGCAATAAGTAAGCTCAAATATGAACAGAGACTCCCAGCACTGGGGGAAAAAGGGTGGGCGGAAAAAGTGTATAAATATCTATACATGAAATGTTTGAACACATAGTGGACACTCAGAACTAGGAAGCTGAGGTTTAGATGCCTACAGCCCAGGGAGAAGGAGATTCTAGTTGATGGGAAGGAAAGGTTGGGGTAAAGTGCAGCGCAGTAACTGTCTCTCAGCAGAGGACACCTCAACCGCGCTGCAGAGGGGGTAGGGAATGAAAGTAGAGGGAGATACAGCCGAGGGAGAGAGAGAGAAGGAGATTCTTGAGTATGGGAAGGAAAGGTTGGGGTAAAGTGCAGCGCAGTAACTGTCTCTCAGCAGAGGACACCTCAACCGCGCTGCACAGGGGGTAGGGAATGAAAGTAGGGGGAGAGAAGGAGCACCAGAAACAGCAGCACGCCGCGGAAATGTGCAGCCGAGGGAGGGGGTTGAACGTGGTTCTAGTGTGGGAAAGGAGGTGAAGGAGACGGAAAGAAAAAGGTGGGAAGAAAGAATGCTCGGAAAGCCTGCGCTAGCTATGTATATAGGACACAAAACCAGAAGATAAAGAGAGAGCTCTTATTTGATAACTCGCGGGGCAGCTCGCTATTATTCGAAGCTAGGACGGGGGTTTTGAGAACGAAAACATACAGGGCTAAATTTGAAGACTTGGACCTTTTATGCACAGCTTGCGGAGCCAAAATTGAGACCACGGAGCATATAGTGCTGAGATGAACAGAACTTCGCCCTACTCTGGCTGAGGTAACAGTGACAGATATGGAAGGGACAGGTTTTCCCAGGGAACGAGGGCAAATAGAGAAAAGCGTGGCAGTAACGAAGGGGAGGCTTGGTGGAGGAAAGGAGAGATAATACCATAAATCGGGGAGCTAATGTTTTCTATACTATTTTAGATATTTATTTTGGGGGGAGGGGGGAGTGAAAACTAAAGTTTAAAGAGAAGGGGATATAAAGCAAAAAAAAAAAATAGGAGGGGAGTAAAAGGCTAGGTGGCGCCAGCCGCCGCCCCTTACAAATGGTGTAGCCGCCATCCACCCATGTGGGCGTGTGTGGGTAGCTTTTGTTAGGTCGTGCTTTTGTTGTTGCATCCGTTTGTGAAACCGGGTGAAATCATAGAATAACGAACCAACTTTGGTGAAATATCGACGTGTTCTGTGGGCAAAACGTTAGGACACGCAGCCGGGTCTGGGCGCTGCCAGAGCGGCCTCGACGGGTGTGGATGTCGTCCTATCACAGGAGGCTGTGAGAGTGCCGAAATTGCGTGCTGCCAGTGGACCTCCGCGACCGGACAACGCTGTTTGACAGCATGACGGCCGAAGAGGGTGAGACAGTCGCGGCCCTTGCGTCGGAAGGCACAGCTGCTAGTGGTAATGAGAGCATGTCGTACTCCGAACATATCGTGGCCCGGCTAACAAAGCGCGGTCTAGACTTTGATCGAGCCTGTCAGTACGACGAATACCACGCCGATTGCTGGCTCTGCCACGACCTCGACCGATGGAGCAAGGTCTTGCATCCAGTGAGCTTCGAACTTGTCGAAGCCGAACCGGCCAGGCTGGCCATCCGCTCGACGCAGACAAATCGGCGTCAGTACAGCGACGAAGACGAACTTTACGACGCCGCTTACGTCTTCTGCTGGCTGCCGAAGGCGCATCGGTGCGTTCAGCGCATCGTGATGGAAGGCCAGGGGATTGTGCTCTTCTATCGACCAGCCTTCACCCTCGCGTTGGCGCTAGGCCGGAGCGTCAACGTCCAGCACCTGAAGCTTCACGGTGGCCACGAAACGCCCGTCTGCGAAGAAGAGCTTTCCGAAGGGCTGGCTGGCCTTGAACGTCTCAAGAGCTTCGAATTTTCCCGTTTCACCATCAATGCATCAATGTCGAGATGCGTAGCAAATTTGCTAAGACGAAACGCGAGCCACCTTACTGCGGTTTCCTTCTCCAATAATAACATGTCGCAGAAGTCCATCAACCGCCTCTTGCGTGCGCTGCAGAGCTGTCGCCTCCTCGGCGAGCTGTCTCTCCTCGGGAACAACGTATCAAAGGGAAACATAAACTCTGTCGCCAGGTTACTGCGTGTCGCGAAGTCCTTGACCAAGCTAACGCTCGACCAGAGTCTGGGAAACAACGTCAGCCTATTCGCCGTATCAGAGGCGCTCCAGGCCAATACGTCCCTACTAGAGCTTCACATTGGCCAGTGTGACACGCGCTTCGAGCCCCTTTTTGAAGCGCTAATCGCGAACAAGACCCTGAAGCACTTGGACCTGAACGGTTGCAACATCAACGGCAGTAATGCGGAGTCACTCGCGACAGCACTGGGTAGCAACGTAGGGCTGAAAAAGTTGGAATTAAAGGACGCTCATGTCGATGCCGACTCAGTGGTGGCACTTGCTCATGGGCTGGAAACGAACTCTGCTCTCGAGTTGCTGGATCTGAGGGATAACACCGTGAATGTACGTGCCATCAACACGTTCTGCAGAATGCTGCGAAATAACAAGACTATAAAGAGTGTGCAGTTTTCTGAAGTTGAAGCTACAGAACTGGAAAGGTAACTGAATTGCCTATTCAATGGGAAGAGATGTTCAAATCCACGCACATGGAAAAAAACAGCTTTCAGGGCCAATTTTTGCATGTCACTGTTATGTTCTTTGGATACAGATTTATTTTCTATGTTGTGGAATATGTTGGTAATATAGCTGCTTTTTGCTGAAACAGCAGGTGGCATTGTTCTGCGGCCAGAGCCGAAATAATTGCGTCAGAATTCTACCAAAAAGAATATTAGGGTGCCTTAGAAGTATAGTACCAAAAGTGAGGGGCTGCTACCGGCCAGGCGTACGAATGCATAGAGTAAAAAAAGAATGTAAGGGTTGTGCAAAGGAGTTTGACTTTTTGGTGACGTAAAGCAACAGGGAGACTCTACGTATAAAACTTCCTATTGTCCTGAAAAGCAGCTTTATTTCCTTCGTTCTAGCTGTGGGTGCCACCTGGCATCATGGCAGATGCGGGCGCTTCAAACACAATGTTTCTTTGGAAAAAGAATCACTTTTCCGTGTGTTTGTCTTAACTTTCCCTGGCTCAGAGCCACGAGTACTTCTGTGAGGTGTTTGTCATGATCTTCTTTTCTTTGTGAGTAGATCAGTATATTGTTTATTTACACACTACAAAATAGGCCTAGGAATTTCTCTAATCCTTCATTAGCAATTTTCTGAAACCAGCCTCGAGCTTTTCTTACCAAAAGGGAGCCTATTCACAGACTTCAATAGTCATCACGAAAGTCATGAACCGTTTCATCTCTTCTCTGAGAGGCACCTGCCAATGCTCTTTGCATAGGTCAATTTTTGAAAACCATGTACATTCTCTGGTTTAATTAATAGTATCATCAACACAGGGCATGGGAAATGGGAAAAGTTCCATTTGTCGATTTCCCAAACGATAATCATTACAAAGACGAAATGTTTCATCTTCTTTTAGAACTGTTGTTATGGGCAGTAATACAGTATTTTCAGTGCTGATACGTGCTCTAGCAGTATTCACGTAAACTCTTTATACCTATGCAGAATGCTTGACAGTGGACTTTTTCAATGCAGGTCAACTCTCTCCTTTCAAATGGCCCAAGACAAAGGCTACAGCCGTATCCAGATGACTTGGGCCGAGCCCGACCTTCCCCCACTGTCTGCAGCCATGGCACTTGCTTCAGAGTCGCCGACAGAACTCCACCTAAGCGATGCCAATGAGCTCCCCGAAGTCAGCATTTCTGCGCTCCTTGAAAATCTCGCCACAAATGAACATGTGAGAACTGTAACAGTCGAGACGAGAGCAGAACACAGACAAATCGCTCTTGCGTTCTGCCATGTGCTCGCCTTGAACCAGACTATCCAGAATCTTGAATTTAGTATGACTCTTGACGAATCAGACCATGGGCTGTTTGGCACGGTCGCCAAGGCACTCGCGACAAACAACACAGTGTCTCAAGTATGTTTCAGAAGCTCAGAGATATCCTTGAGGTCGCTCAAGTCGATTGCTTTTATGCTTTCAAAAAATACCGCAATCACCAAGCTGGAGTTGAACATTACTCGATCCGTACCCATCAAGCGCCTTGCCATTCTTTCACGTGCCCTGGTTAAAAACCAGTCGGTCGTGGATTTTACGCTAACCTCTGTGCCAGATGCAAACCGTGTGTCTTTCCGTATGTTTACCTCCATTCGACGAAACACCAGTCTTCTAAACATGGCTGTGAGATTTCTCACACACCAGAGGCTAGATAGGCAGGCTGCTGTGGCATTCGAAGCCCTCAGCGAAAAGGCGTCGCTTGTTCCACACATAATGAAAGTGACCGAACAGACTGAGGAAAAGGCAAAAAAGGACGTGCTGTCAGCAAAGCGATACATTCAGTCAAACTACTTTCAACTAGCAGGCATTGTGAGAGAAAGTGTTGTTTGCCACCTTGGCTTGGGAAGACAGATTGACACCTTGAATCACGATTGCCTATGTTCCATTACACGATATCTCAAGTTGTCGGACATTGTCTCTGTACATTGCGACAACCCTAATGGACAGCCATAATACGATCTATTTAGGTAAATCTGCTGGTGCCTCATGTTTCTGTAGGTATTTTTCGACAGGCACATTTTTGCATTGTTAACTACATCATAATTTATTATTGCTCATTATTAGTGCCAATGAGACTATAGTAAGGCTCATTAGAGGATGCACACTGATTGCATCTCACCTCTGGGATGTTGCTCAGAAAATACTATACGAAATAGTATCATTGTTTTAGGTAGCATTGCCTGTAAATGCATTCTTGTATGCAAAATCATAGGCAAATTGTATAATTACTAATAGTTTATTGCTTGAGTGTTAGTGTGTGGCCATCGTTGAAAGTACTGCGTTAAAATATTTTTCATGGTGGCATTATTCTGACAGTTGCCACAGCAGCTAGCAGGTGGCCTTGACTTTGAAATTTGTGGAAACTCTAGGCTTTGCTATGAGAAGTTGAAACCACTGAATAGATACATGGTACAATGTGTATTGCTTAAGTGTCGAATTTATAAAAATAATAGAGAGGTGCGCACAAGTAGAAGCACGTGCAAGTTGCTATCAATTATCTATCTAGTCATAACTAATGTCTCAACATAAGTGATTAGGTCAATAAAATGAAATGACCATGTATTTAAGCATCTGCTTAATGACTTAAACGTGAGATAACAAATTGCAATGTGCACTGCAAAAAATTACTTGTTTCTGATAGCAAACATTTGCATGGTTATTTGTTTTAGGCCAGTAGAGTACCCTGAATGTGGCACATGGAGTTGTTAACTTGTTATTGTTAAAATTGTTGTTACTGTGGCAAGGTCACTGTTTGATGAGAGGGCATGCCAGCTCCTGTAGCTGCTCTTTCTCATTGACTGCAGCAGAACTAAAACGTAGCCTAACTACAGGCATTTTAGACCTCACTATAGTGAGCTCTGTGCCAATTGACAGAAACCAGCTGGTTCCAATGAAGAGAGCTGTGGGCTTTGCACTTTCGCAATAGATTGTAAATTGTGTTGTAACAGTAATGACGTACACAGGGTCCTGCATCCCAGAGTGTAACTCTGGGATGCTCAAGACAAAATGATCACAGGAGAGTGGACACAAATTGATCACCATTGGGTGAAGAGAAGCCTCAACCTGGAGCCTTGGTCAGGACACTGGCCTGTGTTGCATGATTGAAACAACCATAAACTGCCAGCAAAGAGTAACTAAGAAAGAAGTTTAATGCGGGTAGCCGTCTGTAATATAAAGCACTTGGTCAAGAAAGGGAAAAGACAGAAAAAGGGTGAGGGAACGAAAGCGATACGAAGAACATGTGCATCAAGAGGAGCATGACATCGACATGTCTTGTGCATGAAGATACAGCAACCTTCTTCTCGCCATATAGCAAATTTTGGGTATACACTGTAAGTCATTATGTGCCCTCTAGAGAGCGTTCTACAGCAAAAAATTTTCAAATTGTTTCATTAGAGAGTTTTAGAATAGGGGCCCGGGGGTCCCAAAGATATAGCATCAAAGCCACTGCGCATGCGCGAGATGCAAACTGCATTTGGGTTTTGCGCCGGGCACGCTATTTCACTGATTTAGTGGGGGCCCCAAAAGCTCGACCCTCGACCGTATAGCAGGCCCTTTGTTTGGCTGACATTAGTGTCCAGACCAGCGGTGAGGAGCACATGCAGCCATTGACGACGTCCTCGTCCATGGACTCTTCCATGGACAGCACTCCTCGTGGCAGGCGGCTGAGCCCGTCTGGCGGAAAATTTGCCTTGGCATTCTTGAACTTGATGACATAGGAGTAGGTGCTCAGCTGGAGGGCCCACCGTTTTATTAGGGCAGCGATGGCTGGGACAGACTTGTCTGGATTGCAAAAGCTGACTAATGGCTTGTGGTTCGTCAGAAGGGTAAATGTCTGACCCAACAAATACGCCTGGAAGGTTGCCTTGGCCCCTCAGCCATATTGTGAGACAGAATGGTTCCAACGCTGACTGCTGAAGCGCCACATTCTAGTACCAAAGATTTGTCTGGGTCGTAGTGGGCAAGGATCACTGCTTTCCTTATCAATGCATTGACGTCTTGGAAGGCCTGCTTTTGGGCAGCACCTCACATCCACTGCGTCCTTGAGTGCAAAAGTTCACACAAAGGTGCAAGAATAGTGGCTGCCTTAGGCAGAAATTTTTGGCAATAGATGACAAGAACGAAAACCGACTTACCTCTCGCACCCTCCCGGGTGTGTCAACTTCCAGAATAGCATCCAGATTTTCCGTTTTAGCATGAAGACCTCTGTCGCTAATTCTTTATGCGAAAAAAATCAACCTCATTCTCCTGGAATTTAGACTTGTCCCGATTGCCGAATCCTGAACTCACAAAATCTCCTCAGCACTGGGCGCAAGGTGGAGTCATCGTGTTACTTTTTTGCAATAATTGCATCATACAAATAGACCTGCACACCTGGCAGCTGTCACAATATTGTTTCCATATGGTGTTGAAGGGCGCTGACGCAGAAGCAACTCCAAATGGGAAGTGGGTGGGTGGAGCAAAAGCGACCCTTCCGGGTATTCACCGTTGCGAGCAGCTGCTATTCTTTGTCTAAAGCAATTAGATTGTATGCCTCGCAGAGATTGATAGCTTTAAAAACTTCGGCACCATTCACTATCGCCATGATTTCCTCTACGTGAGAAAGAAGATATTGGATTGTGTGGCATGCTTTGTTGGCTGTAGCTTTAACATCACTGCATAAGCGAAGGCTGCCATTACGCTTTACAACCGCAAACACGGGCCCCTCCCACTCCGAGTGAGGGACTGGGGCAAGAATTCCACTCTCAACTAAACAATCAATTTCGACCTCGACTTTAGAACGCTATGCATACGGCACCTGCCGTGCCTTGCAGAACCAGGGAACAGCATCATTTCACGCAAAGGCAAATGGGCGGGTGACCCCTTTATGAGCCCTAGCTCTGGTGAAAACACGTTGGAAAACTTTTCTAACAGGCCTTCAACACTACTGCTAGCTTCACTACTGGTTGCAATCTGACCTTCCTGCATGACTTGACTTCTGCTTGACTTTCCGGGGGAGCATCAGCTCCCCGGAAAGTCAAGCGCTCCCATGATGTCCCAGCCACACACGTTTGGCCTAGAACAGCCAGTGTGCCTTTCATAGACCTCGAGTCAAAGGAAACATTGAGTTGCAACTTACCGCACACCGGCAGTGGTCCAAGAAAGCATGCCAACTTGAGCAGCGATTCTTGCAGTTTTAGCCACGCACTGTTTGTAGGTAACCCAAGTGATAATAGAAACTGCAGACCCTGTGTCTAGCTGCATCTTGACTGCCACTCCACCCCAACGTAGAGTGCGCATTATTGGCTTTATAGTGTGAATGTTTCTGACGAGAACATCTGCAGTTCCAATGAGGAACAGACCTTTCGATCCCGGATCGTTGTCGTGTCTCACTGACGAATCCACCGCATTTATTTGCTAGTGCGGCCACATTGTAGGTTCCCTCATTCTGCCGTTTGCCCATCTGTGACGCATCTTGCGAATATGGCCGTGCTGTTAGCACTGGTAGCACTTCGCCATGCGGAGTCGACACAACCCGGGGTCGGTGCCCCATGTTTCCACACCTGAAGCATGGTGGCCTGGCATGCCGACTTCCATGTTGTGCACACATGTTACTTAACATATGTACACCTTCATCCTCAGGCACCGCCCTCATCGTCTTCAAGTTTTCTTCCGTTGCTAGGGCGAGTTCCTCTGCTTTGCTTCTTGTTAAAGATGCCTTTGCAGGCAATCTCCAATGTAGCACTTGATCCTGCAAGTCACAGATTATCCAGTCCCGCAGTATCCTGTCTAGTGAATAGCTTAAGTTGCAGCTATCCGCTATTTGGCCGAATGATCGCAAGGAAATGACTGGCTCTCCTGGCATCTGTTTGCATGAGAAAAGTTTGTAGGATTGAGCTATTTCATTCTCGCCGGGTGCAGACATGTCAAGGACTTCATTGTACACAAGTTCATTCACCTTCGTTGACATGCACCGTCCACTATGACAGCCATAGTGTGGTTGCTTAGCCCTGCTATGAGCAACACTTGCATACCATTGCCTTCAAGGAAAGCTTCTAGCCGCACTTGATATGGTGGCCACTGGTCCGTAGCTTCCTCAAACTGCAGCGGGCTGGTTTATCCAGCCGTGGCGTCCAGGGGGGTGGTCGGTGGGGCGGGCACATCCCATCCTCGTTGCCACTGAAATGGCCACGCACCGCAGGCAAAGAGCAACCAAGAAAGAATCTTTATTGCAGGTTTGCCATGTGTGATATAAAGTACTCGGCCAGGAAAGAGAAGGAGAGCGAGGGAAAGAAAGCAATGACAAGAACATGTGCACCGATAGGAGTATGACATTGGCACATCCTGTGCGTGAAGGTACAACATGCCAGCTCCTGTAGAAGCATGCCAGCTCCTGTAGCTGCTGTTCTTCATCAGCTGCAGCAGAACTAAAATTTAGCCTTACTGTGCAGGCACTGTAGGCCTCACTGCAGTGAGCATTGTGCCAAGTGACCAGAGCACGCTCCAGTGACGAGAGCTGTGGGCTTTGCACTTTCGCGTTAGACTCAATTGTGTTGTAATAGTAATGATATACACAGGGTTCTGCATCCCAGAGTTACACTTCGGCTATGATCCAAGCAAGACAAACCCCAAATGGTTAAAATTAGTGCAGAGTCCTCCGCTACAGCGTGGCTCATAATCAAATAATAATCTTGGCATGTAAAAAAAACCCTAATTTGACCAAATTTAATTTGCAAGGTTCGTTATTACTGGGGATGAAGCTTGGCCAAATTTTCCTATTTGAATTTCCTGCTTGAACATCATGGCCTGTATGCTAGTATGACATCACAGATTGCTAAGTATTTTCACATGATTGGCCAGCGTTTCAGTAAACGTGCTCAAGACTTGCTATGTTGTAAATGTTCGTATAGAAAATGCAATGCAGTCCCTCATTATTGATAAACTTAACTTGTCCCAAGCAGGAGCTGTCCAGATCTCATGACGACACAAGAAACTACCACAGAACTTCAAGCCCTTTCCTCCTCCTTTTTTTTCCCCCAGTTCTTTTCTGCCTTGCCAAGGCTCTGCTGATGGTAGAAATGACATTCCTTGTGTTCTGGAAATATAATTTGTTGATCTATTTTAACTGAACATTCCTCTTTAGCGTCCGTTGCGTTTTGAAGCAAGTGAACACTGCAATGCGTTGCTGCTGCATTGTTCAGAAAGGAGGCTGCGAGACAAATAAAACAAGGACAACACAAACACTGACCAACAACTGTAAGGTCGCATAGTGGCAGAAAGAAGGAAGACACAAAAATTATCTGTGCACGCTATCCCCCACTACGCTGTGCCTTGTAATCATTTGTGTTTTGGCACGTGAAAGCCAATTTTTTTGTGCATGCTTGCAATGCTTGCTCACTTCTGATTGCAATTACATCTCATGCTGACACTTGCATTTTATTGCCTCCAGCTAGTGCCTCACACAGAGTGAAATTATTGCAGCAGGCACACAGTCCCCAAAAATACACAAAAAAATAAATAAAAATACATGAAGGTGCAGAAATGTCTTCTCAGCCAAGTGTGGTGCCATGAACGTCTTATAATTAGTTGCATTGCTTCTTGCACCAAGAATGAAAGGTAACACCATGAGTGACTGCTAATAGCAAACAGCATAATCTGTGCCAGCCTCGCAAAGGCTGCAGCTACTCGTGTTTGTCGGTTTCGCCTCACCATATGTAACTTTACAAAGTAAAAAGTAAACATGGTAGGTTGATATTTATGCACTACACTGTAGTGATAGACTAACTATTGATTGGGACATCATGGAGATGCAGCCAGTGTCATCTCTCTTGCGTAAAGGGAATGGTGCCAGTGTTGGAGAGGGTACTCGCTGTTTAAAGAATTTTTTTTTTTAGCTCTCCCACAGTGATATATAGCTTAGCGCAGTTGACTGAAGGCTGGATTATAATGTATTGGCGAACAGGGGCAAGGCATGTTAGAGCAAGGAAGCGTCTGTCCTGTCTGCATTGCCTCTACTTTCTTGCTGCAATTGTTTCTGCTGAGTGCAATGTTTCCACGAGTCAACACCACAATGTTTGGCATCTGTAATCATGACGAGGTGCTCGAATATACTGTGCTTGTCCATTCAAAATGCTCACATCTGGTGGGGATATTCTGTAAGAGTCCATTTCGTCTGCTGCTAAAGTGCTGATTGACTGGGGGTGCCTGTCTCCTTGTGATGCATTCTCCAGCCCAGCCAATCAGCACTTCAGCAGCAGAGGAAATGGACATGTCCATTTGGTGGACTCTTACAGAATACCCTCCTGTATAGGGCACCTTTTAGAAGCAATTTATAGTTGTTGAGCTTTTCTCTAGGATAGGCTGTGCTTAATTAGCAATTTGCTATGAAATGGATGCTTAGTATCGGGAACCATGTGCCAATTGAGCACTGGCCATTTTTGCCAACTCTTTAATGCAGTGTACACTGAATAACGACAAAGTGCTACACTTATTTAAACAGTGGTGCTGTGGTGCTGTGCTGCTTCTGTGATAGTCTAAGAAGGGCAGCCTTCGCCTCCTTTATTCTCTCTTTTTTTTTTTAATTCCTGCTGTTTATATACTCCCATTGTCACTGGAGTATTGTTTGTTATCTATTTCCATCAATTCATTTGACGAAATTATAATGCTGTGTGTTCTGAATTGCCAGACCATAGCTCTGCACTTCTAGGTGAGGCTGACCTCATTTTAACGGGAACTTTCATCCTGTGCATATTCTGTGATACCTTGAAGAAGGCAATTAAGACTTCTTTGGATTCGTACTGATTAGATGTCAGTTGCTTGTTGCATTGTTTGTTACCCTGTACTGTTTCATTCTCTGTCAGGCATTGTGAAGTGTGGGTAGTGTGGCATTGTTTACTGTTGTTAAATTACAATAAACACTGCATCTATGTCGTTCTGATGTTTTGTTCTTGTTGTTTTGTCTCTTACTTATCGGCAATCCAATCTTGCTGCTTTAGTTGTCACAGCCACAGTCGTGTTGCCGTTATCTGTAATGTTCAAGGCAAGCTTGAAGGGCCACTTAGCCAAATGATTCTAGAGATAAAGTACTATAAATGTGTGTTTTCAAAAATGCACTCTTACTTTGTGTATTGTATAGTACGTACATCATCAACACTGCACGGAGATCAACCCTTACTTTAACGAAGTGTACACTAGTAGCTGTGTTGGTGAGGAGTTTGATCATTCCGCCCTGCCATCGTCAGTAGCTAAAACATTTTGTCACCGCTAGAGCTATATTGTTGACGTTTACCTGAATTTAAGAAAACATCAAAATAAGAGAATCACTAAAGATCATTTTAAATCGGTTCTATGTGGGCCAACAAGCATTACAAGCAGTATTAATAGTTTTGTAGGTAGTTGTTAGCACTTTCATTACAGTGAGCAAAATGAAGCCATTTGCAGTGCATGGGTAATAGTTAATGCTAGATGTAAATAGATGCAAGCATCTTTAGTTGGTGATTTCCAATGACACCAACTGCCTTGCAGTGACAACCAGTAACAATATTTCATTGTCAAGCCAGGATGAAACGAGGTCTGAGGATAACCGCACAGCGACATATTCACTGACAGCACTTCAGGAATTGCACTGGTTATGCAATTCCTGAAGAATTATGCAAGAAAGCGCTTGCATTAGGCGAAGCGCTTTCTGCACGTCTGTGATGAAGGCGCTTTGGCATAAACGCGAGCTGCCTGCGTGAGGCCGCCATCTTGAGGTGCAGAGTCTGACAGGTACGACAACTACTTGCACTTGTTGCATGTCACCAGACATGCAGTGCTACTATTTCATACTTGCAAGTAGATTCTGGTGTTGACTTGTTTTAGATAATGCAGTGTACCTGCAGAAACCGATATTAAATCCTCTTTCTCTGCTTCGCAAAACAAGGTATCCAGTGTTCTTGAAACATTGCAAACTTTTTACGACTGTTAACTTTTCTTAAGTGTGTGACAGTAGTTGGAGCATAAGCTGAATTTATCCATTTGCACTATCTTTGAGTATGCACTGCAATACAGCGGTAAGTTAATCTGCCAGATGAGAAGTTGCTGCAATAAAGCTGTTCTTACGTTACCTGCGTAATTACCTTTAATTACAGAAATTACCTCTAAGGAATGTCTGTTGCGACTCACAGGGAGAGTGTTCTTTCAGTGATAATTGTGTTGTATAGTTCCATCGGTTGTATTGCACATGTAAGGGAAGTGCAAAGAAAATGATTCTCATCTAGAGCTCTCGCTTGGTGAGCTACAAAGAAAGCAAAGCAACAATCGAGCACAGCTGTAAGATTTCAAAGACAATGCCATATGGAAATACGAGCCTGAAGAATACATGCACAAGGCTTCAAATCAATATATCAACTAATCTCGTCCACTTTGCACTGCATTGCACTGCTACATCGGTCTAGATTAATTGTATTTGGAAACTACAGGGTACGGCAAAAGGCTTTTGCACTCAAATAAATACCCAATAATAAGGTTGCGATGTAGTATAACAAAATACCTTTGGTGTTAATTTTATGTGTTCTGTTCTATATACAAATCCAAATGTACTGTTGAAAAACTCCACATTTTACACAAATGCAAGCCTAGATTCGCTTTGGAAATGCACAGGCGGCACTGATCTAGTCTTCATTTAATTCACGCCATGCTTTTTTCAATGCCCAATGAAGAGAAGCCAAATTGTGGCAAGGAGTAGAATCGACTGTGCTGTTCAACACCAACAAGACTGAAAAGATAAGATAGTTTATTGAGCTGTTCAGTGCCATTCTAAAGTGGAAATCAAATTGGAAATCAAATTGGGGACGATTTTCTTGCACTGTTATTGTTGCACCATGTGCAGCACTACCTTCGCCCTGTAAGGTGGAGAGGAATCCCATTGATTCGTTAATTGCTGTTTTGCAAAGTATGATTTGGTCCAGAACAGTACCTGCTTCTTCATGACACCTTCCAGATAGTATGCACTGTTCACCTTCGCTCCTTGCTCCAAGCAGTCCAGCAGCATATTTCCATCAGAACTGATTGCACCTAAAGTTATCGCTGATTCAGGGTGGCACTCATGCTGGCTTCTTTGAGGCTTTCTGTCAACACCCTATCGTATTGGTAGTTTAAAAACCGCTCGACATTGAGTAGTGCCTCGTCTGACAAGGGAATGCTGCAATGTCATGCCGTGCTGCCGCATGCAGCATGGCACGCATCCAGGGTCCTTAAATCTTCTGACCTTGGTCTCTTTCACCTTATCTGTAATACCGGTGTCACACGACCACTTTTGATCGCGACTAAGCCCGATCCAGATCGAAATCCTCGACTGCATTTGGCTCCCCCACCGTACATGCGCAAATGAGGCAATCACGACAGAGAAATTCGATCTGGATCGGGCTTGCTCGTGATTAAATGTGTGCCATGTGGCACCGGTATTAGTCGATGAACTTCTTCAACCATGTACACCTTTTCGAGTAGCAGCTCATCTTTCACAATCATTCGGACGGAACGTTCGGAGATTAATTCAGCTTGGGCCATTTGGCTTTTCAAGAACTGATTTCTGGAGATTGCAAGAACTTGTTCTGCACCCTTTAAGTAGAATCCTCAAAAACTTGCCGTAAGTAAGTGAATTAGGAGGGAGCATTACGACTTGACAAAAAAAAAACGATGAGCGTGTGTGTGTGTGCGCGCGTGTGCGTGCGTGCGCGTGTGTGTGTGTGTATCATCAGCCTGGTTACGCCAACTGCAGGGCAAAGGCCTCTCCCATACCAGTGTTGCCAGGTTTGGCTATATATAGCCAAATTAGGCTACAGAAAAATATTTTGGCCGTCGACCTGGGCGAGTCGGCTACGTGACTATATTTGGGTTACTGAACATGTACGACTTGGCTTTGTTTGGCCTATATATTGTGCCCTTACCCACGCTTCAGAGGTGGCTCTCATCAAGTAGCAATAAATCTCAAAGGCCACATACTGAGCTAGACATCCAACGAGATTAAAAACAAGATATGCTCACTTTTCCTTGAAAGAGAATCGATCAACCTATTGCACATATCGGGCGCAGAACTTACTTGTGAATGCCTTTATTATTACCAGATCATCTGCTTTTCACTACGGCACACAGCAGTAAATCCTAATGCCATCTACAACATTAGGCTATCTGTAATCAACTCAAAAAAGCTAGATTATCCTATGAATCTTCTAAAACAATTTTTTCCAGTCTCCTACGGAGGCTAGGAAAGGGAAATTTATGCCGTCGATCTAGCATTGCAGTTGCCACTTACGCTCGTTGTTTACATTTCTTGCATCGCTCCTCCTCTTCTAGTTTCACAATTCAAACGCAAAGCATTCGCAAATATCTGTTTTCTTTTGCATACTTGTGAAGTTATTCATTTACAGCCAATACAAGCGCTTTGTGCCTGCCGAAATGGCAACACGAGCGCTGAACAGATCGCAGAAGCAGACGACAGGGAACAGGTTATAACTAGCGCTACGTTGCTCGTGCGTTTCGTCCCAAGCGGCAAAAGGGGGCGAACTAGACCAGGCGTGCTGGAGCAGGGAGATCTGTGCAGGTCTGGAGTTCAGTAGACCGTGGGGGGGAGCGGAGCTTAAGGGGAATATCGGGAATATTAGGTGACGCCACTATGGACGCCAGTTGGTTCTTTATTCCGTTAGGACTACCGTTCCGCGCATGGTAACGCGTATTTTGACAGCAGCCGCGGTGTATCGTGCTACGTTGCCGTGCGATCCGAAGTGTTACATTACGTAGGCTTCAAAATTCGATCTTTCCGGGAAATTTCAGAAACAACAATTTAGCAGTAAGCGCAAAATCTATTTACTTTAGACGTTCCAGTAGCTGTCGGGAAACCACTGAAACTTAACGTCGCCCGATGTTCTTTCAAGGTGTGGTGCAGTCGTAGTGCAACTTTGGCCGTGTGGCTAGCTTTATTTACTTGGTCCCTTGTGACACCGTGAGAAGGATCGACACGTGCGTCAAGCCGCCCGGCAAGACGCTACGGCACGCACAGACTGTCATCCGGGCCCTGCCAGCGCTGCCGTCGACGAGTGTGGAAGTTATTCGATCGCAGCAGATCTGTGCCAACAGTGAGGGAATGTCCACGACCGAAGGAGGTGAGACAGTTGCGGGCATCGCGTCGGAAGGCACAGCCGCTGGCGGTCACGAGAGCATCATGCCTTGCTCCGAACAGATCGTGGCCCGCCTAACAAAGCGCGGTCTCGACTTCGACCGCGCCTGTCAGTATGGCGAATTCAACGCCGATTGCTGGCTGTGCCACGACCTCGACCGATGGAGCAAGGTGTTGCACTTGGTGAACTTCGAACTGGTCGAAACCGAACCGGCCAGGGTGGCCATCCGCTCGACGGGGACACGTCGGCGTGAGCTCGGCGACGACGAACTTTACGACGCCGCTTACGTCTTCTGCTGGCTGCCGAAGGCGCATCGGTGCGTTCAGCGCATCATGATAGAAGACCCGGGGGCGTTCATCAATGGATCACACTACCCTTTCGAGAGGGCCAATATCAAAGGCCAGAGGATGACGTCCTTCTACGGACAAGCCTCCATCCTCGCGTTGGCGCTAGGCCGGAGCGTCAACGTCCAGCATCTGAAGCTTCGCGGTGTCTACCAAACGCGCGTGTGCGATGAAGAGCTTTCCGAAGCGCTGGCTGGCCTTGGGCATCTCAAGAGCTTAGAATTGTACCATTTCTCTATCAATGCATCAATGTCGAGATCCGTAGCAAATTTGCTAAGACGAAACGCGAGCCACCTTACTGCCGTTTCCATCTGCTATAATGACATGTCGCAGAATTCCATCGACTGCCTCTTGCCAGCGCTGCAGTGCTGTCGCTTCCTCGGCGAGCTGTCTGTCGTCGCGAACGATCTTTCACGGGAAAGTGTGAACTCTATCGCCAGGCTACTGCGCATTGCGAAGTCCTTGACCAAACTGACGCTCGACCAGAGTCTGGTACACACGGTCAACCTATTCACCTTAGCAGAGGCACTCAAGGCCAATACGTCCCTACTGGAGCTTCACATTTGCCAGTGTGACATGCGCTTCGCGCCCCTTTTTGAAGCGCTAATCGCGAACGAGACCCTGAAGCACTTGGACCTGAACGGTTGCGTCATCAACGGCAGTAATGCGCAGTCACTCGCGACAGCACTGGGTAGAAACGTAGGGTTGAGAAAGTTGGAATTAATGGGCACTGATGTCGATGACAACTCAATGGTGACACTTGCTCATGGGCTGGAAACGAACTGTGCTCTCGAATTGCTGGATCTGAGGGATAACACCGCGACTGTACGTGCCATCAACACGTTCTGCAGAATGCTGCGCAGTAACAAGACACTAAAGAGTGTGCAGTTTTCTAAAGTTCAAGCTACAGAACTGGAAAGGTAGTAGTAGTAGTAGTAGAAAACTTTTAATGAGATCGTTTAAGAGATTCGCGGATTCGAAGCCTCCGTCGTCTTTCTTGGCGCCGGCGACTTGAGGCTTCTCTTCAGCAAGGTTGGGCCCCTAGTCCAGGGCTCCACTGAGTCGCGCTGCATCAGCAGCGTGCCGCACTAAGGCCCTTTGGGCCGCGAGCTCGCTGCTGGTGAGCCGGCTCTCCCATTGCTCCGCACTCGGGAATTCGTGTTGGTGGAATGCTTTATTTCGTTCGCACTCCCATGTGATGTGGTATAGTGTGGGTGTGTCGCCGCACCAGGGGCAGTTTGCTCTGTATTGTGTTGGTGACATCTTGTTATAGATGTACAAGTTGGGGAAGGAGTTCGTTTGTAGCCTACGCCAGCCGACTGCTTCCTCCCTCGTGAGGGCTTTGTGTGGTGGTGGGTACTTGAATCTAGTCCCCCTGTATAGTTGTAATGTCTCTGTGTATCCCCCCTCGCATGCCAGTAGCTGAAGCTCCAGAACATCTGACATGCCTGCTCGGTATGTAAGCCCTCGAGCTAGGCTGTCTGCTCTTTCGTTCCCCGCTACGCCTGCGTGGCCTGGGACCCAGATTATGTGTTGTATGGGTGTCTGCTCAGCAGAGGCTGCTGCCCCACTGATTATCCTGAGGGCCATGCCGCTAATTCTGCCCTTCGTATAGTTTTTACACGTGTCTTTCGAGTCTGTTAAGATGTTTAGGGATCGGCCTTTCCTATAGCCTTCTGCTACCGCCAGCGCGACGGCAATTTCCTCGGCCTCCGTTATGCCCACGACCTCCACTGAGGCGCATGTGGCCATGTCTCCTGTGCTATTAGCTACCACCGTAGCGGCTAAGCGCTTCCCTGCATGTACGTACATGGAGGCGTCCGTATAGACTGTGTTCTCTGACCGGCCTAGCCTCCTTTCTAGCTGCTCGGCCCTTGCTGTTCGTCTGTCCTCGTGTAGGTTAGGATCCATGTTTTTAGGCAGGGGTCCTACATTAAAGGTCTTTCTAAGGTCGTCCGGTACGTCCGCGTATCTGTCTACCAGTCCGCACGTGTTCCGACCCAACCTTCTCAGGAGCGCCCTTCCCGTAGAGGAGCCTCTGAGTCTGATGAGTTGTGCCCCCAATCGAGCCTCGGCAAGCTCATCGAAGGTATTGCTGATTCCGAGTTGGAGTAGCTTCTCGTTTGATGCGTTTCTGGGTAGGTGTAGAGCAATCTTGTATGCCTTCCTGAGAATACAGTCGGCTTGCTCTCGCTCCGCCTTTGTTGTTGCGTGGTAGGGCAAGGAGTACATAACTCTGCTAACGATTAGGCTGTTGACGAGTTTGAGGGTATCTTCTTCTTTCATCCCGTACCTTCTCTGAGAGACTCTACTGATCATTCTGCCAACCTGCTCCGCGGCTCTTCTCAGCAGGCTGATGGTATGGCTGCATTTTCGGCTGCTCTGCAGCCACATGCCTAGGATTCGTACCATGTTCTGCTCTGGGATCAATTGCCCCTCTAGAACTACTTCCAGCGAGGCTTTGGTAGGATTTCTTCCGATCCTGATGATTTCCGACTTCTCCGTCGAACATCTGAGGCCTCTCTCCCTGACGTAGGTCTCTACGCAGGTCGCAGCTTCTTGTAGTCTGTCCTGCTTCTCCCCTAACGATCCTTGGGTGACCCACACCGTGATGTCGTCGGCATACATCGCATGTTGGATGCCCGGGATTTCCTTGAGGCGTCTTGCTAGCCCGATCATCGCCATATTGAACAGGACGGGCGATATCACGGAGCCTTGGGGTGTTCCTTTGCAAGGCGTGGTGAAGACGTCGCTTCTCAGCTCGCCTAGTCCCACGGTCGCTGTTCTGTCGCTCAGGAAGGCCCTGATGTAGTTGTGGGTTCTTCCCCCGCAGTTGGTGTTGTTGATGCCTTCCATGATGGCGGCGTGGCTCACGTTGTCGAAGGCTCCCTTTATGTCGAGGGCCATGACAACGTTTTCGCCACTTCTCGGCATTTTCTCGAGTACCTCCTCCTTGAGTTGGAGTAGTACGTCCTGCGTAGACAGGTGGGCTCTGAACCCGTACATGCTGTCTGGGTACAGTTGGGTCCTCTCTAGGTGCTGGAAAGGTAACTGAATTGCCTATTCGATGGGCAGATGTCTTCAAAGCCACGCACATGTAAAAGAACAGCTTTTAGGGCCGATTTCTTCATGTCACTGTTCTTTTATACGGTTTTATTTTCTATGTTGTTGAGTGTAGGGTAATATAGATGCTTTTTCCTGAAACAGCAGCTGACACTGTTCTGCGGCCAGAGCAACAATAATTGCTTCAGAATTCTAGCAAAAGAACATTTATATTAGGGTACTGTAGAAATAGGGAACCAAAAGTGAGGCGGTGCTATCACGCTGGCATAGGAATGTAAAGAGTAAAAAAAGAATGTAAAGTTTGGTCAAAGGAGTTTGGCTTTTTGGTGACATAAAGCAAGAGGGAGGAGCTACTTATAAAACTTCCTATTGTCCTGAAAATCAGCTTTAGGATTCCTTCCCTCCTCTAATGGTTCACACAAAGGTGTGCATACAAATCAAACACTCCTTAATTACCTTGGCAAATGCTTGATTGAAGACTGGATATTGTCAACCAGCACTCTAGACACTCTGCTGCATCTACGCCTTGCAGAGGTACACAATGTCGCTGCTTGACATGTCGCCGATCGCTGCATTCACAGCCCACAACGCAAGGGCGAACTATGGTGGTTACAAAAAGACAGATCGAGACGAACACAGACTCCACAGCTCGGGTCAACATGGTGCTTGTAACAGGCAACGCTTGCTTTGTGCCGGAAGTGCTTAAGAGTAGCGATAAATTTCCCGTGTCCATTCTGTTTCTTTTACTTCCTTTTTTATAGAAACAAATTAACAAACATTCCAACTATTACGAACGACATTTGTTCACCCTAAAGTTGAAAAAATTATTGATAATGTGCCCTGGGCATACAGTTGGATAGCTTGCCTACTGGCATCGTCTGGTCACCTTCCATTGTCTAGTCAGGGGTGCCTGAAAACTCAGGCGACTGGCATGCTGCAATTGGTAGCGATGTACATCTTTAAAACCTCATAATAAATTATATGCTTTACGGGGAGCACTTAGACACATCGATTAATGATCAGAAGACCTATGCTAATGACTCAGTATGTTTGTACAAGATCGTTTCAGGGTCCCTTTAACTTTTTTTCGCTCAGAGCAGCGAGTATGTCTACGAGGTGCTTGTCATGATCTTCTTTTCTTTGTGAGTAGATCAGTATATTGTTTATTTACACACTACAATATAGGCCTAGGAATTTCTCTAAACCTTCATTAGCAATTTTCTGAAACCAGCCTCGAGCTTTTCTTACCGAAAGGGAGCCTATTCACAGACTTCAAAGGTCATCACGAAAGTCATGAACCGTTTCATCTCTTCTCTGAGAGGCACCTGCCAATACTCTTTGCATAGGTCAATTTTTGAAAACCATGTACATTCACTGGTTTAATCAATGGTATCATCAACACAGGGCACGGGAAATGGGAAAAGTTCCATTTGATGATTTGTCGAACAATGTTCCCTGCAAAGACGGAATGTTCCGTCTTCTTTAGGAACTATTATTGTGTGCAGTAACACACTATCCTTAAGGCTGATACAGGCTCTAGCAGATACATATACGCAACCTCTTTAAACCTATGCAGGATGAATGACGGTGGGCTTTTCAACGCAGGTCAACTCTCTCCTTTGAAATGGCTCAAGCCGAAGGCTACAGCCGTATCCAGATGCCTTGGGCCGAGCCCGACCTTCCTCCGCTGTCTGCAGCCGTGGCACTCACTTCAGAGTCGCTGACAGAACTCCACCTAAGCGATGCCTACGCACTCACCGAAATCAGCATTTGTGCGCTGCTTGAAAGTCTTGCCACAAATGAATATGTGCGAACATTAACAGTTGATGACTTTATAGATAGCAAACAAGTCGCAGACGCATTGTGCTGTGTGCTCGCCTTGAACCAAACGATCCAGAATCTTAAGATTAGGATTTGCTCCAATGCGAACCTTGGGCATCTTGGCATGGTCACCAAGGCGCTCGCAACAAATAAAACTGTGAGTCAACTATGTTTGGAAAGCAATAATGTATCCTTGAGATCGCTCCAGTTGATTGCTTTTATGCTGACAAAGAACACCGCAATCACCAACCTGAAGTTGAACTTTCACCAATCCATGTCGACCAAGCGCGTTGCCATTCTTTCACGCGCCCTGGTTAAAAACCAGTCTGTCGTGGATTTTACGCTGGCCTCTGTGCCAGAGGCAAACCGTGCGTCTTTTCGTATGCTCACCTCCATTCGACGAAACACCAGTCTCCTAAACATGGCTGTGAGATTTCTCACACACCAGAGACTAGATAGGCAGGCTGCCGTGGCATTCGAAGCCCTCAGTGAAAAGGCGTCACTTGTTCCACACTTAATGAAAGTGACCAAACAGACTGAGGACGAGGCAAAAAACGCTGTGCTGTCAGCAAAGCGTTACATTCAGTCAAACTACTTTCAACTAGCGGGCATTGTGAGAGAAAATGTTGTTTGCCATCTTGGCATGGGACGAGAGATTCACGCCTTGAATTACGAGTGCCTCTGTGCCATAGCACGATATCTCAAGCTGTCAGATGTCGTCCCTGTAGATTGCAGCAACACTAATAGACAGCCGTAATATATTTGGGTAAATCTGGTGGAGCCTCATGTTTCCGTAGGTATTTTTTGACATAGGCACATTTGAGCATTGTGAACTATGTCATAATTTATTATGGCTCATTATTGTTAAGAATACGGCCAGCTGCAGTGCAAGTTTGCCACCCAGTTACAACTATGGCGGCAACATTCCGGGAGCGTCGCCGCCAACTTCTAGCCACAGCGTGGCTAAATCGACTTTGTGTCGGGGAACGATACGGGCATCCCCCACTCTCCTTCGCTTCAGCTAGGATGCGTTCGATGAAGCAGGCTTTGTGCTGAAACCGCCACCAACCTCTAGCCTCATCACCGTTGTGACGGAATGAGTTCAACGGGCCAACTATTGTTCCCAAACTTTCCAACGTGGACCTGATCTGCTACGGGTGCATTGCCGCGGGAACGCCGTTTTTCGCGGCTTCCCCCGCACTGGCCAAGACGCACGACAATGCGCTACCCGGAACGGCTCCGAGTTCTACGGGGCCCCTCTGACGTCGGTTCCGGACCTTCGCACCTGTGTGTATGCGTGTGTGCGTATGTGTGTGTAAACCGTGCCGCGAAGAGGCGGCTAGTTTGCGATGGCTAAACGAACGTTCGCAACACTTTGTATCTGGGGAGGACCGAGAGTTTACAAACTGCCGTTGTGCAGATGCTCGACACACTTCTCCCAAGCAGTCATGTTAGACTGATACACTCTCTCTCAAGCAGCCATGTTAGAATGATATAAATACTGTAAATAAACCCATATTCCTCGTTCTCGATGAGAAGCAGTCCTTCCCTTCATCAACGTCCTCAGCGTGGATAAGTTGGACGACGGCATGGGCCAGCTACCTTTGAATTCATGCCCGACTCCAATCTTGACAACGGATCACGAGCGATGGGATTGAGCCCCCAATCCTGACATTATTAAGAGGAAGCTTTAGCTCAGGCCCAACTCCGACGCGGCCTATTCAAGTACGTGTAAAACGCAAAAACCTTTTTCTGAGATAACCACTGGACCGATTTTGATGAAATTTGTTGCATTTGAGAGAGAAAATTTAATTCTAGCGACTGTTTGAAGAGGAATTTCGATTTAGGGCTTGAATGTTGTTAAAAAGATTTTCAAATATTTGACTGTTTGACAAAAATAGAAGCACGAAGTTTACAAATTCATAGCTCTGTATCGAGAACAGATATCGCGGTTATGTAAACGGCATCCATTAGATAATTCAAAGCGGACAAATTTGATATGCCATTTGATATGTTACCTGAATTTGTTACGTTGGTTACAAAAGTTTTGCAAAAGCTGTATTTCCATATTGCTAAATTTTTTTATATTCATGTGTAACATACCAATTTTGTCCGCTTTAGATGTACTATTAGATGCAATTCACAGAATTGTATTATCATTTTTAGTTGATGAGTTACAGAGTTGTAAACTTGATAGTTTCGTTTTTTGAAAATTTTTGATTTTTGCCAATTTTTAATAATACATTGAGGACTTAAATAAAAAATTCGAAACCAACAGTCACTAGATTTTAAGTGTTTCTTTTAAATCCAACAAATTTCGTCGAATTTGGTGCAGTGGTTACCGAGAAAAACGAATTCTCCTTTTACATGTAATTAGATAGCAGCACCCGAGCTAAAGCTTCCTCTTAACAACAATAAGATTATGTCTGGTGAAATTTGTCAATCTTGAATTTCATGCCCAAACAGCAAGGCCGATAAGCTAGTATGGCATCACAGATTGCTAAGTATTTTGATATGATTGGCCTGCTTTTGTACAGTAAACGTGCTTAATACCTGCTGTGTTGTAAATGTTCATTTAGAGAATTCAAACCAGTCACTGTTTTATCGATCAATTGTTAACTTGTCCTAAGCAGAAGCTTTGAAAATCTCATGACGACACGAGAAATTACCAGAGGATCTTCAAGCGCTTTTTGTTTATTCTTTCCCATGTCTTTTTCTGGCGTGCCAATGCTCTACTGAAGGTAGAAGTGATATTCCTTTCGTTCCAGAAATGTAATTTATTAATCTATTTTCACTGAACATTTCTCTTTACCGTCCTTTTAAGCGTGTTGAACCAAGTGAATGCTGTATTGTTCGGAAAGGCAGGCTGCAAGACAAGTAAAACAAGAACAACATAAATGCTGACCAACAATTGAAAGGTCACATAGTGATTAAGAGAAGGAAGCGCGCAAAAATTATCTGCTCATGCTAGTCCCCGACTCAGCCGTGCGTCTTAATCATATTGTGTTGTGGCATGTAAAACCCCACAATTTTTTTCTATATGCTTAAGATCCTTGCTCAGTTCCGATTGCCGTGACATCGCATCATGACTTTCTTGCTGCCAACTACTGCCTTGCATAAACTGAAATGATCACGGCAGGCACACAGTACCTAAAAACGCAAATACACGAAAAAAGGAAAGGGAAAATCAGGGAAGGTGCAGAAATGTCTTCTTGACCAAGCCATGGTGCCGTTAATGTCCTGTCCATAGCTCAGATTGCTTCTTTCACCAAGAACAAAAAGTAATACCATGAGTGGCTGCTAATCGCACACAGCGCAATGTATGCCAGCCTCGGAATGGCCGCAGCTACTTGTGTTTGTGCATTTCGCCTCACCTTACGTAACTTTGCAAAGTAAAATGTAAATATGCGGGTTGATATTTAAGCACTAAACTGCAGTGATAGACTAACCATTGATTGTGGTATCGTGAAAAAGCAGCCGATGTCACCTCTTTGTATAAAGGCTATTAGGGCCAGTGTTGGAGAGGGTGCCCGCTTAAAGAATTTTGTTGGCTCTCCCTCGATGATATGGTTTAGCATGGTCTACTGTTGGACTAGGTAGTTTGTAATGAATTGGAAACGGAAACAAGGCATGTTGAGGCATGGAAGCATCTGTTCTGTCTGCCTTGCTTCTACTCTCTTCCTGTCATTCTTTCTGCCGAGTCCAATGCTTCCAAGAGTCAGCCACCCAATCTTTGGCACAAGTAATGATGACCAGACGTTCGAACATACTCTGCTTGCCCACTCAAAATGCTTCCACCTATATAGGGACCTCTCAGGAGAAATTTATAATTGTTGAGCCATCCTCTAGGATAGGCTGTTTGTGCTGAATTAGGAATTCGCTATGAAATGAATGCCTACTACAGAGAACCAGGTGCCAATTGAGCACTGTACATTCTTGCCAATTGTTTAATGGAGTGTATACTGAATTAGGACAAAGCTCTACACGTGGGGGCTCTGCTGCTGTGCAGTAATTCTGTGCTCCTTTTGTGATACTGAAAAACTGGCAGCATTTGTCTTCTTCAGATAATTTTTTTTAAATTTCTGCCCCTTATATATGTTCATTGTAAATAGAGTGTTGTTTGTTATACATTTCATTCCGTTTATTTTGACGAAATTGTAATTCTGGGTGTTCTGAATTGCCAGACCATAGCTGTGCACTTCTGGGTAAGGCTTACCTCATTTTAACGGGAACTTTCATCCAGTGCATATTCCGTGATATCTTGAAGAAGGCAATTAAGACTTCTTTGGATTCATATTCATTAGATGTCAGTTGCTTGCTGCATTGTTTGTTACCCTGTAGTGTTTCATTCTCTGTCAGGCACTGTAAAGTGTGGGTAGTGTGGCATTGTTTAGTGTTGTTAAATTACAATAAACACTTCATCTATGTCGTTCTGATGTGTTCTTGTTTTTTTTGTCTCTCTTACTAACAGGCAATCAAGTCTTGCTGCTTTACTTGTCCCAGTCGCAGTCATGTTGCCTTTATCTGTAATGTTCAAGACAAGTTTCAAGGGCCACTTAGCCAAATGATTCTAGACATAAAGTACTATAAGTGTGTGTTTTCAATAATGCGATCTCAATTTGTGTATTGTATAATACGTACATCAACAACACTGCACAGAGACCACCCCTTCCTTTAACAAAGTGTAGACTACTAGCTGTGTCGGTCGGGAATTCGATCATTCTGCTCTGCCATGGTCAGTAGCTAAAACATTTTGTCATCGCTGGAGCTATCTTGTTGACGTTGACCTGAATTTTAAAAAAAAGATCAAAATAAGACAGCGTCACTAAAGATGCAGCCTCATTCTGTTTCTTCTGTATTGTGTACTGTATCTAAATGTTCGCACTTTCACTTTAATCGGTTCTATGTGGGCCTACAAGCATTACAAGCAGTATCAATAGTTGTGTAGGTAGTTGTTAGCACTTCCATTACAGTGAGCGAAATGAAGCCATTTGCAGTGCATGAGTAATGGTTAATGCTGGATGTAAATAGATGCAAGCATGTTTAGTTGGTGATTTCCAATGACACCAACTGCCTTGCAGTGACAACCAATAACAATATTTCATTGTCAAGCCAGGATGAAACGAGGTCTGAGGATAACCGCACAATGACATATTCACTGACAGCACTTCAGGAATTGCACCTACTTGTATTCCTACTGGTTATATGCAAGTGCTTGCATTAGGGAAAGCACTTTCTGCACGTCTGTGATAGAGGCGGTTTGGCATAAACGTGAGCTGCCTGCGTGAGGCTGCCATCTTCAGGTGCAGAGTGTGACAGCTACGACAACTACTTGCACTTCTTGCATTTCACCAGTTGTGGTGCTACTATTTCATACTTGCAAGTAGATTCTGGTGCCGTCTTGTTTTAGATAATGCAATGTACCTGCAGAAACCGATATTAAATCCTCTTTCTCTGCTTCGCAAAACAAGGCATCCAGTGCTGTTTAAACGTTGTAAACTTTTTACGATTGTTCACTTTTCTTAAGTGTGTGACAGTAGTTGGAGCATAAGCTGAATTTATCCATTTGCACTATCTTTGAGTATGCACTGCAATACAGTGGTAAGTTAATCTGCCAGATGAGAAGTTGCTGCAATAAACCTGTTCTTACATTTCACCTGCGTAATGTCTCATTAACTTTAATTACAGAAATTACCTCTAAGGAATGTCTGTTGCGACTCACAGGGAGAGTGTTCTTTCAGTGATAATTGTGTTGTATAGTTCCATCGGTTCTACTGCGCATATAAGGGAAGTGCAAAGAAAATTATTCTCGTTTAAAGCTCTCGCTTGGTGAGCTACAAAGAAAGCAAAGCAACAATCGAGCACAGCTGTAAGATTTCAAAGACAACGCCGTATGGAAATATGAGCCTCAAGAATACATGCACGAGGCTTCAAATCAATATATCAACTAATCTCGTCCACTTTGCACTGCATTGCACTGCTACATCTGTCTAGATTAATTGTATTTGGCAACTACAGGGTACGGCAAAAGGTTTTTGCACTCAAATAAATACCTAATAATAAGGTTGTGATGTAGTATAACAAAATACCTTTGGTGTTAATGTTATGTGTTCTGTTCTACATGCTCAAATCCAAATGTACTGTTGTAAAACTGCACATTTTTCACAAATGCAAGCCTACATTCACTTTGGAAATGCACAGGCAGCACTGATCTAGTCTTTTAATTCACGCCATGATTTTTTCAGTACCCAATGAAGAGAAGCCAAATTGTGGTGACGAGTAGAATCAGTTGTGCTGTTCAACACCAACAAGACTGAAAAGTTCAGATAGTTTGCTGAGCTGTTTGGTGCCATTCTAAAGTGGAAATAACATTGGGGACATTTTTTTTTGCACTGTTATTGTTGCACCATGTGCAGCACTACCTTCGCCCTGTGAGGTGGAGAGGAATCCCATTGATTCATTAATTGCTGTTTTGCAAAGTATGATTTGGTCCAGAACAGTACCTGCTTCTTCACGACACCTTCCAGATAGTATGCAGTGTTTACCTTCGCTCCTTGCTCCAAGAAATCGAGCAGCATCTTTCCATCAGAAGTGATTGCCCCGAAATCTATCACTGATTGAGGGTCGCACTCACGTTGGTTTCTTTGAGGCTTTCTGTCAACATCCTATCGTATGGGTAGTTTAAAAACCGATCGACATTGACTAGTGCTTCGTTTGACAAGGGAATGCTGCAGTGTCATGCCGTGCTGCAGCACGCAGCATGGCACGCATCTAGGGTCCGTGCATCTTCTGACCTTGGTCTCTTTCACCTTATCTGTAATACCGGTGTCACACGACCACTTTTGATCGAGACTAAGCCCGATCCAGATCGAAATTCTCAATTGCGATTGGCTCCCCCACCGTACATGCACAAATAAGCAATCATGACAGAAAAATTCGATCTGGATCGGGCTTGATCGCGATTAAAAGTGCGCCGTGTGACACCGGTATTAGTCCATAAACTTCCTAAACCATGTGCACCCTTTTGAGCAGCAGCTCATCTTTCACAATCATTCGGACAGAAGGTTCGGAAATTTATTCGGCTTGGGCCATTTGCTTTTCAAGAACTGATTTCTGATGACTGAGAGAACTTCTGCTGCACCCTGTAAGTAGAATCCTCAAAAACATGCTGACTGGTATGGAAGAAGGAAGTAAATTAGGAGAGAGCATTACGACTGGACCAAGAAAAAAGTGATATGTCTGCATAATTTGAACAAGAACAAGGCAGTGGTAAGCATGCAGTATATATATAGATTAGTAATATGTGCAGTTAAAAAGGCACATCTCTGTACGAAAGAGGGAACGGGTAGCATCAGGCCTGGTGCATAACAACCCGTGTCTTCATGCGCCCAACTTTCACAGACTTCGCATTTTCTAGTGGTTTGATTTCTATTTGCGGTGTACAGACCCACAGTAACAACACTGCTTGGCCGAAACTAGAATCGAAACTAGCCGAAGTTCAGAATAAGCCACGCATAGAGTTTCTAAATAAATACCCTAGAGGGAAATGTGGCACTAGTGTCTACAGGGGCTCTCGTGAGCGTTGCCTCAACCACGGCCATTCAATGAAAGCGGACGTGCCTCAACTATGGTGTTCTAGAAGAGCTCTGCTCAGTGGCTATGGTGTTGGGCTGCTGAGCACGAGGTCACGGCATTGAATCCCGGCCACGGCAGCTGCATTTCGATGGGGGCAAAATGTGAAAACACCCGTGTACTTAACTTAGATTTGGGTGCACGTTAAAGAACCCCAGCTGGTCAAAATTTCCGGAGTCCTCCACTACGGCGTGCCTCATAATCAGCAAGTGGTTTTGGCACATAAAACCCAATAACCTACATGGGAATCATGGAGGAAGGAAACTGAGAGGCCCTACCCCCTTCCGCGCGCTAGGAGAAGAGTGTGGAGGAAATGACGTAGTAGGTTCTCCTATTTCTTGCTGTTTTTTTATTTCTTTGATCTAGCGGCCACGCCTTTCGGGCCACAATGGCGGCTTTGTTATGGTTCTGTGTGCTCATACGTATTGCTCCGTAGGCTTCGTACCGTGGCAAAGGCGACGTGCGGGCAGGTTTGCGTTGGTCGCCGTGTTTTAACGCGACAGTGTTAAAGGGACACTAAAGGTTACTATTAAGTCAACGTAGACTGTTGAAATACCATCCCAGAAACCTCGAAACGCTTGTTTCGTGCCAAGGAGAGACTTATTTCAAGAGAAAATGCGTTCTGAAGCGTCCGCGTATCTAGTGCAGTTCAAATCACCCGCCCTCCGATCGAGGAGTACTGACATCATGGTCTCATAGTGACGTTGCGCCATCGGTGAGTAGAACGGCGTCCGCAGACGGCGCTACGGCTTTTCTGCGCAAAACCCAAACGCGCGGCCAGAAACAGAGCCAAGACAAAGCCGACAGCAGAGCGAAAGCGGGAGTATGGTGGCTAGCGGAAGGAGAAACGCGCGACCATATGCTGGTACTTCATTCTATGACGCAAACTTCGACGCTCGTCGCAATGGACCCTGACAACGACAGATTGGCTCGCGATGGTGGGCTCAACTTCAGCGATTTGAGCACTGGCGAGCGCGACCTGCTGCTGAGGGCTCGCGACGCCGGCGTCGTTGCGTACTACGACGGCGGCCTCGACACCGGCTCTCCGGAGCGGGAAAGCAACGAGGGCTTCCCACGACATCACATGGACGTGGCATTCTCGCTGCTTCTTCCAAATGAAAGTTTCGCGAGCCAGCAGAACCCTCACAGCACGACGCGATAACGAAACTACTGAAACTCCAAAGCGTGAGCGGCGCAGAGTCGAGCGCGCAGAGTCGAGCGAAAACGAAACCTTTCGACCACCCATATTACTGAAGGGTAACGTCAAAATGTTATTTTTTCTTAGTATCGAATAGATGTTGACAAGTAGCATTTTTTTCCGTCTTGTAGTCGAATGAAATGATATTTTTAATACGAGTAGTTGAGTATTAGTAACACAAATTATGAGGAGTGCTTTCGTCATCGGGCTAGTACCGGAATGTCGCTGGGGGGTCTCAAATCGTGTCATGCATTTACCTCAATTTTTCGGTTACTAAAGCTCTGTTCGCGATTATATTGACGCCTTAGACGTTCTAGAAGATTGCTCTTCCACTTTAACTTGAGTTTCTGGTGGCCGTGAACGAAAAATGGCGGAAGGCAATTCTTAAATAAAAACAACTTGCAAGATGGGCTGAATGGGAATCGTACCAGGGTCTCCGGAGTGTGAAACGGAGACGCTACCGCTCGACCATGAGTTCGACGCTTCAAAGCAGGACAAAAGCGCCTCTAGTGAATGCGGTGTTGCCTTAGAAATGTGCCGTAGAAAGTTATACTGCAATGTATATCGGTAATTAGAGAGCTTTAGCGTATCCGCTATTCCGGCAAACTGGGGCGGTTTCTGCGGATTACCGGATGGTCGGGGACGTTAACGTGAGCGGCCGGAGCGGTGAAGCCGCCTGATGGTGTAGAGTTCAACCAGACAAACACAGAGCTAAAATTGCAGTAACCTACTTTATTCTGCTTCGCTGCTGTTGCAAATTTCGGCAGTGGCGTAAGTGTGTTCACAATTACGCCACTGTCCAAAACTTACACCCCAGCTAAGAAGATTATAGTAATTGGCTCGTTTAGGTGGTTGAGCTTTGCGCCACCAATATGGCCGCTCACGTTTACGCCCACGACCATCCGGTAATCCGCCCAAACCGCCCCAATTTACCGGAATAGCGGACACGCTAAAGTCTCTATTATGAGCATGTAAATTAGAGAAGTCGCAGTTAAACGCGTAGCGAAGTACGTTTCCGCTACATTTCTTCTGCGCTTGGCGCACACGCAGAGCCATCCTGCGGCAAACACAGAAGACCCCCTCTTCGCAATGTACGGCGCGGCCCCGACAGGGGGCCGCGCCACTCGCCCGCGCGACGCGGCTCTTTCCGCTCACGCCGCGATTCCTAGTTGCAGCGTCCGATACGGGACGCCTCTGACGTGATCGCTGCGCCGTAGCGCGTCTTGTGGGGTAAGCGTCCCCTGCGATGTGTGCCGGGCTGCTGGCGAGGAGTCATGCGTGTGCGTGGTGCTCCCAACCGAGATAGAGGACGATTCCATTGAGGCGTCAGCCCCATGATCGCGTCCGCCGGCGCGTCGCGGCCCGGTTGTCCGTGCCGATCACGACGTTTGGCTCGCGTAGATCGTTTCTCCCTCCGAGAAACCGAGTTTTGGTTCGTTCCGCTTGCTCAGGCGCACGTTACGTCTTTGTGTGACTCAAGGGAATGCCGAGCGAATGAGTGGGCGGTGCGAACCGGGTGCGATAACGCTATCACGTTCCACCCTTGAAGGCAAAGCTTAAGCGTCCTCCAATTTTCGGTGCGCTGCGTTATTGGACCGTGCTCTCCCGGGTGTTTCTGTGGCCAGGTGGGACAGGAGGAACTAAAGTTCGTGAAATGAACGCGAACGCAACGCTTTACGCAATGCACCGCGCCACGGCAATGGCGCAACGGACGAAGGAATATCCGCAGGAAATTTTGCCCTCTTTTGCGGATTCATGCTAACGTGCCATCGCAGGCCGAAACCGGTGCGTTTCAGAATATGTACAATGAACGCCTTGCAGGTCAGTGATTCCTGCACTTGACAGCGCATATGGTGCATTTGCGGTACGTACAACGTACATACATTATGAATGCATAGTTCGTGTTCAGTAACAACTTGCTTTTGTGCATAATAAAAGACATGTTGCTTAACTGTTGCTCGTTGCTCGCAGTACTCGCGACAGCACGAAGTCTTTTAAGCAGAGCGCGTTCGAGGTTCATGCACACCTGCACAGGTGTACCTCAATACAAGTGCTGATAGAGCGTACGTTACGCAGAATATGTGCATTTTGCTGCCCTCGGCACTGTGCGCCTGCCAGCCGACGCTTCATCCTGGCAGATGGGAAAGAAGCGGCTGCTTTGACTAAAGGAACGAATCCTCCCACCGCAGGCGTATCTTATCTGTGCGCGCGAGAAGCGCAGGGAACTGAAGGTTAGCGTATGCGCTGCAAGAGTAAGCAAGGCTGAACAGAACGTACGCCTGCGAACACATAAAACGGCTGTTCCATGGTCGCATGTAGGCCGGTTCTACGCGCGTACTGTTCTGCACCGTGCGCCGGCTATCGCAAAACTTTGGTTCCGTGATGCTTCACTTACCGTGGTAAGAAGGCACCTCAGGCCGCAGTCAATGAATCTAAACGGGGAGTCACAAATGACATTCTGCCTCCTCGCCGGCTCGCTGTCGCAGTGATGCGCGGCCACCCGAAGTTTGTTCAATAAAGCACGACGATTCCTCAAGCAAGAATGTGTTTGTGCTCATAAGCTCCAAATGGGTCGCAATTAGATGGGTCGGTGTGTCGTATGTGCCTCCAGTGTGCTCTTGCAGTGCAGTGAGAATGCGTACATTTTTTTTTTCGTATCGCCAGACGTCCAGCTCGCAAGCCCAAGCAGAGAAAAGCAAGGGCAGCGATAGAGGTGACCTTTAAAAAAAAAAAAACGCAAGAACTGGGCAGCGGCCGGTACCTGCGGTTGATGAGAACAGTTCAGTGGCTGGTCTTATAAGCTGAATAAGCTTATAAGCAGCTCGGTTGCGCGCAGCGCGGCGTGGTCTCGCGAGAAATGTAAACAAGAGAGGAGAACTAGCCCAATAGGCAGAGCAACGCCAACTTCCGGCTTCACTTTAGCTTCACAAAGAGTGACGTCAGGGCCTCTCCTGAGTTTCCTTCACGAGACCTTCCTCCATGATGGGAAGTACAGGCTTCGAATTGCCTTCGATCTTTAGACTAGTGGCGTTTGCTTGCGGCATAGTAAACGAAGCTACACTCAAGTATTATCGCGTAAAATCTGATTTTATTTCTGTAATATGTTATATAATGTAACACGTTACATAAACTTTGTAGGACTTTGAGATCGAAGCACGGTACGCATTCTTGTGCGATTCTGTTACCGATTTAACGCCAGAGAATAATTATTTATTTATTTTTGCAACAGCCATAACGACCGTACATGCACAGTCAATCGCAAGAGCTTACGGGACGCAACATATGCCAAGAAGCTGAATTCTCGCGAAGCGTGGTCACACAGCCTCGAAATAAATGTTCCAGCATGTAGTAACCTTCGCCGTCTACACGGTGATTCATTAAGTACGAAGTGTCATGCCTTAACATTGAAGGAATTCACATATGAAGGGGAAACCGCATACCGTAAACTTTTGCTGTTGACTGTACTTATATAAACATACTCATCAAGTATTTATGAAAATAAATATAGAGTGTGATTCGCGGAAAGAGGCCCCCGTATCCGGTTATACCAAGCCTCCGGTTATACCAAGCCTCTGGTTATAACAAAGCCTCCGGTTATACCAAGCCTCCGGGAATTGTAGACGCTTGTCCTTTTTTGCGCGTTGCTGGTTCGTGGAAGTTCTCCTGTAGAGTTTGACAGTTCGAGGAAAGGGTCCCTCTAAAGTCACACACACACGCAAAAGAGGCCTGTAGACACTGCGCGGCTTCCGCCAGACCGGCGGACACTCGAGATGACCATGGCGAATTAGGAAGTCACACTTCGTTTCGACGAGGCACGGTGGACAAAAATCCTTTTTGCACGGCGTGCTAGACGCCAACCGTAACAGTGCCCACTGCCTCACCGCGCGGGCAGCCAGCGGCGGAGCGTAAACTCCACCGCACTCCGCAATGCCGGCATGTCTAGGGGACAAACGCATGCGCAAACCTCCTCCGTCGTGCCCATAGAGTTTCCTACAAAATTACTAGAGGGAACTCTGGCGCTAGTGTCTACGTGAGCTTAAACGTGAGCTACAATGGGAGCGGTTGTCCCAGCATGGGAATTATGGGAAGTACATGGATTTGCCTAAACTTCGTCCTTTTTGGCTTCAAACGGCTTTGTGACTTAGTAAACTCGTCATTTTCAACAGTTTATTGCGTAATAAATAATTAAATAAACATCATTAAAATTGCCCGACTGCAGGATTCGAACACAGGGACTCTAGTACAGAAGCCTGATATTGAAACCATTAAGCCACGGATGCATGTATCGACATGCATCCGTGCGTTTCATTCGCTTGTCGATACATGCATCCGTGGCTTAATGGTTTCAATATCAGGCTTCTGTACTAGAGTCCCTGTGTTCGAATCCTGCAGTCGGGCAATTTTAATGATGTTTATTTAATTATTTATTACGCAATAAACTGTTGAAAATGACGAGTTTACTAAGTCACAAAGCCGTTTGAAGCCAAAAAGGACGAAGTTTAGGCAAATCCATGTACTTCCCATAATTCCCATGCTGGGACAACCGCTCCCATTGTAGCTCACGTAGACACTAGCGCCAGAGTTCCCTCTAGTAATTTTGTAGGAAACTCTATGGTCGTGCCTCGGCAGAGTCAAAAGACCCCGGATTTTCTCTCTCGCGCCTGCATGCGCACAAACGACTGGCGATCCCTCAAATGAACGTCTCGTTGGGAACGATGGGAAGTACAGGCTTCGGAATGGCATTCTGTTGACTGGCGAACTAGTCTACAAGCAATTTTTGGATGTTTTGGTTTCGCTCCAAGCGCAATTGCTATAACCTGCAGTGGGACAGTGCAACGCAAAGCTCTCTGCCTTTGTTCTGTTGCTCGAAGTGGCGATAGCGCGCTGGGCCAGCGGCTAGGACGATGTTTGTGTCGCGGTGTAGTGTCGAAGCCCTGACGAGAAAGCGACGGCATCGTATACGTTGAAAGAACATGTTTTGAGCGTTTGGCCTTGGTATGATAAGTGTGTTAGGTTGGCGCTGTAGTGTTACGTGCTTTATGAAACTTCAGGATAGGAAAAAGAAGGCGCTACTGATACAAGACAGTTGTACATCTGGTGCTTTGACAATCGAAATTTATTGAGGGCTTCATTATGCATTGCTCGTTTATGTGCTCATTGAAATGCGTGCTTTAGGACTTTGAGAACACGAACTTACTTGTGGTAGGAAAGGTTGCTGCTTCCTGGCTGTAGTCAAGTTTTGCAAAATGGCTAAGTGCAAAGCCACGCCGTAGCGCTTTAGAAGCGGTACGTCAACATAAAATGAAGCGTACTAGTAGGAGGCCTCAAGCATCCTGGCTAGCACTGCAGCAGATGTGCTTAAAAGTACTTGAAGACGTTCAGCAATCGTGACAGCCGACGCAGCCTTTCGAAAGAGCGAGAGAGTTCGCAAGTGCCTGTCATCTGCGAAAAAAGTCTCGCGTTTGCAGCGAGCAAGTGTCGTAGAAGAAGACACTAGCATTCAGCTCAAGGGCGCAACACTTTCTCACAATACAACATTTTTGTTTCCAGAGATACTTGAACAGTATTTTTATATAAGTACATGCACGGTTGTTATTGCTGTTGCAAAAAAAAAAAATTATTATTCTCTGGCGCTAAATCGGGAAGAGAATCGCAGAAGAATGCATACCCTGGTGTGCCCTAGTGTTCACCATAGTAAACCGTGCTTCCATCTCAATGGGCGCGTTAAGTTAGCGCGCTCCGAACTCCAAAGGAGCACGCTCAAGTGCGCTCGAGCGCGACGCCTTCGGGGCTTAACTTAACGCCCATTTTCGCCGACTATTTTCGGGTGCACGAACGGCGAATGTGATGTTGCTTCCGCATCCGCCATCGCACTTCGCGCGCTTTTCGAAAATGGTCCCACCGGCCGTACTCCTGCAGTTCTTGTTGGACGATGAATAGGTAAAAGAACTTGACGCGCGGCAGATGATGATGATGATAGCAACTTTATTGTACCGCCGGATAAGGAGGCCCCTACTCCCCGTCCCCGGCACACAGGCCTTGGGGACGGGGGACGGAACCTCCGCGATTAGAAGCAAGCAAAGAGGCCTTGACTCTTCGCGGCTTCTTCCGCGAGGACCCTACTCCACAGCAACACGCCATCTGCGACGGAGGAAGGAAGGAAGGAAATCAACTTTATTCAGGTCCTGCAGGCCACGAGAGCTTTGGGCTCTCATGGAGAGGAAGAAGACGAAGTGCTTCTCTTGCGGAACACATCTCGCCCGTCGCTGTGTTTTTCTGGACTTCTTACTGCACCTGTGGGGTCTACCGCCCCCTCCATCGCGGTGATGGATGTACAACACCCCGAGGATCCTCCCGGTTCCCGTTCACCCGCGGACATCGGTTCGAGGAAGCGAGGAAATACGTCGAGTGGTAGCGAGGACACAGAGCTGTACTGCGCATCAGGTGACGAGTCCTCGGAAGACAGCTTTCGACTTGTCCAGTACCGCAAGGCCAAACGAAGAATTATCAACTCATCTTCGGCGTCCAGCTCGAACACTGTGAAAACAGCTCCTCAGCGATGGCCTCACTCCATCCTGTTTGTGCCACAGAACGCTACCGACAACCTGCGCGTCCTCAACAGGCAAGCACTCTCCGTGTATCTAGAAAACACCGTGCCAAATGAGATCAAGGATGTTAGGATAAATACTCGGCGAAACATCCTGGCAATCGATGTGATGAACCCGAGTGCACTGACCATACTACAACATGTAACGCAGCTCGGAAACATCAAGGTCCGATCCATCGTGCCAACAAATGGTGCCACAATAACAGGAGTCGTCTATGACATTGACAATGAAATATCCAATGCAGACCTCCCAATTCTCATAAAACCAGCAAGCGAACACAACGTGATTGTGCATGTTGGTCGCCTCGGCAACACACGTTGTGTGAGGATAACCTTCAAAGGCGACTGCCTTCCACCCTACGTGAAGGTCGGCCACTTTCGCCACCAGGTTCGACCATTTATTCCAAGACCATTGCAATGCTTCAATTGTCAGAAGATTGGACATGTGAAGGGTGTTTGCAGAAATTCGGCCGTGTGCCCTCGATGTGCCGAACCTCACTCAGAAGACAACTGCAGCGCAACCACGTTCAAGTGTCCTAACTGTCAAGGTGATCACTGCGCCTCTTCCAAAGAGTGTCCCCAGATCAAGAAAGAGATCACCATTCTTAAACAAATGGTGAGAGACAACTCTACCCACAAAGAGGCCGCTGTGAAAGTACGGCGAAGACGACGTCACCGACGACGGTCTTCACGGCGGAAAACGTCAAGCTTTCAGGAAAAGTCCCCTCGTCAAGCATCATCATCAGCGGACGTTTCCAGCACTCCGAACACCAATGTTGGAAGGGAGCAAGCTGCCAGATCTCTCTCCACAAAGGAATGGCCGCCACTTCCGCGTACACGACCGCCAGAAGAGCCGCAGAAGAAGCCGCCCCCAGTACAGCAAGGTGCTGTATCCGAGGAGTCGCGGAAAACAGATGAGCAAGTGATAGCACTTATTAGGCCTTTAATGAATGCCATTCGCGTGCTGCTAAGCAACATGCACACACCGTCTGCCAGAAGTGCGCTTCAAGTACTGGACGCTCTGAGTCCGGTGCTTGCCACCCTTGAGTAGATCATGGCCCCACAGCCACGGTCTTTTAGGGAAGAGGTCCGACAAGCAGCTATTTTTCAGTGGAATGCCCGCGGACTCAGAGCGCGCCTTTCGGATTTCCGTCGCTTCGTGTTCGCCAATATGTTTCCCATTATCGTCATTTGCGAGCCGAACTTATCGAACAAAATCAGGCTTTCTGGATACGAATCATTTATGTCGTCAGCTGTTTATGAAAACAGTAAGGTTTTGGTGTTTATTCGCCGTGACCTCACCTACACTCATCAGCCTGTACCACCTAATGACAGTAATCAATATATATGCCTAAACGTAAGGAAAAAGAATCTGGCCTTCACTTTTGTAGGCGCCTACCTATCTCCGTCAAGTCGATTTGATTGCAAAAGACTACGAGACATTCTTTCCTCAACTTCCGATCCCTGGGTCATCACTGGAGATTTCAACGCCTATCATACACTTTGGGGAAGTCCGATCATCAACGCAAGAGGCAGAGCTCTGGTATCTTTCACCTCCAGTAATGAACTTTGGCTGCTGAATGATGGAAGTCCTACGTTCTTACGTGGCTCCACGTACAGCAGCTGTCTTGACTTGGCTTTCGTCTCACGAAGCCTAGTCAGACGTGCAGGGTGGTTTGCGGACATAGAGACGCACGGAAGCGACCATATCCCCACGTACATCAAGATCAGAGGATTGACCGCTTCCAAAATACGGGATACGATCCAAAGAGTGGACTGGCCTAAATTTCAGTCTATTATGGAAGAACGCTGCGACGCCACTCCATCTTTCGACTTGAAAGAGGCAATCAAGAGCGTGGTGCAAGACACTATGCGTACTCTAACATGCTCCTCGAAACTTAATGATTTTGATGTGGAACTAGAACGACTTCGAGCAATCCGACGACGTGCTGAACGAAGATACCGACGTACGAAAACAATGGACGATCTACGGACCGCCAGGCGCACGCAAAAGAAGATACAGCGCCGGTTAGACAAGCTCGAATCGCAACGTTGGGCTGCCTTCTGTGAGTCGCTAGATCCACGCAAGCCTTTATCGCAACTATGGAGAACAGTGCGCGGACTGCGGACACTTCCCGTACAGCGATTCCCATTCAAGGCACTTGCCCTCTCTCAAAAGAGATCGGAGCTTGACGTGGCAGAGGATTTCTGCGCCAGATTATCCGGCCAACTCACAGCTACCAACATTCCATCGCCTTCGAGCAGCTGTCCGCCACCACGTGATCATCGGTTGGATCTACCATTCTCGATCCACGAACTTAAGGCAGCATTAGCTTTGTGTAGCCGCACATCAGCGCCAGGACCTGACGGAATTTCCTACCGAGCTCTGTGTCACCTGGGGGAGCGAGCGAGAGGGGTTCTTCTTGAGGTGTACAATGAATCTTGGAGAAATGGCACGCTACCAACAACCTGGAAGACAAGTCGCCTTGTTCCACTGCTGAAGCCTGGCAAGTCGCCGTTGGAGCTCTCATCATATCGCCCGATCGCTTTGGCAAGCTGTGTGGGCAAAGTAATGGAGAGGATGGTCCTAGGACGCCTGGAGTGGTACTTGGAGTACCACAACACCTACCCAGATGCCATGGCGGGCTTCCGACGCGGTCGATCATCGATCGATAACGTCGTCGACCTGGTGACCTACATTCAACATGAGAAACGCCGTAAGCGTCTCTGCGCATCCTTATTCCTCGACGTTAAAGGGGCGTATGACAACGTTACGCATGAAGCCATCCTCTCTGCTCTCGCAGAGGTAGGAGTGGGTGGTCGGATGTTTCAATGGATACGGAGCTATCTATCCATGCGATCCTTCTTTGTAAGCACCGAGGAAGGCCATACTTCCCTACATTATAGCTACCGCGGCGTCCCCCAGGGTGGTGTTCTTAGCCCCGTGTTATTTAATCTAACACTAATTGCTCTACTTGAGCACGTGCCAACCACAGTCAGGCTATCAATGTACGCAGATGACATCTGCATATGGACATCTGCAGTAACACGCCTACAGCTGCGAGCGAGAATTCAGAAAGCCGCGACACAAACTGCTATCTACCTCCGTAATCGAGGCCTGGAAATTTCCTCCGAGAAATGCGCACTAGTGCCATTTACGCGCAAACCCATGGCAAACTACAGTGTAACGATAAATGGCCAAATAATACGACGGGTCCGATCGTACAAGTTTCTAGGTGTCATAATCGACAGGGACTTGTCATGGAGCCCACACATATCTTACGTGAAAAAACGGTTGACAGGCATCTGCCACCTGTTCAAGTTTTTCGCTGGCAAGACCTGGGGAATGTCGCCTAGTGCCATGTTACAACTGTACAGGGTGCTTTTTCTGGGATTTCTGCGATACAGCTTGCCAGCAATAAACAACACAGGCAAAACGAATCTACGCACAATACAAAGTCTTCAGGGTCAAGTGCTCCGGATCTGTCTAGGCCTGCCTCAGAGTGCTTCAACAGTGGCTACGATAGCAATCGCTAGAGACCACCTTGTCAAGACCCACATTGAAATTGAAGTACTCAGGACCCATATAAGGCATCTAGCCAGGACTCCTCGTCACCATTTAGCCTCTCTACCAGCGGACAGGCCACACACATCTTTCAGCCAAACGATAACTGCATATGATGAATCATTGCCAGCTTGTTTCACTCCGGCTGCGAGACCTTCGATCCCTCCATGGTGCCTCGCTCAGCCAAAAATCAACCTCGCAATACCTGGCATCTCGAAAAAAGCTGATCTGTCATCAGCAGCCCTTAGACAGCTCACGCTACTACATTTGTACGAGAACTACCGTGACTCTACGCATATTTACACTGATGGATCTGTCCTTCCAAGCAGCTCCGCGGCGGCAATCGTCATACCAGCGAAAGCTACAACAATCAAGTTTAAGACGACCCACGCGACAACATCGACGGCAGCAGAGCTCGCAGCGCTCTTTACTGCTCTTCATCACATTGGTGATGAACCGCCACACAAATGGACAATATTCTGCGATTCGAAGGCGGCACTGCAGTCTCTACTGTCACCTTTACGACGCGGACCGCACGAACAACTAATATTCCATATTACAGAGACATTACACCATATAAGTGATACAGGCCACGAAATAACCTTTCAGTGGCTTCCAAGTCACTGCGGCATTATCGGCAATGAACGGGCGGATCACGCTGCCCGCTCAGCCCATACTGAGGAGCACCACGTCCCAATTCCTCTTTCTAGAACTGACGCGGCACGGAAGCTCCGCCTACTTGCTCGGCAGTGCACCGCGTCGCAATGGGATGAGCCACATTTAAGAAATCCGCGACTGTACTCACTTGATCCAACATTAAGTCTTCGAGCGCCATCACAGCTTCGCCGTAGAGACGCCACACTTTTATATCGACTTTGGTTGGGCGTTGCCTTTACTAAAGCCTATGCCTTCCGCATAGGGATGACCGACACCCCAACCTGTGACCACTGCGGCCATGAAGAATCAATTGGCCATATTTTGTGCGCCTGCCCGCAGTACAGTCCACAGAGGGCATGCCTTAGCCACGAACTTGACCAACTGGACGACCAACCGCTATCCGAAAAAAGAATTCTGCAACATCGAAAGGACCTACCGTCACAGAAGAAGGCCGTGCAAGCGCTTTTGCGCTTCTTGCGATCTACCGGCCTGTGTGAACGACTTTAACTGGAACGTCTTTTGTGCGTGTGTCTCCATGTGTGCGCGTGCGTTTTTTTTTTGCGTTTTCCTCTCTGTCATCTTTCTAACCCCTATCCCCCATCCCCAGAGTAGGGTAGCAAACCGGAGACTCTTATCTGGTTAACCTCCCTGCCTTTCCTCTTCATTCTCTCTCTCTTGGGCTCTCATGGAGCGGGCGTCTCCCACGACGGAACCGGGAGGTTGAGTTTCCTGGCGGCGTCGTGGACCTGCTGGACAGCCCAGAGTTGGGGAGCGAGTTCTTCGCTCCGGATTGCTCTTTCAAACTTGCGCTTGTCTGGTTCGGAGTTTATGTGAGCTTGCGAGCACGGCCAGAGTAAATGATGCAGCAGCAGCGGCTTACGTAGCGATGCAAGCTCAACGTTCGCGCCAAGCTCAAAGCGCGCCAACACGTTCCCGATCTCGCCTGAGAGCACGGACGCCAGGCTGCGCGGCGGCGAGAGGAACGAGTGGACAAGGAGAACGGACTTGCATCTGTGGAGAACGAGGAAGCTGAGGAATAGATACCTACAGCCGAGGGAGGGGGTCCAACGTCGTTCTAGTGTGGGAAAGGAGGTGAAGGAGACGGAAAGAAAAATGTGGGAAGAAAGAATGCTCGGAAAGCCAGCGCTATCTATGTATAGGTCACAAAAACAGGAGATTAAGAGAGAGTTCTTATTTGATAACTCGCGGGGCAGCTCACTATTATTCGAAGCTAGGACGGGGGTTTGGAGAACGAAAACATACAGGGCTAAATTGGAAGACGTGGACCTTTGGTGCACAGCTTGCGGAGCTGAAATGGAGACCACTGAGCCTATAGTGCTGAGATGCACAGACCTTCGCCCAACTCTGGCAGAGGGAACAGTGGCAGATATGGAAGGGGCATTGGGTTTTCCCGGGGAACGAGGGCAAATAGATGAGAAAAGAGTGGCAGTAACGAAGGGGAGGCTGGAGGATTGGTGGAGGAAGTCAAGGGAGAGATAATACCATAAATCGGGGAGATAATGTTTCTTCTACTTTTTTAGAAAGTTATTTTGGGGGGAGGAGGGGAGGGAAAACTAGCTTAAGGAAAAGAGGATATAAAGAAAGGAAAAAAAAATAAAATAGGAGGGGGGAGCAAAAGGCTAGGTGGCGCCAGCCGCCGCCCGTTACAAAGGGTATAGCCGCCATCCATCCATCCATCTAGGTTATAACTAGCTCTACGTTGCTCGTACGTTCTGTCCCTAGCGGCAGAAGGGGGCGAACTAGACCAGGCGTGCTGGAGCAGGGAGATCTGTGCAGGTCTGGAGTTCAGTAGGTCGTGGGGGGAGGGGGGAGCTTAAGGGGAATATCGGGAATATTAGGTGACGCCAGTTGGTTGTTTATTCCGTTAGGACTACCGTTCCGCGTATGGTACCGCGTATTTTGACAGCAGCCGCGGTGTATCGTGCTACGTTGCCGTGCGATCCGAAGTGTTACATTACGTAGGCTTCAAAATTCGATCTCTCTGGGAAATTCGAGAAACAACAATTTAGCAGTAAGCGCAAAATCTATTTACTTTAGACGTTCCAGTAGCTGTCGGGAAACCACTGAAACTTAACGTCGCCCGATGTTCTTTCAAGGTGTGGTGCAGTCGTAGTGCAACGTTGGCCGTGTGGCTAGCTTTGTTTACTTGGTCCCTTGTGACACCGTGGGAAGGATCGACACTGCGTCAAGCCGCTCGGCAAAACGCCACGACACGCAGACTGTCAGCCGGGCACTGCCAGCGCTGTCGTCGACGAGTGTGGAAGTTATGGGATCGCAGCTGACCTGTGCCTGCTGTGAGGGAATGTCCACGACCGAAGGAGGTGAGACAGTTGCGGGCCTTGCGTCGGAAGGCACAGCCGCTGGCGGTCACGAGAGCATAAAGCCTTGCTCCGAACAGATCGTGGCCCGCCTAACAGAGCGCGGTCTGGACTTTGACCGCGCCTGTCAGTATGACGAATTCAACGCCGATTGCTGGCTGTGCCACGACCTCGACCGATGGAGCAAGGTCTTGCACTTGGTGAACTTGGAACTGGTCGAAACCGAACCGGCCAGGGTGGCCATCCGCTCGACGTGCACAGATCGGCGTCATCTCGGCGACGACGAACTTTACAACGCCGCTTGCGTCTTCTGCTGGCTGCTGAAGGCGCATCGGTGCGTTCAGAGCATCATGATAGAAGACCCGGGGGAGTTCATCGATGGATCAGACTACCCCTACGAGCGGGCCAATATGAAAGACCACAGGATGATCTCCTTCTGCGGACAAGCCTCCACCCTCGCGTTCGCACTAGGCCGGAGCGTCAACATCCAGCATCTGAAGCTTCGCAGTGTCTACCGAACGCGCGTGTGCGATGAGGAGCTTTCCGAAGCGCTGGCTGGCCTTGGGCATCTCAAGAGCTTAGAATTGTACCATTTCCCTATCGATGCATCAATGTTGAGATCCGTAGCAAATTTGCTAAGACGAAACGCGAGCCACCTCACTGCGGTTTCCTTCTCTGATAATCACATGCCGCAGGAGTCCGTCAAGTGCCTCTTGCGAGCGCTGCAGTGCTGTCGCTTCCTCGGCGAGCTGTCTGTCGTCGCGAACGATATTTCACGGAAAAGCGTGAACTCTATCGCGAGGCTGCTGCGCGTCGCGAAGTCCTTGACCAAGCTGACGCTCGACCAGAGTCTGGAACACAACGTCAACCTATTCACCTTAGCAGAGGCACTCAAGGCCAATACGTCCCTACTGGAGCTTCACATTTGCCAGTGCTTCACGTGCTTCGCGCCCCTTTTTGAAGCGATAATCGCGAACGAGACCCTGAAGCACTTGGACCTGAACGGTTGCAACATCAACGGCAGTAATGCAGAGTCACTCGCGACAGCACTGGGTAGCAACATAGGGCTGAGAAAGGTGGGCTTGAAGCACGCTCGTGTCGATGGCGACTCAATGGTGACACTGGCTCATGGGCTGGAAACGAACTGTGCTCTCGAGTTGATGGATCTGAGAGATAACACTGCTACTGTACATGCCATCAACACGTTCTGCAGAATGCTGCGCAGTAACAAGACACTAAAGAGTGTGCAGTTTTCTAAAGTTCAAGCTACAGAACTGGAAAGGTAACTGAATTGCCTATCCGACGGGCAGATGTGTTCAAAGCCACGTACATGTAAAAGAACAGCTTTCAGGGCCAATTTCTGCATGTCACTGTTATGTTCATTTATACAGATTTATTTTCCATGTTGTTGAGTGTAGGGTAATATAGATGCTTTTTGCTGAAACACCAGCTGACGCTGTTCTGCAGCCAGAGCCACAATAATTGCTTCAGAATTCTAGCAAAAAGAACATTTATTTTAGGGTACTGTAGAAATAGGGAACCAAAAGTGAGGCGGTGCTATCACTCAGGCATAGGAATATAAAGAGTAAAAAAAGAATGTAAAGGCTATACAAAGGAGTTTGGCTATTTGGTGTCGTAAAGCAACAGGGAGGAGCTACTTATAAAACTTCCTATTGTCCTGAAGATCAGCTTTAGGATTCCTTCCCTCCTCTAATGGTTCACACAAAAGTGTGCGTCCAAATCAAACGCCTTAATTACCTTGGCAAATGCATACATTCAACTTACAGGACCTGTATTGTATGAATGGTAGTAAGAGGTGTAGCTGATTCTGGAACGTGAAGCATCCTATTCTGCAGTCCCACCACCTTAGTGCCTTCTCAAGGAGCTAAGTGATTTATCTACTCATGCTGGTCTTTCACCTCTATTTAGAGTCTTTTCAGGGCATCTGCATCTGGCAGTTTTTCCCCAGGCCGGTACGTGACATCAGAAGTGAATTGCTGCATTTCGACTATTCATTTCACAGGTCGTCAATTTGGTTGGGCTAAACTTAAGAAGTGGCTGAGAGCTTGATTACCGGTGAATAACTTATTTGGTGCCCTTCCAAGTAGGAGAGGAAATAACGAATAGCCATGACCACCGCTCGCACCTCTGTTTTGGTGGTAGAGTGACTCTCTTGACCTTTCGGAATGGTATAAAAATATTATCCAGTAACTTTCAGCTGATAATGAGATGGCACCGTCAAGTCTCTCTGGTGCAGTACATTTACAAAATTTGAAGCATCTGTGCAGATTATGAATGGAAGGCTAAAATCAGGGAGAACAAGAACAGGATCTGATGAAATGCTGTCTACCAAGTACTTTTACGTCTTTTTGTATTCCTTTGACCATACTTTGACTTCTCCAGTAGGGCTGTCAAGCATGTAGTCTTTGTTATATACCCTGGAATGAGAGTTCTGAAATGCCCTACTAATGCAAGAAAGGCAGACGGTAATTTTAGGTCGTGGGGCTTCACAAGCTGGCGTATATATTAAACTGATTCCTTTGGTGCTCTTGGTGCGACCATCAAACGTTCTTAGTAAGAATACTATGTTCCTTTGGGAAAACTCACTTTTTCTTTTGTTTACCTTCAAAGAGTCCTTAAGACAGTTTGGACAAAGTTTGTCGATACATAGGAAAACATTCACGTGAAAATTTGTGTGAGGTCTCTCATATTAAGAGACCTACGGAACCTATGGACAATTGCAAGTTTCTGCACACCGTAGCCACGCTTTTTCTTGTCAACTTGTTCACCAAGTGATCGGAGCTAAGCTACACCTTCATTGGCTTTGCGTCATGATGGGACGTCGTGTCGTCTACTACTGGTTGTTTTGGAGCCAGCACGCGAAGCCTCTCACATCACCGCAAGCCGCCGGGCGGTTGATCTCAAGCGGCAGCTATCGAAACAGCATGCGTTATGAGCTGGATGGGTGGAGGCGTGAACTAAAGCCCGTCCATGCAACTATTGCTGTGATGAAGGAGCTTTAGCATAGATGTACGTGAGTGGCCTGATCGGTCGGCACGGTCCAGCCACCTGGTGACGCAGAGCTTAACCAGCCAAACAAAAAGCTAATATTGCTGTAACCAAGTGCAAAACCTTTCAAACATTTAGAAAAATGGTTAATTAAGTGCAAAATCATTTAAACATTTAGAAAAATAATGTGTTCACAGTTAGACTGCTGCCAAAAGTTCACTCCAGTAGCAAAGTAGAATACGCTTCATTACTGCTATATTAGTTCTGTGTTTGAACTCTGTGCCAACAGGTGGCTGCACTATGCTGGCTATTCATGTATGTACCTCCACTCATCCCATAAAATGCCCAAACCCAAACGCTTGCGTTTACCTGCATACCAGACATGTGAAACACTAATGGTTTGAAGTGATGGCCGCGAATGTGTATGTGCTGGAATTGAATTGATACTGTCAACAAGCAATCTAGACACTCCGCTTGCATTTATGCCTTGCAAAGGTACACAATGTCGCAGCTTGACATGTCGCCGATCGCTACGTTCGCAGCCCACAATGCAAGGCTGAACTATGAGGGTCACAAAAAGACACATCGAGACCAACACAGACTGCACAGCTCGCGTGAACATGGAGCATGTTGTAACACAAGCAGGCAGCGCTTGCTTTGTGCCGGAAGTGCTTGAGAGTAGTGATAAATTTCTCTTGTGCATTCTGTTGCTTTTACTTTCTTTTTTATAGAAACAAATTGACTAACATTCCAACTAATACAAATGACATTTGTTCACCCTAAAGTTGAAAAAATTATTGATGATGTGCCCTGGGCACCCACTTGGATAGCTTGCCTACTGGCGTCGTCTGGTCACCTTCCATTGATGGAAGGTGATCAGGGGCGGCTGAAAACTCAGGCCAGTGGCGTGCTGCGATCAGTAGCGATGTACATATTTAAAACCTTATAATAAGTTACATGCTTTACGGGGAGCACTTACACACATCGATTAATGATCAGAAGACCTACCCTAATGACTCAGTATGGTTGTACAAGATTGTTTCACGGTCCCTTTAGCTTTTCTTGGCTCAGAGCACTGAGTATGTCTATGAGGTGCCTGTCACAATCTTTTCTTTGTGAGTAGATCAGTATATTGTTTATTTACACACTACAAAATAGGCCTAGGAATTTCTCTAATCCTTCATTAGCAATTCTTTGAAACCAGCCTCAAGCTTTTCTTACCAAAAGGGAGCCTATTCACAGACTTCAAAGGTCGTTATGAAAGTAGTGAACCGTTTAATATCATTTGTGAGAGGCACCTGCCAGTACTCTTTGCATAGGTCAATTCTTGAAAAACCATGTACATTCACTGGTTTAATCAATGCTATCATCAATGCAGGGCACGGGAAATGGGAAAAGTTCCATTTGATGATTTACCAAACAATATTCCCTACAAAGATGAAACATTTCGTCTTCTTTTGGAACTATTGTTATGCACAGTAATACAGTATCCTTAACGCTGATACAGGTTTTAGCAAATATATATGCAACCTCTTTAAACCTATGCAGGATGAATGACAGTGGGCTTTTCAATGCAGGTCAACTCTCTCCTTTGAAATGGCCCAAGACAAAGGCTACAGCCGTATCCAGATGCCTTGGGCCGAGCCCGACCTTCCTCCGCTGTCTGCAGCCGTGGCACTTGGGTCAGAGTCGCTCACAGAACTCCACCTAAGCAATGCCCACAAGCTTACTGAAATGAGCATTTGTGCCCTGCTTCAAAATCTCGCCACAAATGAATATGTGCGAACTATAACAGTCAATTTAGCAGGTCGCAAACAAGTCGCTGTTACGTTGTGCTGTGTGCTTGCCTTGAACCAAACTATACAGAATATTAAAATTATGAATTCTTCCTATTCAGCCAATAGGCTGCTTGGCATGGTCGCCAGAGCACTCGCGACAAATAACACTGTCAGTCAAGTATGCTTGGAAAGCTGTAATGTATCCTTGAGGTCTTTCAAGTCGATTGCTTTTATGCTGACAAAGAATACCGCAATCACCAACCTGAATTTGTACACTGGGGGCTCCATACGCACCAAACGCCTTGCCATTCTGTCGCGCGCCCTGGTGGAAAACCAGTTTATCGTGGATTTGACACTGACCACCAGCCTAAATAGAAACCATGTGTCTTCCCGTATGTTCACCTCCATTCGACGAAACACCAGCCTTCTGAACATGGCTGTGAGATTTGTCACACACCAGAGGCTAGATAGGCAGGCTGCCGTGGCATTCGAAACCCTCAGTGAAAAGGCGTCGCTTGTTCCACACGTAATGAAAGTGACTGAACAGACTGAGGACGAGGCAAAAAAGGACGTGCTGTCGGCGAAGCGTTACATTCAGTCACACTACTTTCAACTAGCAGGCATTGTGAGAGAAAGTGTTGTTTTCCACCTTGGCAAGGGACGAGAGATTCGCGCCTTGAATTACGAGTGCCTCTCTGCCATAGCACGATATCTCAAGCTGTCAGATGTCATCTCTGTAGATTGCAGCAACCCTAATAGACAGCCGTAACATATTTGGGTAAATCTGGTGGAGCCTCATGTTTAAGTAGGTATTTTTCGACAGAGGCACATTTGTGCATTGTCAACAATATTATAATTTATTATGGCTCATTATTAGCAACAATAAGATGATGTCTGGCGAAATTGGTCGTTTTTGAATTTCATGTCGAAAGAGCAAGGCTGATATGCTAGTACGGCATCAAAGATTGCTAAGTACATTGACATGATTAGCGTGCTTTTGTTCAGTAAATGTGCTTAATACCCGCTGTGTTGTAAATGTTTGTCTAGAGAATGCAAACAAGTCCCTGTTTATCGATCAATTGTTGCCTTGTCCTAAGCAGAAGGTTTCAAAATCTCATGACGACACAAGAAACTACCAGAGGATCTCCAAGCCCCTTTTTTGTTTCTTTTCTGCCACGTCCTTTTCTGGCATGCCAACACTCTGCTGATGGGACAAATGATATTCCTTGTATTCCAGAAATGTAATTTATTCATCTATTTTCACTGAACATTTCTCTTTAGCGTCCTTTTAAGCGTGTTGAACCAAGTGAATGCTGCATTGTTTGGAAAGGTAGGCTGCAAAATAAGTAAAACAAGAACAGAAACACTGACCAACAATTGAAAGGTCACATAGTGGTGGAAAAGAAGGAAGATGCAAAAATTATCTGCTCATGCTAGTCTCCGACTCAGCCGTGACTCTTAATCATATTGTGTTGTGGCATGTAAAACCCCACAATTCTTCTCTATATGCTTAAGATCCTTGATCAGTTCCGATTGCCGTGACATCGCATGATGACGCTTGTGCTTTCTTGTTGCCAACTAGTGCCTCGCACAGACTGAAATGATCCCGGCAGGCACACAGTACCTAAATATGCACATACAAGAAAAAAATAAAGGGAAAATCTGGGAAGGTGCAGAAATGTCTTCTTGACCAAGCCATGGTGCCATTAATGTCTTATCAATAGCTGACATTGCTTCTTTCACAAAGAACAAAAGCAATAACATGAGTGGCAGCTAATCGCATACGGCGCACTGCATGCCAGCCTCGGAAAGCCTGCAGCTACTTGTGTTTGTCAGTTTTGCCTCACCATACACAACTTTACTAAGTAAAAAGTTAAATACGGTAGGTCGATATTTATGCACTACACTGCAGTGATAGACTAACCCTTGATTGAGGTATCATAAAAATGCAGCCAATGTCACCTCTTCTTGGAAAGGTGATTAGGGCCGATGTTGGAAAGGGTGCACGCTTTTTAAAGAATTTTGTTGCCTGTTCCTCGATATGGTTTAGCATGCTCGAATGTTGGGCTAGGTAGTTTGTAATGTAAGTTTGTAATGTATAATGTAAGCATGTTGAGGCACGGAAGCATCTGTTCCGTCTGTCTTGCTTCTACTCTCTTCCTGCAATTATTTTTGCCGAGTGCAATGATTCCATGAATCAGCGAGCCAATGTTTGCAACATGTAATGATGACGAGATGTTAGAACATACAGTGCTTGTCCAGTCAAAATGCTCATGCCTATATAGGGCACCTTTCAGGAGAAATTGATAATTGTTGAGCTATTCTGTGGGGATAGGCTGTTTGTGCTTAATTAGCAATTCGCTATGAAATGAATGCCTACTACCAGGAACCACGTGCCAATTGAGCACTGTACATTCTTGCCAATTTAATGGAGTGTATACTGAATTATGACAAAGCTCTACACTTGTTGGGGGCTCTGCTGCTCAGCAGTGCGAGTAGTGTGGCATTGTTTGCTGATGTGAAATTACAATAAACACTGCATCTATGTCATGCTAGTGGTTTTTTGTCTCTGTTGCATGCCGGTAATTGGATATTGCTGCTTTAGTTGTCCCAGTTGCAGTCATCTTCCCTTTATCTATACTGTGCAAGGCAAGTTTGAAGGGCCAATTAACGAAACAATTGTGGACAGAAAGCACTATAATATTGTGTTTCGAAAATTGCGGTCTCACTTTGTGTATTGTGTCCTTTGTACATCTTAAAACACTGCACAGAGACCAACCCTTTAACGAAGTGTAGACTAGCAGCTGTGTATGTGGGGATTTTTATTATACTCCGCAATGGCAAGTAGCTAAAACATTTTGTCGCTGCTGGAACTATTCTGTAGGTGTTAACCTCACTGATGTTAACCTTAGTTTCCAAAAAATAGAAACAAAAGACAGCATAAATATGACGGTGCCCCGATTCTCTCTGTTTTGTATATTATATTTAGCTGTTTGCACTTTCATTTTAACCAATTCCATGTGGGAAGACAAGCATTATTATGAGCAGTATTACAAGTTGTTTGCACTCCCCAACTCCATTTGTTTATCTTAATCTCCAAGGCCCACCCCTCATGTAATTGCCTCTGCGGCCTTTCATGTATGAATGAATAAAATAATAATAGTAATAATAATAACAATATGAAAATAAAAATTAGAATATATGCTACCCTGGTCCGCTTTGTAATCCACGCCGCTGTGTGGATTACTCATGAAACATAGTACCTATCGTTTTCCGTTTCATATGCCGTCCTTACCTTCTCAGGTCGCTTTATTATTATTGAACCCCGGATTAAGGCCACAGGCATTGCAGATGGAAATGGGTCAGAAGAGAAAAATACACGTGTCAAAACACAGCAGATTGAAACAAAACGTCGTACAGGCGGTGGTACGAATTTTTTCAAGTAATCTCATGATCCAAGTCTGCCTCTACTGCAATTGCTTTGCCAATGTGTTGGCATGACCCGACAGTTTAATGTGTACTCTCAAGCAGCTTTAGAGAAGCGGAGTGCCAATCACGAACTTGCGTCTCGTGCCCAGCGCCAGACGTGCACTCCAGATCGGCTGTGGCTGTGCATTTGCAAGGAAGTCTGTTTTGCCAAAAATCTAGTTGAACGAACTACTGTTCTCACTCGGCAGCCTCGAATTTACCACTACTAACCAAACTCCAGCGCACCCCTCTACTCGATGTGGGTACGGCGGGTGGAGAAAGTGGTGAAATTAAGTTTTTGGAATCGTCCTAGGAAAGTCCTCGTGCTCGCACTTTCTCCATGGAAATTCTGTAGTTAAGAGGAAGAAATTCAGTCTGTCGACGAAAGTCTGTCGATTGGAAAATGGCCTTGCAATACAGCCAACTTGGAAAACTGCAAATTGTCTGTTCGGCTTGCTCAGGTAAATTACCTGTAGAGGGGGACATTTATTGTCGTGTTGACGTAGTTAGTTAAAATTAGTCACTAATTAACCTTTTTCACTACTCATTTCAGGGCACATGTTGCAGTTGTGAAGCTTACTCTTAGCAGTATAGTGAAGTTGCGTCTGCTTAGCAAAATTACATACTAAAGTAGCACTACTTTGCAAATATGCGTACCCTAAACTACTAAAAAAATTTGTATGTTGTGTTGCAGTTAAATATGGTCTTGAACTACTAAAGGGACACTTTTTGGGAGTTTACAGAAATATGCCAAGATTTTCCGCAATATGCCAATATGCCCCAATATGCCAAGGATGCCAAGGTTTTCAATTTCTTGCCGTACAACTGCTTTAATAACGGAAATAGTATGGGCCGCTTGGTCGAAGGTACCGTCAAGGGGTCGTGGATGAAGGGGGCTCAGAGTTGCCGCTTCAATCTGATGGCAAACGATACGTGTGAAATTCTCTTGAAATGGTCGTGTAGCGGTAAGAGCAGAAGAAGAGAACGTGGCAGGGGTGTTTGGGAGCTGGGAAAATTGTGGGACGAAGCGGCGGCATTCTTTGACGATGACGTCGACGGTAGAAACAGCGTTATAGACCAGCAATTTGAAGGCGTCGTCCGCGGTGCCTTTTGGGATATGGCCCATCTTCAACCTCGGTCATGTGCTCGTCGGCTTTCTGGCAAAGCACGCGCACTTCTTGTATGTAGGAGACATACGATTTGGTCGACGACGGGACACGGGTGGCAAGCTCTTTTCGCGCAGCCTGTTGGCGACCTGACGGGTTGCCAAATAGGTCGCGAAGCCTCTCTTTGAAAATGTCCCAGCCGGAGAGCTCTACCTCATGGGTGTGAAACCAGACACGCGGTGTCCCGTCCAGATAAAAAATCGCACATTGGCGAGCATGATTGTAGGGTCCCACTTGTGGCTTTGGCTAACACGCTCATACGAGCTGAGCCAGTCGTCAACGTCAACGCCATTTTGGGCGGAGAATGTCCCTGGATCACGGAGACTAGGAACTTTAACGTAAGTTGTGGTTGGCGAAAGCCGCAGCTGTAGGTGGCAACGGGATGGTTCCATCGGAGGCCATGGCTGAGAAGAAGACGGTGCGGCCGCTTCGGAGCTCCGTGGCGAGGAACGGGAACGTTCTACCTCCACCACAACGGCACGCGCGAAGGACGAGTCAGTAAGACGAACAACTATTTACACGTTATATTTACAAAAGCGGTTGCAGCGCTGACCGGTTAGATTCACCGCGCGAGCCCAGTTCGTTCTTCCTTCTCTTTTCTCGAGTGATTGCGCCCATGCGCCTCGTTCAAGTAATCAAATGCCACACGCGTGCAGCAATATATATATATATATATATATATGTGTGTGTGTGTGTAAAATTAGTAAGATGTGCGGTGAAAAAGGGGCACATCTCTTGTACGAGCGAGGTTACGGGTAGTAGCATCAGGCCCGATGCAGAATGACCCATGTCTTCATTCGCCCAGGGGAAGACGACGACGACGAACGTGCCAGTAAGCGTCGAAGACCGACTCCCGCTTCTGAAAATGATTTCGGTGATTTAGTTTGAGCCCAGTGCGACTATTTTAGTGCCAACGGACTCTTTAGGTTGTGGCGATCCCGTAGACACCCGACTCTTGAAGGTGGGTGGCCTTGTTTATCGGCCTTTTCCGTCCAGACCACGCCGCTGCGACGCTAACCCTAGCCGCGCTTGTGTTAGCGCGGCGAAGTGCTGCTGCGGCGCCAGATTTTCTCGTCAGCGTCTGCAGTGATGGAATGTGAAGTGGAAGGGGAGCTTCTGACTCCCGAGGAATTTTCCAAGGACCCCGGATGGCAAACAGTTGCTGCCAGGCGCTCCGGAGCCAAATCGGCGCCCGTCGAGCGAGTTGGTGCCATTTCTACCGGCGCTAAGCCAAATGACAACGCGACCGCAACGGGTCGCCGAGACCGCAGCAGCGCTAAAGCCAAAATTATTCGGGGTGGAAGGATGCCTCCGCTGCCCAAAGAAGACGCGAAGATCATCGTCAGGCCGAAGGGAGGTCTGAACATCAGCAAGGTGGGGCCGACAGTTGTGGCCGAGGCCATATGGAACGCAGTCGGTTTCGACCAGGCGAAGCGGGACTCGGACACGATGTGCCCGAATTTCCAACAAAATATCATGGTCATCAGCACCCCCAGCAGAGAGAATGCGACCCTCTACGTCAGGGTCGAGTGCATCGCTGTTGGCGGCCAGCAGCACGAGGTGAACGCGTACGAGGCAGCGCCCAACTCTACGTGCAAAGGCGTCATCCGCGGCATCGCACCGAGTGAAGGCCCGGAGGAGCTCGATCGCAAGATTGTCAACTCAAAGAACCCGCTGGCCTTGGGAGCCAAACGAATCAAGAGCACGGGCACCGTAGTTGTGGTCTTCGACGGCTACAAGGTGCCAAACTACGTGTCGTACGGCGGCACACTTGTCAGGTGTGCATTATATAGGAAGCAAGTGGAGGTGTGCTACGCCTGTGGCCGCCTCGGGCATCGAGCGGACGTCTGCCCCTCGCCGGACGAAACTATGTGCAGGGGATGCGGCATCGCCAACCCGGACGAACAACACAAGTGCGACCCCAAATGCAGGCTGTGCGGAGGCCGACACTTCACCGCTGCCAAGGAGTGCAAGCAGAGGTACCAGACGCCGTACCTCGTCAGACGCAGGCGCGGGGACCGATCCCGAGCCAATAGAAGCAAGTCTCCGGCCCTCGCCATGGGCGAGCGACAACTCCCGGCCGCCGCCGGTCGCTCCGCGGCTCGCGGGTGCTCTAGATCCAGGAGCCCCTCTCCACCTTCCGGACGCCGTTCCAGGTCCAGGGGCAGATCCCGGTCCAGGGGCAGATCTATGTCCAGGGGCAGATCCGGAAGCCACTCCAGGAGCCGCTCTGTCTCAAGGGCCCGGTATGGGTCCAGTGCCGGCCAGCAGAGGAAGAGAAAGTCGACGCTATCGTGGGCAGATATGGTTGCTGGCGGCGCCCATGCGAGATCCACCCGGGGCCCACGCGACCCGCTTCCAGAGGAATCCAGGGAGGCAGAGGTAGCGCGCCTTATGAAGGAAAACACGGACTTAAAAGAAATGATCAGAAAGATGGCTAACGAAATGATAGAGATTAAGAAATTAGTAATCAGTCAGAGTGTTACATCCAACGCGTCGGCGCCGACCGCCACAGAAGCACCAGTTCTGGCCTGCAAGTCGCCCTAGGAGACCCGAGGAGAGGCCTAGGCGCGCTGGCCGATCGCATGGACGCCCTCGAGCGTCTGGTGATTCCGAATAATACGTCCGTAACTCCTATGCAGGTCGTTGTTCCGAACGCGTCGGGGACTCAAATCAGGGCTACGAGCACATCGGCACGTCAGAGTGGGGGGAACTTCTTGCGTGCACCTGTGCTTACAGCGGGTACCCCGGACAATTTATCTAATCATGGATAGTGCCAAAGAGGAGTTCAAAATTTGGCAGTGGAACTGCAGGGGGTACTCCAATAAGAGGGCTCCTTTGCAGCAATATTTAAGGTCGCTACGTAATAAACCACAAGTAATAGCACTACAGGAAACCCTCGTCTCTGCCGCATCTCTCTCTGGTTATCGTGCCGTCTCCGTGCAGGCCGAAGGTCGGGGAGTGTGCACGTTAGTTGACAGGAGGCTTACACACTTGTCTCACGACCTGAAGCTGGCGAGTTGCAAGGTCGAATACGTCATGGCGGAGGTTCTGCTCAATACGAGACAACGCAACCAGCGGAGAAACAGCGTGTTCATACTCAACATCTACAGCAATCCTAGGGACTCGCAACAGCAGTTCAAAACGATACTCAAGAAGTCCGTCGACCTGGCCGGCACCCATCCCTTGGTCGTCGTCGGAGATTTCAACGCACCGTACGGTGTGTGGGGGTACGTCTACGACACGAGCAAGGGTCGGGGTCTGTGGCAGAACGCCAACGAAATGGACCTCACGCTCATCACGGACAAGGCGTTCCCCACCCGAATCGGCAACTCGGTTAGCCGGGACACCACCCCCGATCTGGCGTTCGTGAAGAACGTCGAGGGAGCCGAGTGGAGCAACACCGCAATAAATTTTGGTAGCGACCATTATGTGCTCGAGACCCGCTTCGAAGTCACCCGAAGTAAATCCAGACAATTCACTGTCACGGACTGGGACCTTTTTCGCAAGCTCCGCGGCAACGACAGCGCACCCGTCCCAAAAGACCTGGAAGATTGGTGCGAGCGAATCAAGAGTGACGCCGAGTCATCCACTAAGAAGATCGTCAGCGACCTGGAGGTAGAAAAGATGGACAGTAGGCTGGCCCATCTGATCGAGGCCAAGCAGGCGCTGCTTCTGAGATGGAAAGGACAAAGGTTTAACCGAAGATTGAGGAAAAAGATCTCCGAGCTTAACAAGGCCATCGAAGATCACTGTCGGACCCTCGGCAAGCAGCAATGGGACGAGGTCTGTGACTCGATCGACGGGCAGATGCGTAACGGCAAGTCCTGGGGAATGCTTAAACATCTCCTCGACGAGGGCAGCACCAGATCCAGTCAGAGACACACGCTCGCCAGAGCCCTTCACGAAGCTACGATATCCTGTTCCGGGGACGAGCTGGTTGCCAAGCTCATGGAGAAATACCTTCCCATAAAGCATGGCGACGAGGAAGACCGGTTTCCCGACTACATCGGACCAGCCCGTCCGGAATTGGACGAAGACTTCACCGTGGGGGAAATTAGGCAAGCCATTTTCGCGCTCAAGGGGAAGTGTGCGCCAGGTGCCGACAGAATCACCAACAAGATGCTGCGGAACCTTGACGACGGTTCGATCGCATACCTCACCGAGAAGATCAATGAGACGTGGAAAAACGGCAGCGTCCCAGAGCAATGGAAGAGCGCCAACGTCGTCCTGATCCCCAAACCCGGCAAGGCTCCGAACGTGGACAACCTCCGACCAATCTCTCTCACCTCCTGCGTTGGGAAAGTGGCGGAGCACGTCGTCCTCAACAGACTAAACAGATATCTCGAAGAGAACAACATCTATACTCACAACATGATTGGCTTTCGTGCCGGCCTCTCGTCGCAGGACGCCATGAAGATGATCAAACATCACATCATCGATGGCAGTACCAGAGACACCAGGGCCCTGCTCGGACTCGACCTGGAGAAAGCGTTTGACAACGTTCTCCACGAATACATTCTGGCCTCCGTGGCAGACCTCAAGCTGGGCCCCAGACTATATAACTACGTCCGTTCGTTCCTGACGGGGAGGAAAGCGAGGCTGCGGATCGGCGACTTCGTCTCCGACGAGGTGCTCCTGGGCGCACGGGGCACGCCGCAAGGCTCGGTCATTTCGCCTGCTCTCTTCAACATCTGCATGATCGGTCTCTCGAGGAATCTGGCCCAAGTTGAAGGAATCAAACACACCATCTACGCAGACGACATCACCATCTGGTGCACCGGCGGTAGCGAAGGGCGAGTGGAAAGCGCCATGCAAGAGGCGGTAGACGTCACGGAGCAGTACCTGCTACCCACCGGACTCAGATGTTCCCCGACCAAATCTGAGCTTCTCCTTTATAGAAAAGAAAAAGGCCGCAGACCCAAGGGCTGGAAACCGGTCTCGGAAAGTGACATTCACCTGTTCACTCGGAGCGGTGACCCGATACCCAGGGTCGACACCATCAGAGTCCTGGGTATGTTCATAGAATCACGCGGCGGCAACGGCACTGCGCTACGCAAGATAATTGCGAAAACCGACAATGCTTTTCGCCTCGTCCGAAGGGTCACGAACAGACATCGTGGCCTCAAGGAGGACAACCTGCTTCGGCTCATCAACGCCTTTGTGCTGTGTCACTTCACCTACACGGTGGCCATGCACAACTGGCTCAGAGCCGAGCGGGAAAAGCTTAATGCCCTCATTAGAAAATTCTTCAAGAGAGCCCTCGGGCTGCCCGTCAGAACGCATACAGAGGACCTCCTTCGGCTCGGCATACACAACACCATGGAGGAGATGGCCGAGGCTCAGGAACGGGCCCAGCTAACTCGGCTGTCCACCACGCCAGCCGGCAGGCGTATCCTCGAGGAGATCGGACACGCACCAACCAAGGACTTGGCTGAAGACACCCAAATCCCCAGAGAAATAGGGGAGAAGATCGTGGTCGCCCCTTTGCCCCGCAACGTTCATCCCGTTCACAACGCAGGTCGTCGCAAAGCAAGAGCATTTAATATACTAAGGCAAATAAACAAAGACAATATCGCAGCAAGCTTCGTGGACGCAGCTGCATACCGAGACGGCAAGGCTTTTGCGGTTTCCGTCATTGACACGCTGGGCAAAGTCATCAACTGTGCTTCCGTCCGGACGACGAACCCAGAGGTGGCCGAGCAAGTGGCCATTGCACTCGCCATGCAAGACGGTCGGAGAGACAGGGTGTATAGCGATTCGAAAGCCGCCATCAGGGCATTCCAGAAAGGCCGGGTAGCCCGGCAGGTAGTTCAAATTCTGAAAGGCGCCAAACAGGGCAACACCTCCATGCACTCGATCCTTTGGTTCCCTGCACACGTCGGGGCGATTGAGGGGGTTCCTCTGAACCTCAACGAGTCTGCCCACGAGGCTGCGCGTGGCTTTACCGACCGCGCTGCCCTCGGATCGGGCGACTCTCTCCCCGGACACAGAGACGCTCCTCTCACACACAACGAAATCACGAAATTCTTTTACTTAGAGAGAAGGGTTTTCCCCCCGCCTCACTCCAAGCTAAGCAGGCCGCAGGCGGTCACACTAAGACTTCTACAAACGAACTCGTACCCAAATCCGGCGTCCCTTAATAGCATATATCCAGAGATTTATCCAAATTGTTCTTGCGTGGCCTGTGGTGAGGTAGCTACGTTGCGTCATATGCTCTGGGAGTGCGGGTCGCTGGGCCCGAAGTTCACCAAGGAAGAGTGGGACGCGCTCCTGCGAAGTCCTGTCTTTGAGGATCAAATCCTGGCCGTCCAGCGCGCCCGCGATCGGGCCGACAGACTAGATCTGTCGGTCCCGTCGTGGGATTAGCCGGGTGCGCGTTTTATAGCGCTTTGCTGGACCGAATAAAAGTTTATTCACTCACTCACTCACTCATTCGCCCAACTATCAAAGACTTCGCGTTTCCTGGTGGTTTGGTTTCTATTTGCGATGTACAGAACCGCAGTAGCGACGCTGCTTGGCCGAAACCAGAATCGAAACTAGCCGAAGCTCAAAATAAGCCAAGCTGTGTGGCTTTGCAATTTTTATTGTTTTGTCATTAAAAAAAGTAACCTTATATAATATTATAATTATTGCGTAGATTCAAATATTATGTAATGAAATACGCCGCAGTGAACGATTATGCTGTACAGAAACATAGCTTTTTCTTTTTTTTCATAGGCTTGACGTGGTTTTGCGCAAAATAGCGCGTATTTTGACAGTAGTCGCGGGATGCCGTTCCAGATTGCCGTGCGATACGAGGCTTTACTCTATGTAGGCTTAAAAACTCGATCTTCCTGCGAAATTCGAGAAACAACAATTTAGCAGTAAGCGCAAAATCTATTTTGTTTCGACGTTCCCGCAGAAGCGGCAGCTGTCGGGAAACCACTGATTGTTATCGTCACCCCATGTTCTTTCAAGTTGCGGTGCAATCGTAGTGCAACTTTGGCTAGTCTATGCTTTGGCCCTGTGCCTGGCTTTCTTTATTTGGTCCCTTGTGACACCGTGCGAAGGACCGACACGTGCGTCAAGCCGCCCGAGTGTGGAAGTTATTGGGTCGCAGCAGAATCTGTGCCTGCTGTGAGGGAATGCCGACGACCGAAGGAGGTGAGACAGTTGCGGGCCTTGCGAAGAAAGGCACAGCCGCTAGCGGTCACGAGAGCATCATGCCTTACTCCGAACAGGTCGTGGCTCGTCTAACAAAGCGAGGGCTGGACTTCGACCGCGCTTGTGAGTATGACGAATGCCACGCCGATTGCTGGCTGTGCTACGACCTCGACCGATGGAGCAAGGTCTTGCACCCGGTGAGCTTCGAACTTGTCGAAACCGAACCGGCCAGGGTGGCCATCCGCTCGACGCGGACAGATCGGCGTCAGCTCGGCGACGACGAACTTTACGACGCCGCTTACGTCTTCTGCTGGCTGCCGAAGGCGCATCGGTGCGTTCAGCGCATCATGATGGAAGACCCGAGGTCGTTATTGTATGGACCGGCCTCCACCCTCGCGTTGGCGCTGGGCCGGAGCGTCAACGTCCAGCATCTGCAGCTCCGCGGTGCCGGCAAAAAGACCTGCTGCGAAGAAGAGCTTTGCGAAGGGCTGGCTGGCCTTGGACATCTCGAGAGCTTCGAATTGTCCCGGTTCACCATCAATGCATCAATGTCGAGATCCGTAGCAAATTTGCTAAGACGAAACGCGAGCCACCTCACTGCGGTTTCCTTCTCCGATAATGACATGCCGCAGGAGTCCGTCAAGCGCCTCTTGCGAGCGCTGCAGTGCTGTCGCCTCCTCGGCGAGCTGTCCGTCGTCGGGGGCAAGATTTCACGGGAAAACGTGAACTCTATCGCGAGGCTACTGCGCGTCGCGAAGTCCTTGACCAAACTGACGCTCGACCAGTGTCTGGAAGACAACGTCAACCTATTCACCTTAGCAGAGGCACTCAAGGCCAATACGTCCCTACTGGAGCTTCACATTTGCCAGCGTGACACGCGCTTGGTGCCCCTTTTTGAAGCGCTAATAGCGAACGAGACCCTGAAGCACTTGGACCTGAACGGTTGCAACATCAACGGCAGTAATGCGGAGTCACTCGCGACAGCACTGGTTAGCAACGAAGGGCTGAGAAAGTTGGAATTAATGGGCACTTATGTCGATGAAGGCTCAATGGTGACACTTGCTAATAACCTTAAGGAGAACTCTGCTCTCGAGTTGCTGGATCTGAGGAAGAACTTCATGACTGCACGTGCTATCAAGACGTTCTGCAGTATGCTGCAAAATAACCAGACGCTAAAGAGTGTGCTGTTTTCTGAAGTTCATGCTACACAAGAGGAAAGGTAACTAAATTGCCCATCCAACAAGCAGATGTGTTCAAAGCCATGCAAATGTAAAAGAACAGTTTTCATGGCCAATTTCTGCATGTCACTGTTCTGTTATACGGTTTTATTTTCTATGTTGTTGAATGTAGGGTTGCCACATGTAGGGTTGTATAGCTGCTTTTTGCTGAAAGAGCGGGTGCCACTGTTCCTGGCCAGAGCCGAAATAAGTGCTTCAGAATTATACCAAAAAGAACATTTAGATTAGGGTGCTGTAGAAATAGGGAAACAAAAGTGAGGGGGTGCTATCAGCCAGGCATTTGAATGTAGAGAGTAATAAAAGAATGTAAAGGTTGTACAAACAAGTTTGGCTTTTTGGTGACGTAAAGCAACAGGGAGGCGCTACTCATAAAACTTCCTATTGTCCTGAAAAGCAGCTTTAGGATTCCTTCCCTTCTCTAATGGTTCACACAAAAGTGTGCGTCCGACTCAAACAAGCCTTACCTTGGCAAATGCATACATTCAGTTTACAGGACCTTTATTGTATGAAAGGCAGTGAGTGGTGTAGCTGATTCTGGAACATGTAGCGTCCTATTCTGCAGTGCTACCTCCGTGGTGCCTTCTCAAGGAGCCAAGTAATTTATGTACGCATGCTGGTCTTTCACCTGCATGTAGAGTCCTTACAGGGCATCTGCATCTGGCAGTTTTTCCCCGGGCCGGTACTTGACGTCAAAAGTGAATTGCTGCATTTCGCCTATTCATCTCACAGGTCGTCAATTTGGTTGGGCTAAACTTAAGAAGTGGTTGAAAGCTTGATTACCGGTGAATAATTCGAGTTGGCGCCCTTCCAAGTAGGAATGGAAATAACGAATAGCCATGACCACCGCTAGCACCTCTGTTTCAGTGGTAGGGTGACTGCCTTGACCTATCGAAAAGGTGTAAAAATAATATCTAGTAACTTTCAGCTGATAATGAGATGGCCCCATCAAGTCTCTCTGGTGCAGTACATTTACAAAATTTGAAGCATCTGTGCAGATTACGAATGGAAGGCTAAAATCAGGGGGAACATGTGTACAAAGTACTTTTACGTCTAGTAGCATTCCTTTGGCCATACTTTGACTTCTCCAGTATGGCTGTCAAGTCAAGCATGTAGTCTTTGTTACATACCCTGGAATGGGAGTTCTGAAATGCCCCACTAATCCTAGAAAGGCAGACAGTAATTGTAGGTCGTGGGGCTTCACAAGCTAGCGTATACGTTGAACTGATTCCTTTCATGCTCTTAGTGCAGCCATCAAACATTCTTAGTAAGAATACTATATTTCTTAGGAAAAACTGACTTTTTCTTTTTATCTTCAGAGAGTCCCTGAAACGGTTTGGACAAAGTTTGTAGACATGTAGGAAACATCTGCATCGCAATTTGTGTGAGGCCTCTCATATTAAGAGAGCTACGGACAATTCCAAGTTTCCGTCCACCATAGCCTTGCTTTTCTCCTCGACTTGTTCAGCAAGTGATCGCAGCTAAGCTACACCTTCACTGGCTTTGCATCATGATGGGATGTCATGTCTACTTCTGGTTGTTTCAGAGCCAGCACGCAAAGCCTCTCCAATGTCACTGCGAGCTGCCGGGCGGTCGATCTCAAGCGGCAGCTGTCGAAACAGCATGCGTTATGAGCTGGATGAGTGAACGCGTAAACTAAAGTCCCTCCATGCAACTATTGCTGTGATGAAGGAGCTTTGGCATAGACTTAAGTGAGTGGCCTGATCTGTCTGCACGGCCCAGCCACCTGGTGGTGCAGAGCTTAACTAGCCAAACAAAGGGCCATTATTGCTGTAACCAAGTGCAAAACCTTTTAAATATTTAGAAAAATGCTTAACCAAGTGCAAAATTTTTTATACGTTTACAAAAAATAATGTGTTGATAGTTAAACTCCTGCAAAAAATTCACACAAGTAGCATCATAGAATACACTTAATTACTGCTGTATTAGTTCTGTGTTTGGTAAGTGAGTAAGTAAGTTTGTTCCTAGTCCCTTTTAACACAGGGCAGGTGTTAAGTGCCACAGGAGAATCAGGTTCCTTTGCTGTCTCTCACAGTTCACTGAGTTCTTTTCTTTTTTTTTTTCTTTTTGGTTGTGCGCTGTAGAGTTTCACCACAATTTTACAGAACTATCTATGAGCACTCTCCCCCTTCGTTCACAGTGCCGCAGACAATGCCATGCCTAGATGAGACAAGCCAAGTTTGGCGTCGCCAACTGAGTGGCATGGCGGCACATGGGTGGCCTCTCGTAGCCTGCAATCAATGCTTTGTGTACCTTCGCCTGGGTAGATCTGGATGGGCTTCGAGCCCAGCCAGATCTAGAAAATTAATCTAACAAGTTAACTAACATTCCAGCTATTACGAATGACGATGGTTCACCATAAAGTTGAAAAGATTATTGATGATGAGCCAGGGGCAGCGGAAAACTCAGGCGCCCCTGGCTCATCAAAATGTACATTTGATCGGTAGCGATGTACATTTTTAAAACCTCATAATAAATTACATGCTTGAAGGGTAGCACTTATATGCATTTATTGATGGTCAGAAGACCTTCCCTAATGACTCAGTATGGTTGTACAAGATTGTTTCAGGGTCCCTTTAACTTTTCTTGGCTCAGAGCACTGAGTATGTCTACGAAGTGCTTGTCATGACCTTGTTTTCGTTGTGATTAGATCAGTATGTTGTTTATATACAAACTACAAAATAGGCCTAGGAATTTGTCTAATCCTTCATTAGCCATTTTCTGAAACCAGCCTCAAGCACCAAAAGGCAGCCTATTCATAGACTTCAACGGGTGTCACGAAAGTAGTGAACCGTTTAATCTCTTCTCTGAGAGGCACCTGCCAATACTCTATGCATAGGTCAATTCTTGAAAACCATGTACATTCTCTGGTTTAATCAATGGTATCATCAACACCGGGCACGGGAAATGGCAAAAGTTCCATTTGATGATTTACCAAACAATATTCCCTTCAAAGATGAAATGTTTCTTCTTTTGGAACTATTGTCATGCGCAGTAATACAGTATCCTTAACGCTGATACAGGCTCTAGCAAATATATACGCAACCTCTTTAAACCTATGCAGTATGAATGACAGTGGGCTTTTCAACGCAGGTCAACTCTCTCCTTTGACATGGCCCAAGCCGAAGGCTACAGCCGTATCCAGATGCCTTGGGCCGCGCCTGACCTTCCTCTGCTGTCTGCAGCCGTGGCAGTTGGGTCAGAGTCGCTCACAGAACTCCACCTAAGCGATGCCCACGAGCTTACCGAAACGAGCATTTGTGCCCTGCTTCAAAGTCTCGCCACAAATGAATATGTGCGAACTGTAACAGTCGATTTAAGAGATAGCAAACAAGTCGCTGTTGCGTTGTGCTGTGTGCTCGCCTTGAATCAAACTATCCAGAATCTTAATATTAGGACCGATGGGCTGCTTGGCATGTTCGCCAAGGCGCTCGCGACAAATACCACTGTGAGTCAAGTAAGCTTGAACAGCTATAAAGTATCCTTGAAGTCGCTCAAGTCGATTGCTTTTATGCTGACAAAGAACACCGCAATCACCAACCTGAAGTTGAACACTGAGGACTCCATACGCACCAAACGTCTTGCCATCTTTTCGCGTGCCCTGGTGGAAAACCAGTCTATCGTGGATTTGACGCTGGACCCCGTGCCAAATGCAAACCATGTGTCTTCCCGTATGTTCACCTCCATTCGACGAAACACCAGCCTTCTGAACATGGCTGTGAGATTTGTCACACACCAGAGGCTAGATAGGCAGGCTGCCGTGGCATTCGAAGCCCTCAGTGAAAAGGCGTCGCTTGTTCCACACGTAATGAAAGTGACCGAACAGAGTGAGGACGAGGCAAAAAAGGCCGTAGTGACGGCAAAGCGTTACATTCAGTCAAACTACTTTCAACTAGCGGGCATTGTGAGAGAAAGTGTTGTTTTCCACCTTGGCAATGGGCGAGACATTCGCGCCTTGAATTACGAGTGCCTCTCTGCCATAGCACGATATCTCAAGCTGTCAGATGTCGTCTCTGTAGATTGCAGCAACCCTACTAGACAGCCGTAATATATTTGGGTAAATCTGGTGGAGCCTCACGTTTACGTAGGTATTTTTCAACAGAGGCAACAACAGTGCATGGTCAACTATGTTATAATTTATTATGGCACATTATTAGCACCAATAACATGATGCCTGGCGAAATTGGTCGTTCTTGAATTTTATGTCGAAACAGCAGGGCCGATATGCTAGTACGGCGTCAAAGATTGCCAAGTACATTGACATGATTAGCCTGCTTTTGTTCAGTAAACGTGCTTAATACCCACTGTGTTGTAAATGTTCGTTTAGAGAATGCAAACCAGTCCCTAGCCCTAACCCTAACCAGACTAACCATTGATTTAGGTATCATGATAATGCAGCCAATGTCACCTCTTCTTGAAAAGGCGATTAGGGCCGTTGTCGGAGAGGGTGCACGCTTTTTAAAGAATTTTGTTGCCTCTCACTCGATATGGTTTAGCATGGTCGAATGTTGGGCTAGGTAGTTTGTAATGTATCGGGAACAGAGGCATGTTGAGGCACGGAAGCATGTGTTCTGCCTTGCTTCTACTCTCTTCCTGCAATTATTTCTGCCAAGTTCAATGTTTCCATGAGTCAGCGGCGCAATGTTTGGCACACATAATCATGGCCAGACGTTCGAACATACTGTGCTTGTCCACTCAAAATGCTCACACCTATATAGGGCACCTTTCAGGATAAATTTATAATTGTCGAGCTATTCTGCAGGATATGCTGTTTGTGCTTAATTAGGAATTCGCTATGAAACGAATGCCTACTACAGGGAACCACGTGCCAATTGAGCACTGTACTTTCTTGCCAATTCTTTAATGGAGTGTATAATGAATTATGTCAAAGCTCTACACTTGTTGGGGGCTCTGCTGCTCAGCAGTAATTCTGTGCTGCTTTTGTGATACTAAAAAGCTGGCAGCATTTGTCTGCCTCAAATAATTTTTTTAATTTCTGCCCTTTATATATGTTCATTGTAGATAGATTGTTGTTTGTTAGATAATTCATTACATTTATTTTGATGAAATTTCTGGGTGTTCTGAATTGCCATACCATAGCTGTGCACTTCTGGGTAAGGCTGATTTCAGTTTAACGGGAACTTTCATCCTGTGCATATTCTGTGATACCTTGATGAAGGCAATTAAGACTTCTTTGGATTCATACTGTATAAATGTAAGTTGCTTGTCGTATTATTTGTTACTTAGTACTGCTTCATTCATTGTCAAGCACTGTGAAGTGCGGGTAGTGTGGCATTGTTTACTGATGTGAAATTACAATAAACACTGCATCTATGTCATGCTAATGGTTTTTTGTCTCTGTTGCATGTTGGTAACTGGATATTGCTGCTTTAGTTGTCCCAGTGGCAGTCGTCTTCCCTTTATCTGTACTGTGCAGGGCAAGTTTGAAGGGCCAATTAACGAAACATTTGTAGACAGAAAGCACTATAAAAGCGTGTTTTGAAAATTGCAGTCTCACTTTGTGTATTGTGTCCCCTGTACATCATAAAACACTGCATAGAGACCAACCCTTTAACAAAGTGTAGACTAGTAGCTGTGTATGTGGGGAGTTTTATTATTCTACTCCGCAATGGCAAGTAGCTAAAACATTTTGTCGCTGCTGGAACTATTTTGTAGGTGTTAACCTCACTGATGTTAACCTTAGTTTCCAAAAAATAGAAACAAAAGACAGCACCACTATGAAGGTGCTCCGATTCTCTTCATTTTGTATTTTCTCTTTAGCTGTTTGCACTTTCACTTTGACCAATTCCATATGGAAAGAAAAGCATTATTATGAGCAGTATTATAAGTTGTTTGCACTTTCATTATGATAAGCGATATGACGGCATTTGCAGTAGCTTGATCGTGGTTACCGATGGTGGATATGAAAAGGTGGAAGCATCTTCAAATGATATTTTACAAAGAAAGTGACTGTGCTGCAGTGACAACCAATGGCAATATTGCACTGACAAGCCAGGATAAAGGCAGATTAGAGCATAACTGTGAGATGGTATTCATTGACAGCACTTCAGCAATCGCACGTACTTGAATTAGTAATGGTTGAATGCGAGTGCTTGCACTGCTGGACATGTGTGATGAAGGGGCTTTAGCGTAAATGTGAGCAGCCTGCACGGTGCAGCCATCTAGACAAGCAGTGATACTATTCCAGTAGGTAGGTTCTGGTGCTATCTTGTTTTAGACATTGCAATGTGCCTGCAGAAACCAAGAAGAAATTGTATTCCTCTGCTCTGCAAAACAGGGTATCCAGCGCTGTGGAAACGTTGCAAGCTGATTTCTACATTTGCACTAACCTTGAGTATGCAGTGCAGTACGTTGTTCATGCTAATTTGTCAGTTGAGAAGTTGCTGCAATAAAGATGTTCTTACATTTTACCTGTGCAATGTCTCTGTGCTTTCAATTGCAGAAGTTACCTCTGAAGAATTTCTCTTGCTACTCACAACGAATGTGGTCTTTCAGTGATAATCGTGTTATATAATTCCTCTGGTTGCACTGCGTAAATGAGGGAACTGCAAAGAATAGATCATTCTCATCTAGAGCTCATACTCGGTGTGCTACAAAGAAAGCAAAGTAACAATCGAGCACAGTTGTAAGGTTTGAAATACAATACCAGATGGGATCATAGCCTCATAAACGTGCACAAAGCATCGAATCAATATATCAACCCACTTCATTCACTTGGCACTACAATGCACTGCTACATATCTAGATGCAGTGTATTTTGTAACTACAGGGTGTGGCAAAAGTTTTTGCACTCAAATAAAGACCCATAACTATGGTTGCAATGCATTGCAAAAAAAAAAAAAAAAGACTTGATGTTAACGTTATGTGTCCTGTTCTACTTTACAAGTCCAAATATGCTTTCAGAAGAGTCCACATTTTGTGCAAATGCAAGCCTCAAGTCGTTTCGGAAATGCACAGATGGCAGCACATGGATGTGGTCTTCATCTAATTTACTCCATGCTTTTTTCAACATCCAATGAAGAGAAGAAGCCCAATTGTGGTGAAGAGTAGATAGAGCTCTGCTATTTTACACATGCACAAATGATAAGTCAGGGTGGTTTAGATCTGGGCTGTTTGAGGGCCGTACTAACGTGGAAATGAAATCGGGGAAGTTCTTTGTGCACCATCGTTGCACCATCTTCGCCTAGTGAACTGGAGCAGAATCCCACTGATACGTTCACTGACACTTTCTGAAATATGATCAGGCCCAAGGCAGTATCTCCTCCTTAAGGACAACTTTCAGGTAGTTTGTTCCATTTACTTTCGCTCCTTTCTCCATGAGAACTAGTGGCCTCTTTCCATCAGAAGCGATTGTGCCAGAATTTATCGCCGATTGATAACGGGAAAATCTTAAGGCAATTCTTCCGCTGACACTGGCTTCTTTGAGGCTTTCTGGCAATACCCTATCATTTTGGTGGCTTAAGATTGCTCGATATTGAATAGTGCCTTGTATGTCAAGAGAATGCTGTAATGGCATGCCGTGCTGGCGAAGCATTTGAGCAGGTCCTTGCCTCTTCCAACTGTGGTTTCTTTCACGTGCTCTGTGACTGGAAATTTCTTTGCTTTGGGCCATTTCGCTTTTTGACATCTGAATTTTGAAGAGTGCGAGAACTTTTGCCGCACCCAAGTGTAAGTATTAAGGACCTTTTCCCTCAAAAACATGCCTACTGCCATGAAAGAATGAAATAAATTAGGAGGGAGCAATACAACTGGACCATAGAAAGCTATCCTTCTACGTAATTTGAGCAAGAACAGAGCAGCGGCAAGCGTGTAGTAATTTCCTTTGTTGTTTTTGAAGTAGTGATATGTGTGGTGAAATATGCACGTCTTTGTATGAGAGAACTGGCATGTAGCATCAGGCTTAGTGTAGGGTGACACGTGACTTTTGTTTATTACTTTTGAAGAAAGATTTTGCGCTTACTGGTAGTTTGTTTTCTACTTGTGATGACATCTTGCAACGGAAGCACAGCAACGCCGTCGGCTGACCGAAACTAGAACCGAAACTACAGAACCTGCCGAATCAGAAGTTACATGTCAAATACGGCGCAGTGAGCGATTATGTTGCCAACATTGCAAAACAGTGTTTTTTTAATTTTAAATTTCATTGGTTTTTCTCTTTATTTTATTTTTATATTTACTTTTATATTTCGTTGGTTCTTTATTCTATTACCCACGTTTCACTTTTATTCTGTGTGTGGTATGGTGTGTTCCGTGGTTCGGTAGCGCGTGTTTTGACAGCATTCGCGGGTGCCGTGCCACGTTGCCACAGAATCCGACGAACAAGAATCCACATTGATTTTGCGTCGCTGTGTTTTCACTCCGTAAATAGGAGTAAAAAAGTTAACATTGTTTGCATTTAGAAACCGCGCATGTGGTGTCGGTTGTGTCCCGCGCCGTTCACGTGCGCGCTCTGATTAATTTCTGTAACCGGGTGCTATAAAGAATGTTCGATTTATGCCGGTGTCACACGGCGCTCTTTCTATCGCGGTCGAGTGCCATGCGGATAAAATTTTGATCCGGATCGGGCTCAATCGCGATCGAAAGCGGCCGTGCGACACCGGCATGTCTCTCGCCGATGCTGCCTCCATTCTGTGACCGTAGTGCCAGCTCTACTAGGTGCACGGTGTTGCAATTGTAGCCTATTTACGGCGTCTACCGACCGCACGGATGTTCACCACCACGATCGAACGCCACGCGCATTTGTGCATTCGATATAGCCCTCTTCAGTTTTGTCTGCCCCGATATTTCTTTGCGTTTTCCGGCAAGAATCGTAAAATTGTAATCGTCAGCTCGAAGGCCCAAACTCTTGCGTCGGCAGCATACTCCGACAGACGCTCCGCTTATCTGATGCATTAACATGACCTCCCCAACTCCATTTGTACCTCTTAATCTCCAAGGCCCAGCCCTCTGCGGCCTTTCATGAATGAATAAATGAATGAATGAATGAATAAAATAATAATAATAGTAATATGAAAATAAAAACTATGATATATGCTACCCCGGTCCGCTTTGTAATCCACGCCGCTGTGTGGATTACTCCTAAAACATTGTACCTATCGTTTTCCGTTTCGTGTGCCGTCGTTACCTTCTCAGGTCGCTTTATTATTATTGAACCCCGGATTAAGGCCACAGGCATTGCAGATGGAAATGGGTCAGAAGAGAAAAATACACGTGTCAAAACACAGCAGATTGAAACAAAACGTCGTACAGGCGGTGGTACGAATTTTTCCAGTTATATGTTGGTGCTGGGAAAATGGCTCTGTCGGTCACCTGATGCTTCGGAGCGGGTGCGCTCCAATCCATATTTATTTGTTTAGAAATCTCATGATCCAAGTCTGCCTCTACTGCAATTGCTTTGCCAATGTGTTGGCATGACCCGACAGTTTAATGTGTACTCTCGAGCAGCTTTAGGGAAGCGGAGTGCCAATCACGAACTTGCGTCTCGTGCCCAGCACCAGACGTGCACTCCAGATCGGCCGTGGCTGCGCATTTGCAAGGAAGTCTGTTTTGCCAAAAATCTAGTTGAACAAACTACTGTTCTCACTCGGCAGCCTCGAATTTACCACTACTAACCAAACTCCAGCGCACCCCTCTACTCGATGTGGGTACGGCGGGTGGAGACAGTGGTGAAATTAAGTTTTTGGAATCGTCCTAGGAAAGGCCTCAAGCTCGCACTTTCTCCATGGAAATTCTGTAGTTAAGAGGAAGAAATTCAGTCTGTCGACGAAAGTCCGTCGATTGGAGAATGGCCTTGCAGTACAGCCAACTTGGAAAACTGCAAATTGTCTGTTCGGCTTGCTCAGGTAAATTACCTGTAGAGGGGGACATTTATTGTCGTGTTGACGTAGTTAGTTAAAATTAGTCACTAATTAACCTTTTTCACTACTCATTTCAGGGCACATGTTGCAGTTGTGAAGCTTACTCTTAGCAGTATAGTGAAGTTGCGTCTGCTTAGCAAAATTACATACTAAAGTAGCACTACTTTGCAAATATCCGTACCCTAAACAACTAAAAGAATAATTTGTATGCTGTGTTGAAGTTAAATATGGTCTGTAACTACTAAAGGGACACTTTTGGGGAGTTTACCGCAATATGCCAAGGATGCCAAGGTTTTCTATGTCTTGCCGCACAACTGCTTTAATAACGGAAATAGTAGGGGCGGCTTGGTCGAAGGTACCGTCAAGGGGTCGTGGATGAAGGGGGCCCGGACTCGCCGCTTTAATCTTATGGCAAACGATACGTGTGAAATTCTCTTGAAATGGTCGTGTGGCGGTAGGAGCAGGAGAACGTGGCAGGGGTGTTTGGGAGCTGGGAAAACTGCGGGACGAAGCGGCGGCATTCTTTGATGATGACGTCGACGGTAGAAACATCGTTATAGACCAGCAATTTGAAGGCGTCGTCCGCGGTGCCTTTTGGGATATGGCCCATCTTCAACCTCGGTCATGTGCTCGTCGGCTTTCTGGCAAAGCACGCGCACTTCTTGTATGTAGGAGACGTACGATTTGGTCGACGACGGGACACGGGTGGCAAGCTCTTTTCGCGCAGCCTGTTGGCGACCTGACGGGTTGCCAAATAGGTCGCGAAGCCTCTCTTTGAAAATGTCCCAGCCGGAGAGCTCTACCTCATGGGTGTGAAACCAGACACGCGGTGTCCCGTCCAGATAAAAAATCGCACATTGGCGAGCATGATTGTAGGGTCCCACTTGTGGCTTTGGCTAACACGCTCATACGAGCTGAGCCAGTCGTCAACGTCAACGCCATTTTGGGCGGAGAATGTCCCTGGATCACGGAGACTAGGAACTTTAACGTAAGTTGTGGTTGGCGAAAGCCGCAGCTGTAGGTGGCAACGGGATGGTTCCATCGGAGGCCATGGCTGAGAAGAAGACGGTGCGGCCGCTTCGGAGCTCCGTGGCGAGGAACGGGAACGTTCTACCTCCACCACAACGGCACGCGCGAAGGACGAGTCAGTAAGACGAACAACTATTTACACGTTATATTTACAAAAGCGGTTGCAGCGCTGACCGGTTAGATTCACCGCGCGAGCCCAGTTCGTTCTTCCTTCTCTTTTCTCGAGTGATTGCGCCCATGCGCCTCGTTCAAGTAATCAAATGCCACACGCGTGCAGCAATATATATATATATATATATATATGTGTGTGTGTGTGTAAAATTAGTAAGATGTGCGGTGAAAAAGGGGCACATCTCTTGTACGAGCGAGGTTACGGGTAGTAGCATCAGGCCCGATGCAGAATGACCCATGTCTTCATTCGCCCAACTATCAAAGACTTCGCGTTTCCTGGTGGTTTGGTTTCTTTTTGCGATGTACAGAACCGCAGTAGCGACGCTGCTTGGCCGAAACCAGAATCGCAACTAGCCGAAGCTCAAAATAAGCCAAGCTGTGTGGCTTTGCAATTTTTATTGTTTTGTCATTAAAAAATTAACCTTATATAATATTATAATTATTGCGTAGATTCAAATATTATGTAATGAAATACGCCGCAGTGAACGATTATGCTGTACAGAAACATAGCTTTTACTTTTTTTTCTCAGGCTTGACGTGGTTTTGCGCAAAATAGCGCGTATTTTGACAGTAGTCGCGGGATGCCGTGCCAGATTGCCGTGCGATCCGAGGTTTTACTCTATGTAGGCTTCAAAACTCGATCTTCCTGCGAAATTCGAGAAACAACAATTTAGTAGTAAGCGCAAAATCTATTTTGTTTCGACGTTCCCGCAGAAGCGGCAGCTGTCGGGAAACCACTGATTGTTATCGTCACCCCCATGTTCTTTCAAGGTGCGGTGCAATCGTAGTGCAACTTTGGCTAGTCTATGCTTTGGCCCTGTGCCTGGCTTCCTTTATTTGGTCCCTTGTGACACCGTGCGAAGGACCGACACGTGCGTCAAGCCGCCCGAGTGTGGAAGTTATTGGGTCGCAGCAGAATCTGTGCCTGCTGTGAGGGAATGCCGACGACCGAAGGAGGTGAGACAGTTGCGGGCCTTGCGAAGAAAGGCACAGCCGCTAGCGGTCACGAAAGCATCATGCCTTACTCCGAACAGATCGTGGCTCGTCTAACAAAGCGAGGGCTGGACTTCGACCGCGCTTGTGAGTATGACGAATGCCACGCCGATTGCTGGCTGTGCTACGACCTCGACCGATGGAGCAAGGTCTTGCACCCGGTGAGCTTCGAACTTGTCGAAACCGAACCGGCCAGGGTGGCCATCCGCTCGACGCGGACAGATCGGCGTCAGCTCGGCGACGACGAACTTTACGACGCCGCTTACGTCTTCTGCTGGCTGCCGAAGGCGCATCGGTGCGTTCAGCGCATCATGATGGAAGACCCGAGGTCGTTATTGTATGGACCGGCCTCCACCCTCGCGTTGGCGCTGGGCCGGAGCGTCAACGTCCAGCATCTGCAGCTCCGCGGTGCCGGCAAAAAGACCTGCTGCGAAGAAGAGCTTTGCGAAGGGCTGGCTGGCCTTGGACATCTCGAGAGCTTCGAATTGTCCCGGTTCACCATCAATGCATCAATGTCGAGATCCGTAGCAAATTTGCTAAGACGAAACGCGAGCCACCTCACTGCGGTTTCCTTCTCCGATAATGACATGCCGCAGGAGTCCGTCAAGCGCCTCTTGCGAGCGCTGCAGTGCTGTCGCCTCCTCGGCGAGCTGTCCGTCGTCGGGGGCAAGATTTCACGGGAAAACGTGAACTCTATCGCGAGGCTACTGCGCGTCGCGAAGTCCTTGACCAAACTGACGCTCGACCAGTGTCTGGAAGACAACGTCAACCTATTCACCTTAGCAGAGGCACTCAAGGCCAATACGTCCCTACTGGAGCTTCACATTTGCCAGCGTGACACGCGCTTGGTGCCCCTTTTTGAAGCGCTAATAGCGAACAAGACCCTGAAGCACTTGGACCTGAACGGTTGCAACATCAACCGCAGTAATGCAGAGTCACTCGCGACAGCACTGGGTAGCAACGAAGGGCTGAGAAAGTTGGAATTAATGGGCACTTATGTCGATGAAGGCTCAATGGTGACACTTGCTAATAAGCTTAAAGAGAACTCTGCTCTCGAGTTGCTGGATCTGAGGAGGAACTTCGTGACTGTACGTGCTATCAAGACGTTCTGCAGTATGCTGCAAAATAACCAGACGCTAAAGAGTGTGCTGTTTTCTGAAGTTCATGCTACACAAGAGGAAAGGTAACTAAATTGCCCATCCGACAAGCAGATGTGTTCAAAGCCATGCAAATGTAAAAGAACAGTTTTCATGGCCAATTTCTGCATGTCACTGTTCTGTTATACGGTTTTATTTTCTATGTTGTTGAATGTAGGGTTGCCACATGTAGGGTTGTATAGCTGCTTTTTGCTGAAAGAGCAGGTGCCACTGTTCCTGGCCAGAGCCGAAATAAGTGCTTCAGAATTATACAAAAAGAACATTTAGATTAGGGTGCTGTAGAAATAGGGAAACAAAAGTGAGGGGGTGCTATCAGCCAGGCATTTCAATGTTGAGAGTCATAAAAGAATGTAAAGGTTGTACAAACAAGTTTGGCTTTTTGGTGACGTAAAGCAACAGGGAGGCGCTACTCATAAAACTTCCTATTGTCCTGAAAAGCAGCTTTAGGATTCCTTCCCTTCTCTAATGGTTCACACAAAAGTGTGCGTCCAACTCAAACAAGCCTTACCTTGGCAAATGCATACATTCAGTTTACAGGACCTTTATTGTATGAAAGGCAGTCAGTGGTGTAGCTGATTCTGGAACATGTAGCGTCCTATTCTGCAGTGCTACCTCCGTGGTGCCTTCTCAAGGAGCCAAGTAATTTATGTACGCATGCTGGTCCTTCACCTGTATGTAGAGTCCTTACAGGGCATCTGCATCTGGCAGTTTTTCCCCGGGCCGGTACGTGACGTCAAAAGTGAATTGCTGCATTTCGCCTATTCATCTCACAGGTCGTCAATTTGGTTGGGCTAAACTTAAGAAGTGGTTGAAAGCTTGATTACCGGTGAATAATTCGAGTTGGCGCCCTTCCAAGTAGGAATGGAAATAACGAATAGCCATGACCACCGCTAGCACCTCTGTTTCAGTGGTAGGGTGACTGCCTTGACCTATCGAAAAGGTGTAAAAATAATATCTAGTAACTTTCAGCTGATAATGAGATGGCCCCATCAAGTCTCTCTGGTGCAGTACATTTACAAAATTTGAAGCATCTGTGCAGATTACGAATGGAAGGCTAAAATCAGGGGGAACATGTGTACAAAGTACTTTTACGTCTAGTAGCATTCCTTTGGCCATACTTTGACTTCTCCAGTATGGCTGTCAAGTCAAGCATGTAGTCTTTGTTACATACCCTGGAATGGGAGTTCTGAAATGCCCCACTAATCCTAGAAAGGCAGACAGTAATTGTAGGTCGTGGGGCTTCACAAGCTAGCGTATACGTTGAACTGATTCCTTTCATGCTCTTAGTGCAGCCATCAAACATTCTTAGTAAGAATACTATATTTCTTAGGAAAAACTGACTTTTTCTTTTTATCTTCAGAGAGTCCCTGAAACGGTTTGGACAAAGTTTGTAGACATGTAGGAAACATCTGCATCGCAATTTGTGTGAGGCCTCTCATATTAAGAGAGCTATGGACAATTCCAAGTTTCCGTCCACCATAGCCTTGCTTTTCTCCTCGACTTGTTCAGCAAGTGATCGGAGCTAAGCTACACCTTCACTGGCTTTGCATCATGATGGGATGTCATGTCTACTTCTGGTTGTTTCAGAGCCAGCACGCAAAGCCTCTCCAATGTCACTGCGAGCTGCCGGGCGGTCGATCTCAAGCGGCAGCTGTCGAAACAGCATGCGTTATGAGCTGGATGAGTGAACGCGTAAACTAAAGTCCCTCCATGCAACTATTGCTGTGATGAAGGAGCTTTGGCATAGACTTAAGTGAGTGGCCTGATCTGTCTGCACGGCCCAGCCACCTGGTGGTGCAGAGCTTAACTAGCCAAACAAAGGGCCATTATTGCTGTAACCAAGTGCAAAACCTTTTAAATATTTAGAGAAATGCTTAACCAAGTGCAAAATTTTTTATACGTTTACAAAAAATAATGTGTTGATAGTTACACTCCTGCAAAAAATTCACACAAGTAGCACCATAGAATACACTTAATTACTGCTGTATTAGTTCTGTGTTTGGTAAGTGAGTAAGTAAGTTTGTTCCTAGTCCCTTTTAACACAGGGCAGGTGTTAAGTGCCACAGGAGAATCAGGTTCCTTTGCTGTCTCTCACAGTTCACTCAGTTCTTTTTTTTTTTTCTTTTTGGTTGTGCGCTGTAGAGTTTCACCACAATTTTACAGAACTATCTATGAGCACTCTCCCCCTTCGTTCACAGTGCCGCAGACAATGCCATGCCTAGATGAGAGAAGCCAAGTTTGGCGTCGCCAACTGAGTGGCATGGCGGCACATGGGTGGCCTCTCGTAGCCTGCAATCAATGCTTTGTGTACCTTCGCCTGGGTAGATCTGGATGGGCTTCGAGCCCAGCCAGATCTAGAAAATTAATCTAACAAGTTAACTAACATTCCAGCTATTACGAATGACGATGGTTCACCATAAAGTTGAAAAGATTATTGATGATGAGCCAGGGGCAGCGGAAAACTCGGGCGCCCCTGGCTCATCAAAATGTACATTTGATCGGTAGCGATGTACATTTTTAAAACCTCATAATAAATTACATGCTTGAAGGGTAGCACTTATATGCATTTATTGATGGTCAGAAGACCTTCCCTAATGACTCAGTATGGTTGTACAAGATTGTTTCAGGGTCCCTTTAACTTTTCTTGGCTCAGAGCACTGAGTATGTCTACGAAGTGCTTGTCATGACCTTGTTTTCGTTGTGATTAGATCAGTATGTTGTTTATATACAAACTACAAAATAGGCCTAGGAATTTGTCTAATCCTTCATTAGCCATTTTCTGAAACCAGCCTCAAGCACCAAAAGGCAGCCTATTCATAGACTTCAACGGGTGTCACGAAAGTAGTGAACCGTTTAATCTCTTCTCTGAGAGGCACCTGCCAATACTCTATGCATAGGTCAATTCTTGAAAACCATGTACATTCTCTGGTTTAATCAATGGTATCATCAACACCGGGCACGGGAAATGGCAAAAGTTCCATTTGATGATTTACCAAACAATATTCCCTTCAAAGATGAAATGTTTCTTCTTTTGGAACTATTGTCATGCGCAGTAATACAGTATCCTTAACGCTGATACAGGCTCTAGCAAATATATACGCAACCTCTTTAAACCTATGCAGTATGAATGACAGTGGGCTTTTCAACGCAGGTCAACTCTCTCCTTTGACATGGCCCAAGCCGAAGGCTACAGCCGTATCCAGATGCCTTGGGCCGCGCCTGACCTTCCTCTGCTGTCTGCAGCCGTGGCAGTTGGGTCAGAGTCGCTCACAGAACTCCACCTAAGCGATGCCCACGAGCTTACCGAAACGAGCATTTGTGCCCTGCTTCAAAGTCTCGCCACAAATGAATATGTGCGAACTGTAACAGTCGATTTAAGAGATAGCAAACAAGTCGCTGTTGCGTTGTGCTGTGTGCTCGCCTTGAATCAAACTATCCAGAATCTTAATATTAGGACCGATGGGCTGCTTGGCATGTTCGCCAAGGCGCTTGCGACAAATACCACTGTGAGTCAAGTAAGCTTGAACAGCTATAAAGTATCCTTGAAGTCGCTCAAGTCGATTGCTTTTATGCTGACAAAGAACACCGCAATCACCAACCTGAAGTTGAACACTGAGGACTCCATACGCACCAAACGTCTTGCCATCCTTTCGCGTGCCCTGGTGGAAAACCAGTCTATCGTGGATTTGATGCTGGACCCCGTGCCAAATGCAAACCATGTGTCTTCCCGTATGTTCACCTCCATTCGACGAAACACCAGCCTTCTGAACATGGCTGTGAGATTTGTCACAGACCAGAGGCTAGATAGGCAGGCTGCCGTGGCATTCGAAGCCCTCAGTGAAAAGGCGTCGCTTGTTCCACACGTAATGAAAGTGACCGAACAGAGTGAGGACGAGGCAAAAAAGGCCGTAGTGACGGCAAAGCGTTACATTCAGTCAAACTACTTTCAACTAGCGGGCATTGTGAGAGAAAGTGTTGTTTTCCACCTTGGCAATGGACGAGACATTCGCGCCTTGAATTACGAGTGCCTCTCTGCCATAGCACGATATCTCAAGCTGTCAGATGTCGTCTCTGTAGATTGCAGCAACCCTACTAGACAGCCGTAATATATTTGGGTAAATCTGGTGGAGCCTCACGTTTACGTAGGTATTTTTCAACAGAGGCAACAACAGTGCATGGTCAACTATGTTATAATTTATTATGGCACATTATTAGCACCAATAACATGATGCCTGGTGAAATTGGTCGTTCTTGAATTTTATGTCGAAACAGCAGGGCCGATATGCTAGTACGGCGTCAAAGATTGCCAAGTACATTGACATGATTAGCCTGCTTTTGTTCAGTAAACGTGCTTAATACCCACTGTGTTGTAAATGTTCGTTTAGAGAATGCAAACCAGTCCCTAGCCCTAACCCTAACCAGACTAACCATTGATTTAGGTATCATGAAAATGCAGCCAATGTCACCTCTTCTTGAAAAGGCGATTAGGGCCGTTGTCGGAGAGGGTGCACGCTTTTTAAAGAATTTTGTTGCCTCTCACTCGATATGGTTTAGCATGGTCGAATGTTGGGCTAGGTAGTTTGTAATGTATCGGGAACAGAGGCATGTTGAGGCACGGAAGCATGTGTTCTGCCTTGCTTCTACTCTCTTCCTGCAATTATTTCTGCCAAGTTCAATGTTTCCATGAGTCAGCGGCGCAATGTTTGGCACACATAATCATGGCCAGACGTTCGAACATACTGTGCTTGTCCACTCAAAATGCTCACACCTATATAGGGCACCTTTCAGGATAAATTTATAATTGTCGAGCTATTCTGCAGGATATGCTGTTTGTGCTTAATTAGGAATTCGCTATGAAACGAATGCCTACTACAGGGAACCACGTGCCAATTGAGCACTGTACTTTCTTGCCAATTCTTTAATGGAGTGTATAATGAATTATGTCAAAGCTCTACACTTGTTGGGGGCTCTGCTGCTCAGCAGTAATTCTGTGCTGCTTTTGTGATACTAAAAAGCTGGCAGCATTTGTCTGCCTCAAATAATTTTTTTAATTTCTGCCCTTTATATATGTTCATTGTAGATAGATTGTTGTTTGTTAGATAATTCATTACATTTATTTTGACAAAATTGTATTTCTGGGTGTTCTGAATTGCCATACCATAGCTGTGCACTTCTGGGTAAGGCTGATTTCATTTTAACGGGAACTTTCATCCTGTGCATATTCTGTGATACCTTGATGAAGGCAATTAAGACTTCTTTGGATTCATACTGTATAAATGTAAGTTGCTTGTCGTATTATTTGTTACTTAGTACTGCTTCATTCATTGTCAAGCACTGTGAAGTGCGGGTAGTGTGGCATTGTTTACTGATGTGAAATTACAATAAACACTGCATCTATGTCATGCTAATGGTTTTTTGTCTCTGTTGCATGTTGGTAACTGGATATTGCTGCTTTAGTTGTCCCAGTGGCAGTCGTCTTCCCTTTATCTGTACTGTGCAGGGCAAGTTTGAAGGGCCAATTAACGAAACATTTGTAGACAGAAAGCACTATAAAAGCGTGTTTTGAAAATTGCAGTCTCACTTTGTGTATTGTGTCCCCTGTACATCATAAAACACTGCATAGAGACCAACCCTTTAACAAAGTGTAGACTAGTAGCTGCGTATGTGGGGAGTTTTATTATTCTACTCCGCAATGGCAAGTAGCTAAAACATTTTGTCGCTGCTGGAACTATTTTGTAGGTGTCAACCTCACTGATGTTAACCTTAGTTTCCAAAAAATAGAAACAAAAGACAGCACCACTATGAAGGTGCTCCGATTCTCTTCATTTTGTATTTTCTCTTTAGCTGTTTGCACTTTCACTTTGACCAATTCCATATGGAAAGAAAAGCATTATTATGAGCAGTATTATAAGTTGTTTGCACTTTCATTATGATAAGCGATATGACGGCATTTGCAGTAGCTTGATCGTGGTTACCGATGGTGGATATGAAAAGGTGGAAGCATCTTCAAATGATATTTTACAAAGAAAGTGACTGTGCTGCAGTGACAACCAATGGCAATATTGCACTGACAAGCCAGGATAAAGGCAGATTAGAGCATAACTGTGAGATGGTATTCATTGACAGCACTTCAGCAATCGCACGTACTTGAATTAGTAATGGTTGAATGCGAGTGCTTGCACTGCTGGACATGTGTGATGAAGGGGCTTTAGCGTAAATGTGAGCAGCCTGCACGGTGCAGCCATCTAGACAAGCAGTGATACTATTCCAGTAGGTAGGTTCTGGTGCTATCTTGTTTTAGACATTGCAATGTGCCTGCAGAAACCAAGAAGAAATTGTATTCCTCTGCTCTGCAAAACAGGGTATCCAGCGCTGTGGAAACGTTGCAAGCTGATTTCTACATTTGCACTAACCTTGAGTATGCAGTGCAGTACGTTGTTCATGCTAATTTGTCAGTTGAGAAGTTGCTGCAATAAAGATGTTCTTACATTTTACCTGTGCAATGTCTCTGTGCTTTCAATTGCAGAAGTTACCTCTGAAGAATTTCTCTTGCTACTCACAACGAATGTGGTCTTTCAGTGATAATCGTGTTATATAATTCCTCTGGTTGCACTGCGTAAATGAGGGAACTGCAAAGAATAGATCATTCTCATCTAGAGCTCATACTCGGTGTGCTACAAAGAAAGCAAAGTAACAATCGAGCACAGTTGTAAGGTTTGAAATACAATACCAGATGGGATCATAGCCTCATAAACGTGCACAAAGCATCGAATCAATATATCAACCCACTTCATTCACTTGGCACTACAATGCACTGCTACATATCTAGATGCAGTGTATTTTGTAACTACAGGGTGTGGCAAAAGTTTTTGCACTCAAATAAAGACCCATAACTATGGTTGCAATGCATTGCAAAAAAAAAAAAAGACGATGTTAACATTATGTGTCCTGTTCTACTTTACAAGTCCAAATATGCTTTCAGAAGAGTCCACATTTTGTGCAAATGCAAGCCTCAAGTCGTTTCGGAAATGCACAGATGGCAGCACATGGATGTGGTCTTCATCTAATTTACTCCATGCTTTTTTCAACATCCAATGAAGAGAAGAAGCCCAATTGTGGTGAAGAGTAGATAGAGCTCTGCTATTTTACACATGCACAAATGATAAGTCAGGGTGGTTTAGATCTGGGCTGTTTGAGGGCCGTACTAACGTGGAAATGAAATCGGGGAAGTTCTTTGTGCACCATCGTTGCACCATCTTCGCCTAGTGAACTGGAGCAGAATCCCACTGATACGTTCACTGACACTTTCTGAAATATTATCAGGCCCAAGGCAGTATCTCCTCCTTCAGGACAACTTTCAGGTAGTTTGTTCCATTTACTTTCGCTCCTTTCTCCATGAGAACTAGTGGCCTCTTTCCATCAGAAGCGATTGTGCCAGAATTTATCGCCGATTGATAACGGGAAAATCTTAAGGCAATTCTTCCGCTGCCACTGGCTTCTTTGAGGCTTTCTGGCAATACCCTATCATTTTGGTGGCTTAAGATTGCTCGATATTGAATAGTGCCTTGTATGTCAAGAGAATGCTGTAATGGCATGCCGTGCTGGCGAAGCATTTGAGCAGGTCCTTGCCTCTTCCAACTGTGGTTTCTTTCACGTGCTCTGTGACTGGAAATTTCTTTGCTTTGGGCCATTTCGCTTTTTGACATCTGAATTTTGAAGAGTGCGAGAACTTTTGCCGCACCCAAGTGTAAGTATTAAGGACCTTTTCCCTCAAAAACATGCCTACTGCCATGAAAGAATGAAATAAATTAGGAGGGAGCAATACAACTGGACCATAGAAAGCTATCCTTCTACGTAATTTGAGCAAGAACAGAGCAGCGGCAAGCGTGTAGTAATTTCCTTTGTTGTTTTTGAAGTAGTGATATGTGTGGTGACTTTTGTTTATTACTTTTGAAGAAAGATTTTGCGCTTACTGGTAGTTTGTTTTCTACTTGTGATGACATCTTGCAACGGAAGCACAGCAACGCCGTCGGCTGACCGAAACTAGAACCGAAACTACAGAACCTGCCGAATCAGAAGTTACATGTCAAATACGGCGCAGTGAGCGATTATGTTGCCAACATTGCAAAACAGTGTTTTTTTAATTTTAAATTTCATTGGTTTTTCTCTTTATTTTATTTTTATATTTACTTTTATATTTCGTTGGTTCTTTATTCTATTACCCACGTTTCACTTTTATTCTGTGTGTGGTATGCTGTGTTCCGTGGTTCGGTAGCGCGTGTTTTGACAGCATTCGCGGGTGCCGTGCCACGTTGCCACAGAATCCGACGAACAAGAATCCACATTGATTTTGCGTCGCTGTGTTTTCACTCCGTAAATAGGAGTAAAAAAGTTAACATTGTTTGCATTTAGAAACCGCGCATGTGGTGTCGGTTGTGTCCCGCGCCGTTCACGTGCGCGCTCTGATTAATTTCTGTAACCGGGTGCTATAAAGAATGTTCGATTTATGCCGGTGTCACACGGCGCTCTTTCTATCGCGGTCGAGTGCCATGCGGATAAAATTTTGATCCGGATCGGGCTCAATCGCGATCGAAAGCGGCCGTGCGACACCGGCATGTCTCTCGCCGATGCTGCCTCCATTCTGTGACCGTAGTGCCAGCTCTACTAGGTGCACGGTGTTGCAATTGTAGCCTATTTACGGCGTCTACCGACCGCACGGATGTTCACCACCACGATCGAACGCCACGCGCATTTGTGCATTCGATATAGCCCTCTTCAGTTTTGTCTGCCCCGATATTTCTTTGCGTTTTCCGGCCAGAATCGTAAAATTGTAATCGTCAGCTCGAAGGCCCAAACTCTTGCGTCGGCAGCATACTCCGACAGACGCTCCGCTTATCTGATGCATTAACATGACCTCCCCAACTCCATTTGTACCTCTTAATCTCCAAGGCCCAGCCCTCTGCGGCCTTTCATGAATGAATAAATGAATGAATGAATGAATAAAATAATAATAATAGTAATATGAAAATAAAAACTATGATATATGCTACCCCGGTCCGCTTTGTAATCCACGCCGCTGTGTGGATTACTCCTAAAACATTGTACCTATCGTTTTCCGTTTCGTGTGCCGTCGTTACCTTCTCAGGTCGCTTTATTATTATTGAACCCCGGATTAAGGCCACAGGCATTGCAGATGGAAATGGGTCAGAAGAGAAAAATACACGTGTCAAAACACAGCAGATTGAAACAAAACGTCGTACAGGCGGTGGTACGAATTTTTCCAGTTATATGTTGGTGCTGGGAAAATGGCTCTGTCGGTCACCTGATGCTTCGGAGCGGGTGCGCTCCAATCCATATTTATTTGTTTAGAAATCTCATGATCCAAGTCTGCCTCTACTGCAATTGCTTTGCCAATGTGTTGGCATGACCCGACAGTTTAATGTGTACTCTCGAGCAGCTTTAGGGAAGCGGAGTGCCAATCACGAACTTGCGTCTCGTGCCCAGCACCAGACGTGCACTCCAGATCGGCCGTGGCTGCGCATTTGCAAGGAAGTCTGTTTTGCCAAAAATCTAGTTGAACAAACTACTGTTCTCACTCGGCAGCCTCGAATTTACCACTACTAACCAAACTCCAGCGCACCCCTCTACTCGATGTGGGTACGGCGGGTGGAGACAGTGGTGAAATTAAGTTTTTGGAATCGTCCTAGGAAAGGCCTCAAGCTCGCACTTTCTCCATGGAAATTCTGTAGTTAAGAGGAAGAAATTCAGTCTGTCGACGAAAGTCTGTCGATTGGAAAATGGCCTTGCAATACAGCCAACTTGGAAAACTGCAAATTGTCTGTTCGGCTTGCTCAGGTAAATTACCTGTAGAGGGGGACATTTATTGTCGTGTTGACGTAGTTAGTTAAAATTAGTCACTAATTAACCTTTTTCACTACTCATTTCAGGGCACATGTTGCAGTTGTGAAGCTTACTCTTAGCAGTATAGTGAAGTTGCGTCTGCTTAGCAAAATTACATACTAAAGTAGCACTACTTTGCAAATATCCGTACCCTAAACAACTAAAAGAATAATTTGTATGCTGTGTTGAAGTTAAATATGGTCTGTAACTACTAAAGGGACACTTTTTGGGAGTTTACCGCAATATGCTAAGGATGCCAAGGTTTTCTATGTCTTGCCGCACACACAACTGCTTTAATAACGGAAATAGTAGGGGCGGCTTGGTCGAAGGTACCGTCAAGGGGTCGTGGATGAAGGGGGCCCGGACTCGCCGCTTTAATCTTATGGCAAACGATACGTGTGAAATTCTCTTGAAATGGTCGTGTGGCGGTAGGAGCAGGAGAACGTGGCAGGGGTGTTTGGGAGCTGGGAAAACTGCGGGACGAAGCGGCGGCATTCTTTGATGATGACGTCGACGGTAGAAACATCGTTATAGACCAGCAATTTGAAGGCGTCGTCCGCGGTGCCTTTTGGGATATGGCCCATCTTCAACCTCGGTCATGTGCTCGTCGGCTTTCTGGCAAAGCACGCGCACTTCTTGTATGTAGGAGACGTACGATTTGGTCGACGACGGGACACGGGTGGCAAGCTCATTTCGCGCAGCCTGTTGGCGACCTGACGGGTTGCCAAATAGGTCGCGAAGCCTCTCTTTGAAAATGTCCCAGCCGGAGAGCTCTACCTCATGGGTGTGAAACCAGACACGCGGTGTCCCGTCCAGATAAAAAATCGCATATTGGCGAGCATGATGGTAGGGTCCCAGTCGTGGCTTTGGCTAACACGCTCATACAAGCTGAGCCAGTCGTCAACGTCAACGCCATTTTGGGCGGAGAATGTCCCTGGATCACGGAGAATAGGAACTTTAACGTAAGTTGTGGTTGGCGACAGCCGCAGCTGTAGGTGGCAACGGGATGGTTCCATCGGAGGCCATGGCTGAGAAGAAGACGGTGCGGCCGCTTCGGAGCTCCGTGGCGAGGAACGGGAACGTTCTACCTCCACCACAACGGTACGCGCGAAGGACGAGTCAGTAAGACGAACAACTATTTACACGTTATATTTACAAAAGCGGTTGCAGCGCTGACCGGTTAGATTCACCGCGCGAGCCCAGTTCGTTCTTCCTTCTCTTTTCTCGAGTGATTGCGCCCATGCGCCTCGTTCAAGTAATCAAATGCCACACGCGTGCAGCAATATATATATATATATATATATATGTGTGTGTGTGTGTAAAATTAGTAAGATGTGCGGTGAAAAAGGGGCACATCTCTTGTACGAGCGAGGTTACGGGTAGTAGCATCAGGCCCGATGCAGAATGACCCATGTCTTCATTCGCCCAACTATCAAAGACTTCGCGTTTCCTGGTGGTTTGGTTTCTTTTTGCGATGTACAGAACCGCAGTAGCGACGCTGCTTGGCCGAAACCAGAATCGAAACTAGCCGAAGCTCAAAATAAGCCAAGCTGTGTGGCTTTGCAATTTTTATTGTTTTGTCATTAAAAAATTAACCTTATATAATATTATAATTATTGCGTAGATTCAAATATTATGTAATGAAATACGCCGCAGTGAACGATTATGCTGTACAGAAACATAGCTTTTACTTTTTTTTCTCAGGCTTGACGTGGTTTTGCGCAAAATAGCGCGTATTTTGACAGTAGTCGCGGGATGCCGTGCCAGATTGCCGTGCGATCCGAGGTTTTACTCTATGTAGGCTTCAAAACTCGATCTTCCTGCGAAATTCGAGAAACAACAATTTAGTAGTAAGCGCAAAATCTATTTTGTTTCGACGTTCCCGCAGAAGCGGCAGCTGTCGGGAAACCACTGATTGTTATCGTCACCCCCATGTTCTTTCAAGGTGCGGTGCAATCGTAGTGCAACTTTGGCTAGTCTATGCTTTGGCCCTGTGCCTGGCTTCCTTTATTTGGTCCCTTGTGACACCGTGCGAAGGACCGACACGTGCGTCAAGCCGCCCGAGTGTGGAAGTTATTGGGTCGCAGCAGAATCTGTGCCTGCTGTGAGGGAATGCCGACGACCGAAGGAGGTGAGACAGTTGCGGGCCTTGCGAAGAAAGGCACAGCCGCTAGCGGTCACGAAAGCATCATGCCTTACTCCGAACAGATCGTGGCTCGTCTAACAAAGCGAGGGCTGGACTTCGACCGCGCTTGTGAGTATGACGAATGCCACGCCGATTGCTGGCTGTGCTACGACCTCGACCGATGGAGCAAGGTCTTGCACCCGGTGAGCTTCGAACTTGTCGAAACCGAACCGGCCAGGGTGGCCATCCGCTCGACGCGGACAGATCGGCGTCAGCTCGGCGACGACGAACTTTACGACGCCGCTTACGTCTTCTGCTGGCTGCCGAAGGCGCATCGGTGCGTTCAGCGCATCATGATGGAAGACCCGAGGTCGTTATTGTATGGACCGGCCTCCACCCTCGCGTTGGCGCTGGGCCGGAGCGTCAACGTCCAGCATCTGCAGCTCCGCGGTGCCGGCAAAAAGACCTGCTGCGAAGAAGAGCTTTGCGAAGGGCTGGCTGGCCTTGGACATCTCGAGAGCTTCGAATTGTCCCGGTTCACCATCAATGCATCAATGTCGAGATCCGTAGCAAATTTGCTAAGACGAAACGCGAGCCACCTCACTGCGGTTTCCTTCTCCGATAATGACATGCCGCAGGAGTCCGTCAAGCGCCTCTTGCGAGCGCTGCAGTGCTGTCGCCTCCTCGGCGAGCTGTCCGTCGTCGGGGGCAAGATTTCACGGGAAAACGTGAACTCTATCGCGAGGCTACTGCGCGTCGCGAAGTCCTTGACCAAACTGACGCTCGACCAGTGTCTGGAAGACAACGTCAACCTATTCACCTTAGCAGAGGCACTCAAGGCCAATACGTCCCTACTGGAGCTTCACATTTGCCAGCGTGACACGCGCTTGGTGCCCCTTTTTGAAGCGCTAATAGCGAACAAGACCCTGAAGCACTTGGACCTGAACGGTTGCAACATCAACCACAGTAATGCGGAGTCACTCGCGACAGCACTGGTTAGCAACGAAGGGCTGAGAAAGTTGGAATTAATGGGCACTTATGTCGATGAAGGCTCAATGGTGACACTTGCTAATAACCTTAAGGAGAACTCTGCTCTCGAGTTGCTGGATCTGAGGAAGAACTTCGTGACTGCACGTGCTATCAAGACGTTCTGCAGTATGCTGCAAAATAACCAGACGCTAAAGAGTGTGCTGTTTTCTGAAGTTCATGCTACACAAGAGGAAAGGTAACTAAATTGCCCATCCAACAAGCAGATGTGTTCAAAGCCATGCAAATGTAAAAGAACAGTTTTCATGGCCAATTTCTGCATGTCACTGTTCTTTTATACGGTCTTATTTTCTATGTTGTTGAATGTAGGGTTGCCACATGTAGGGTTGTATAGCTGCTTTTTGCTGAAAGAGCAGGTGCCACTGTTCCTGGCCAGAGCCGAAATAAGTGCTTCAGAATTATACCAAAAAGAACATTTAGATTAGGGTGCTGTAGAAATAGGGAAACAAAAGTGAGGGGGTGCTATCAGCCAGGCATTTGAATGTTGAGAGTAATAAAAGAATGTAAAGGTTGTACAAACAAGTTTGGCTTTTTGGTGACGTAAAGCAACAGGGAGGCGCTACTCATAAAACTTCCTATTGTCCTGAAAAGCAGCTTTAGGATTCCTTCCCTTCTCTAATGGTTCACACAAAAGTGTGCGTCCAACTCAAACAAGCCTTACCTTGGCAAATGCATACATTCAGTTTACAGGACCTTTATTGTATGAAAGGCAGTGAGTGGTGTAGCTGATTCTGGAACATGTAGCGTCCTATTCTGCAGTGCTACCTCCGTGGTGCCTTCTCAAGGAGCCAAGTAATTTATGTACGCATGCTGGTCTTTCACCTGTATGTGGAGTCCTTACAGGGCATCTGCATCTGGCAGTTTTTCCCCGGGCCGGTACGTGACGTCAAAAGTGAATTGCTGCATTTCGCCTATTCATCTCACAGGTCGTCAATTTGGTTGGGCTAAACTTAAGAAGTGGTTGAAAGCTTGATTACCGGTGAATAATTCGAGTTGGCGCCCTTCCAAGTAGGAATGGAAATAACGAATAGCCATGACCACCGCTTGCACCTCTGTTTCAGTGGTAGGGTGACTGCCTTGACCTATCGAAAAGGTGTAAAAATAATATCTAGTAACTTTCAGCTGATAATGAGATGGCCCCATCAAGTCTCTCTGGTGCAGTACATTTACAAAATTTGAAGCATCTGTGCAGATTACGAATGGAAGGCTAAAATCAGGGGGAACATGTGTACAAAGTACTTTTACGTCTAGTAGCATTCCTTTGGCCATACTTTGACTTCTCCAGTATGGCTGTCAAGTCAAGCATGTAGTCTTTGTTACATACCCTGGAATGGGAGTTCTGAAATGCCCCACTAATCCTAGAAAGGCAGACAGTAATTGTAGGTCGTGGGGCTTCACAAGCTAGCGTATACGTTGAACTGATTCCTTTCATGCTCTTAGTGCAGCCATCAAACATTCTTAGTAAGAATACTATATTTCTTAGGAAAAACTGACTTTTTCTTTTTATCTTCAGAGAGTCCCTGAAACGGTTTGGACAAAGTTTGTAGACATGTAGGAAACATCTGCATCGCAATTTGTGTGAGGCCTCTCATATTAAGAGAGCTATGGACAATTCCAAGTTTCCGTCCACCATAGCCTTGCTTTTCTCCTCGACTTGTTCAGCAAGTGATCGGAGCTAAGCTACACCTTCACTGGCTTTGCATCATGATGGGATGTCATGTCTACTTCTGGTTGTTTCAGAGCCAGCACGCAAAGCCTCTCCAATGTCACTGCGAGCTGCCGGGCGGTCGATCTCAAGCGGCAGCTGTCGAAACAGCATGCGTTATGAGCTGGATGAGTGAACGCGTAAACTAAAGTCCCTCCATGCAACTATTGCTGTGATGAAGGAGCTTTGGCATAGACTTAAGTGAGTGGCCTGATCTGTCTGCACGGCCCAGCCACCTGGTGGTGCAGAGCTTAACTAGCCAAACAAAGGGCCATTATTGCTGTAACCAAGTGCAAAACCTTTTAAATATTTAGAGAAATGCTTAACCAAGTGCAAAATTTTTTATACGTTTACAAAAAATAATGTGTTGATAGTTACACTCCTGCAAAAAATTCACACAAGTAGCACCATAGAATACACTTAATTACTGCTGTATTAGTTCTGTGTTTGGAAAGTGAGTAAGTAAGTTTGTTCCTAGTCCCTTTTAACACAGGGCAGGTGTTAAGTGCCACAGGAGAATCAGGTTCCTTTGCTGTCTCTCACAGTTCACTCAGTTCTTTTTTTTTTTTCTTTTTGGTTGTGCGCTGTAGAGTTTCACCACAATTTTACAGAACTATCTATGAGCACTCTCCCCCTTCGTTCACAGTGCCGCAGACAATGCCATGCCTAGATGAGACAAGCCAAGTTTGGCGTCGCCAACTGAGTGGCATGGCGGCACATGGGTGGCCTCTCGTAGCCTGCAATCAATGCTTTGTGTACCTTCGCCTGGGTAGATCTGGATGGGCTTCGAGCCCAGCCAGATCTAGAAAATTAATCTAACAAGTTAACTAACATTCCAGCTATTACGAATGACGATGGTTCACCATAAAGTTGAAAAGATTATTGATGATGAGCCAGGGGCAGCGGAAAACTCAGGCGCCCCTGGCTCATCAAAATGTACATTTGATCGGTAGCGATGTACATTTTTAAAACCTCATAATAAATTACATGCTTGAAGGGTAGCACTTATATGCATTTATTGATGGTCAGAAGACCTTCCCTAATGACTCAGTATGGTTGTACAAGATTGTTTCAGGGTCCCTTTAACTTTTCTTGGCTCAGAGCACTGAGTATGTCTACGAAGTGCTTGTCATGACCTTGTTTTCGTTGTGATTAGATCAGTATGTTGTTTATATACAAACTACAAAATAGGCCTAGGAATTTGTCTAATCCTTCATTAGCCATTTTCTGAAACCAGCCTCAAGCACCAAAAGGCAGCCTATTCATAGACTTCAACGGGTGTCACGAAAGTAGTGAACCGTTTAATCTCTTCTCTGAGAGGCACCTGCCAATACTCTATGCATAGGTCAATTCTTGAAAACCATGTACATTCTCTGGTTTAATCAATGGTATCATCAACACCGGGCACGGGAAATGGCAAAAGTTCCATTTGATGATTTACCAAACAATATTCCCTTCAAAGATGAAATGTTTCTTCTTTTGGAACTATTGTCATGCGCAGTAACACAGTATCCTTAACGCTGATACAGGCTCTAGCAAATATATACGCAACCTCTTTAAACCTATGCAGTATGAATGACAGTGGGCTTTTCAACGCAGGTCAACTCTCTCCTTTGACATGGCCCAAGCCGAAGGCTACAGCCGTATCCAGATGCCTTGGGCCGCGCCTGACCTTCCTCTGCTGTCTGCAGCCGTGGCAGTAGGGTCAGAGTCGCTCACAGAACTCCACCTAAGCGATGCCCACAAGCTTACCGAAACGAGCATTTGTGCCCTGCTTCAAAGTCTCGCCACAAATGAATATGTGCGAACTGTAACAGTCGATTTAAGAGATAGCAAACAAGTCGCTGTTGCGTTGTGCTGTGTGCTCGCCTTGAATCAAACTATCCAGAATCTTAATATTAGGACCCATGGGCTGCTTGGCATGTTCGCCAAGGCGCTCGCGACAAATACCACTGTGAGTCAAGTAAGCTTGAACAGCTATAAAGTATCCTTGAAGTCGCTCAAGTCGATTGCTTTTATGCTGACAAAGAACACCGCAATCACCAACCTGAAGTTGAACACTGAGGACTCCATACGCACCAAACGTCTTGCCATTCTTTCGCGTGCCCTGGTGGAAAACCAGTCTATCGTGGATTTGACGCTGGACCCCGTGCCAAATGCAAACCATGTGTCTTCCCGTATGTTCACCTCCATTCGACGAAACACCAGCCTTCTGAACATGGCTGTGAGATTTGTCACACACCAGAGGCTAGATAGGCAGGCTGCCGTGGCATTCGAAGCCCTCAGTGAAAAGGCGTCGCTTGTTCCACACGTAATGAAAGTGACCGAACAGACTGAGGACAAGGCAAAAAAGGCCGTAGTGTCGGCAAAGCGTTACATTCAGTCAAACTACTTTCAACTAGCGGGCATTGTGAGAGAAAGTGTTGTTTTCCACCTTGGCAATGGACGAGACATTCGCGCCTTGAATTACGAGTGCCTCTCTGCCATAGCACGATATCTCAAGCTGTCAGATGTCGTCTCTGTAGATTGCAGCAACCCTACTAGACAGCCGTAATATATTTGGGTAAATCTGGTGGAGCCTCACGTTTACGTAGGTATTTTTCAACAGAGGCAACAACAGTGCATGGTCAACTATGTTATAATTTATTATGGCTCATTATTAGCACCAATAAGATGATGCCTGGCGAAATTGGTCGTTCTTGAATTTTATGTCGAAACAGCAGGGCCGATATGCTAGTACGGCGTCAAAGATTGCCAAGTACATTGACATGATTAGCCTGCTTTTGTTCAGTAAACGTGCTTAATACCCACTGTGTTGTAAATGTTCGTTTAGAGAATGCAAACCAGTCCCTAGCCCTAACCCTAACCAGACTAACCATTGATTTAGGTATCATGAAAATGCAGCCAATGTCACCTCTTCTTGAAAAGGCGATTAGGGCCGTTGTCGGAGAGGGTGCACGCTTTTTAAAGAATTTTGTTGCCTCTCACTCGATATGGTTTAGCATGGTCGAATGTTGGGCTAGGTAGTTTGTAATGTATCGGGAACAGAGGCATGTTGAGGCACGGAAGCATGTGTTCTGCCTTGCTTCTACTCTCTTCCTGCAATTATTTCTGCCAAGTTCAATGTTTCCATAAGTCAGCGGAGCAATGTTTGGCACACATAATCATGGCCAGACGTTCGAACATACTGTGCTTGTCCACTCAAAATGCTCACACCTATATAGGGCACCTTTCAGGATAAATTTATAATTGTTGAGCTATTCTGCAGGATATGCTGTTTGTGCTTAATTAGGAATTCGCTATGAAACGAATGCCGACTACTGGGAACCACGTGCCAATTGAGCACTGTACTTTCTTGCCAATTCTTTAATGGAGTGTATAATGAATTATGACAAAGCTCTACACTTGTTGGGGGCTCTGCTGCTCAGCAGTAATTCTGTGCTGCTTTTGTAATACTAAAAAGCTGGCAGCATTTGTCTCCCTCAGATAATTTTTTTAATTTCTGCCCTTTATATATGTTCATTGTAGATAGATTGTTGTTTGTTAGATAATTCATTACATTTATTTTGATGAAATTTCTGGGTGTTCTGAATTGCCATACCATAGCTGTGCACTTCTGGGTAAGGCTGATTTCATTTTAACGGGAACTTTCATCCTGTGCATATTCTGTGATACCTTGATGAAGGCAATTAAGACTTCTTTGGATTCATACTGTATAAATGTAAGTTGCTTGTCGTATTATTTGTTACTTAGTACTGCTTCATTCATTGTCAAGCACTGTGAAGTGCGGGTAGTGTGGCATTGTTTACTGATGTGAAATTACAATAAACACTGCATCTATGTCATGCTAATGGTTTTTTGTCTCTGTTGCATGTTGGTAACTGGATATTGCTGCTTTAGTTGTCCCAGTGGCAGTCGTCTTCCCTTTATCTGTACTGTGCAGGGCAAGTTTGAAGGGCCAATTAACGAAACATTTGTAGACAGAAAGCACTATAAAAGCGTGTTTTGAAAATTGCAGTCTCACTTTGTGTATTGTGTCCCCTGTACATCATAAAACACTGCATAGAGACCAACCCTTTAACAAAGTGTAGACTAGTAGCTGTGTATGTGGGGAGTTTTATTATTCTACTCCGCAATGGCAAGTAGCTAAAACATTTTGTCGCTGCTGGAACTATTTTGTAGGTGTTAACCTCACTGATGTTAACCTTAGTTTCCAAAAAATAGAAACAAAAGACAGCATAAATATGACGGTGCCCCGATTCTCTCTGTTTTGTATATTATATTTAGCTGTTTGCACTTTCATTTTGAACAATTCCATGTGGAAAGACAAGCATTATTATGAGCAGTATTATAAGTTGTTTGCACTTTCATTATGATAAGCGATATGACGCCATTTGCAGTAGCTTGATCGTGGTTACCGATGGTGGATATGATAAGGTGGAAGCATCTTCAAATGATATTTTACAAAGAAAGTGACTGTGCTGCAGTGACAACCAATGGCAATATTGCACTGGCAAGCCAGGATAAAGGCAGATTAGAGCATAACTGTGAGATGGTATTCATTGACAGCACTTCAGTAATCGCACCTACTTGAATTAGTAATGGTTGAATGCGAGTGCTTGCACTGCTGGACATGTGTGATGAAGGGGCTTTAGCGTAAATGTGAGCAGCCTGCACGGTGCAGCCATCTAGACAAGCAGTGATACTATTCCAGTAGGTAGGTTCTGGTGCTATCTTGTTTTAGACATTGCAATGTGCCTGCAGAAACCAAGAAGAAATTGTATTCCTCTGCTCTGCAAAACAGGGTATCCAGCGCTGTTGAAACGTTGCAAGCTGATTTCTACATTTGCACTAACCTTGAGTATGCAGTGCAGTACATTGTTCATGCTAATTTGTCAGTTGAGAAGTTGCTGCAATAAAGATGTTCTTACATTTTACCTGTGCAATGTCTCTGTGCTTTCAATTGCAGAAGTTACCTCTGAAGAATTTCTCTTGCTGCTCACAACGAATGTGGTCTTTCAGTGATAATCGTGTTATATAGTTCCTCTGGTTGCACTGCGTAAATGAGGGAACTGCAAAGAATAGATCATTCTCATCTAGAGCTCATACTCGGTGTGCTACAAAGAAAGCAAAGTAACAATCGAGCACAGTTGTAAGGTTTGAAATACAATACCAGATGGGATCATAGCCTCATAAACGTGCACAAAGCATCGAATCAATATATCAACCCACTTCATTCACTTGGCACTACAATGCACTGCTGCATATCTAGATGCAGTGTATTTTGTAACTACAGGGTGTGGCAAAAGTTTTTGCACTCAAATAAAGACCCATAACTATGGTTGCAATGCATTGCAACAAAAAAAAAAAAGACGATGTTAACGTTATGTGTCCTGTTCTACTTTACAAGTCCAAATATGCTTTCAGAAGAGTCCACATTTTGTGCAAATGCAAGCCTCAAGTCGTTTCGGAAATGCACAGATGGCAGCACATGGATGTGGTCTTCATCTAATTTACTCCATGCTTTTTTCAACATCCAATGAAGAGATGAAGCCCAATTGTGGTGAAGAGTAGATAGGGCTCTGCTATTTTACACATGCACAACTGATAAGTCAGGGTGGTTTAGATCTGGGCTGTTTGAGGGCCGTACTAACGTGGAAATGAAATCGGGGAAGTTCTTTGTGCACCATCGTTGCACCATCTTCGCCTAGTGAACTGGAGCAGAATCCCACTGATACGTTCACTGACACTTTCTGAAATATGATCAGGCCCAAGGCAGTATCTCCTCCTTCAGGACAACTTTCAGGTAGTTTGTTCCATTTACTTTCGCTCCTTTCTCCATGAAAACTAGTGGCCTCTTTCCATCAGAAGCGATTGTGCCAGAATTTATCACCGATTGATAACGGGAAAATCTTAAGGCAATTCTTCCGCTGACACTGGCTTCTTTGAGGCTTTCTGGCAATACCCTATCATTTTGGTGGCTTAAGATTGCTCGATATAGAATAGTGCCTTGTATGTCAAGAGAATGCTGTAATGGCATGCCGTGCTGGCGAAGCATTTGAGCAGGTCCTTGCCTCTTCCAACTGTGGTTTCTTTCACGTGCTCTGTGACTGGAAATTTCTTTGCTTTGGGCCATTTCGCTTTTTGACATCTGAATTTTGAAGAGTGCGAGAACTTTTGCCGCACCCAGGTGTAAGTATTAAGGACCTTTTCCCTCAAAAACATGCCTACTGCCATGAAAGAATGAAATAAATTAGGAGGGAGCAATACAACTGGACCATAGAAAGCTATCCTTCTACGTAATTTGAGCAAGAACAGAGCAGCGGCAAGCGTGTAGTAATTTCCTTTGTTGTTTTTGAAGTAGTGATATGTGTGGTGAAATATGCAAGTCTTTGTATGAGAGAACTGGCATGTAGCATCAGGCTTAGTGTAGGGTGACACGTGACTTTTGTTTATTACTTTTGAAGAAAGATTTTGCGCTTACTGGTAGTTTGTTTTCTACTTGTGATGACATCTTGCAACGGAAGCACAGCAACGCCGTCGGCTGACCGAAACTAGAACCGAAACTACAGAACCTGCCGAATCAGAAGTTACATGTCAAATACGGCGCAGTGAGCGATTATGTTGCCAACATTGCAAAAACATAGTGTTTTTTTTAATTTTAAATTTCATTGGTTTTTCTCTTTTATTTTTATATTTAATTTTATATTTCGTTGGTTCTTTATTCTATTACCCACGTTTAACTTTTATTCTGTGTGTGGTATGCTGTGTTCCGTGGTTCGGTAGCGCGTGTTTTGACAGCATTCGCGGGTGCCGTGCCATGTTGCCACAGAATCCGACGAACAAGAATCCACATTGATTTTGCGTCACTGTGTTTTCACTGCGTAAGTAGGGGTAAAAAAGTTAACATTGTTTGCATCTAGAAACCGCGCATGTGGTGTCGGTTGTGTCCCGCGCCGTTCACGTGCGCTCCGATTAATTTCTGTAACCGGGTGCTGTAAAGAATGTTCGATTTATGCCGGTGTCACACGGCGCTCTTTCTATCGCGGTCGAGTCCCATCCGGATAAAATTTTGATCCGGATCGGGCTCAATCGCGATCGAAAGCGGCCGTGCGACACCGGCATGTCTCTCGCCGATGCTGCCTCCATTCTGTGACCGTAGTGCCAGCTCTACTAGGTGCACGGTGTTGCAATTGTAGCCTATTTACGGTGTCTACCGACCGCACGTATGTTCCTTTCCACGATCGAACGTCATGCGCATTTGTGCATTCGATATAGCTCTCTTCAGTTTTGTCTGCCCCGATATTTCTTTCCGTTTTCCTGCCAGAATCGTAAAATTGTAATCGTCAGCTCGAAGGCCCAAACCCTTGCGTCGGCAGCATACTCCGACGGGCGCTCCGCTTATCTGATCCATTAACATGGCCTCCCCAACTCCATTTGTATCTCTTAATCTCCAAGGCCCAGCCCTCTGCGGCCTTTCATGAATGAATGAATGAATGAATAAAGTAATAATAATAAAATAAAAACTATGATATATGCTACCCCGGTCCGCTTTGTAATCCACGCCGCTGTGTGGATTACTCATAAAACATTGTACCTATCGTTTTCTGTTTCGTGTGCCGTCGTTACCTTCTCAGGTCGCTTTATTATTATTGAACTCCGGATTAAGGCCACAGGCATTGCAGATGGAAATGGGTCAGAAGAGAAAAATACACGTGTCAAAACACAGCAGATTGAAACAAAACGTCATACAGGTGGTGGTACGAAATTTTTCAAGTTATATGTTGGTGCTGGGAAAATGGCTCTGTCGGTCACCTGATGCTTCGGAGCGGGTGCGCTCCAATCCATATTTGTTTAGAAATCTCATGATCCAAGTCTGCCTCTACTGCAATTGCTTTACCAATGTGTTGGCATGACCCGACAGTTTAATTATATGTTGGTGCTGGGAAAATGGCTCTGTCGGTCACCTGATGCTTCGGAGCGGGTGCGCTCCAATCCATATTTGTTTAGAAATTTCATGATCCAAGTCTGCCTCTACTGCAATTGCTTTACCAATGTGTTGGCATGACCCGACAGTTTAATGTGTACCCTCGAGCAGCTTTAGCGAAGCGAAGTGCCAATCACGAACTTGCGTCTCGTGCCCAGCACCAGACGTGCACTCCAGATCGGCCGTGGCTGCGCATTTGCAAGGAAGTCTGTTTTCTCGAAAATCTAATCCACAAACTAGTTGAACAAACTACTGTTGTCACTCGGCAGCCTCTTATTTACCACTACTAACCAAACTCCAGCTCACCCCTCCACTCGATGAGGGTATACGGAGGGTGGAAAAGGCGGTGAAATTAAGTTTTTGGAATCGTCTTCTCGTGCTCGCACTTTCTCCATGGAAATTCTGTAGTTTAGAGGAAGAAATTCAGTCTGTCGACGAAAGTCTTTCGTTTGGAAAATCAGTCTGTTAGTCTGTCGATTGGAAAATGGCCTTGCAGTACAGCCCACCTGGAAAACTTTGCAAATTGTCTGTTTGGCTTGCTCAGGTAAATTACCTGTAGAGGGGGACATTAATTGTCGTGTTGGCGTAGTTAGTTAAAATTATTCACGAATTAACTTTTTTCACTATTCATTTTAGGGCACATGTTGCAGTTGTGAAGCTGACTCTTAGCAGTATAATGAAGTTGCGTCTGTTTAGCAAAATTACATACTAAAGTAGCACTACATTGCGAATATCCGTACCCTAAACTACTAAAAAAATTTGTATGTTGTGTTGCAGTAAAATATGGTGTTGAACTACTAAAGGGACACTTTTTGGGAGTTTACTGCAATATGCCATAGGTATTTCACACATTTATAGGAGATATCGAAAGTGATGCTAGCTTTAGGATTTTTTGCTGTGCAGTCATTTCACCATTGCTGGGCTTGTATTTCGCTACTGCAGTGTGTGTTCTAATTCAACAAATTAAATATATAATTAGCAAATTATTTAAATTAGCAACTAGGATATTGCAATTTCCAGTGCGGGTAATAACCGCCTGTGCTTACTTGTCACAGTAGTCCAGCGGAGATAACGTGCTGCTGAGTGTGTTCAATTCCAGTAGCCACGGTCACATTCCTACGGGGGGCAAAATGCAAAAACGTGTGTGCTTAGATTTAGGTGCATGTTAAGGAATCCCAGGTGGTCAAAATTTACCCGGGGTCCCACACTACTACAGCATGCCTCATAGGTCATGATTTTGGCATGTAGAACCCCGAGATTAAATTAATTCGCCTCTTCTGGAAATCCAGCTGAAAAATAAAAACCATTTGCTGTTTTGCCTAAACTAGCTGTTCAGCCGACCTAAACAAAAATTAAGAACTCTTTGAATGATGAAAAAGTGGGTGGCATATTTTTACGTGGGCATGACAGCTTGACCGCTTCTGACGCTTTATTATATTTCTTTACAGTTCGCTCCCACCTCTTCAAAATGGCGTCGAACTTCTCGAAAGCGCTGACGTGCCCCACGATATCACCTTGAATTTCATTCAGAATGTGGGCTGCGCTCGTTTCAAGCTCCTTAGTCGTGCATTGATGTTAAAACCTGAGCACATCATCTGAGAACACAGTGACCTGAAAGACATTGTGACGGGCCAGGACCAAGAAGAACCAAGCCTGCAAAAACATGCATGCTACAGTGAACTACACGCGTGGCCAGGGAATGCACAGCTGCACTAAGAAAGCTTTCACTCACTGCACCAACCTCTCTGAGGAAGTGTATAGCCAAGAAATAGACACAAAGGAGCAAGCTGATAAAGTATGTGGATTCCAAGAGCTAAAGGACATATCATCGAATTTGTGTAGCGGCGTTGACCAGAAACTGCCAGTAAATGTTGCCTGCGGCCACGAAGTGCCAGACACTGAAAAATGTGTAAAGCAACATCCTGGCAAACGATGGCATGTCTGTCGCTCGTGTTTAAAGATGTTTGCTAACAACGAAAGCCTTCAGTGCCATTATCGTACTCAGTGCAAACATTTCCACAGCGAAATTTGTCCCAAAGTGTTCCCCGACGGCACAGGCCTCACTGAACACGGCACAGCACAAGTCTCAGCCACTAGTGAAATGTTCATTTGCACCCAATGTTCCAGGAGCTTCTCCAGCAAGGACAATTTTGATCGACATGTTCCGGAACACGGAGTCAAGCAGACTAACAGTTGTCATCTGTGCCCAGAAGAGTTTGATCATGCATTCGCTCTGCAAGGTCACATTGATGCCCATGAGTTAGCCTCCAGTGTGAAACGTTCCAACAGTCATGGCCTGAAGTTTGAGTGTGACGAACGCTATGGCAGTCTGTCCAAACCACGCTACAGCTGTGACGTCTGCACGGTAGAGTTTGCCGATGAAGCCGTCCTCACTGAGCACGTAGAGATAGCGCATTCCTGTGAATTGCACAGTGCCGACAAGAAACCGTTGATGAGCAAACATTGTCTCAATGTCTCTGGGGCAATAGGCGTTGCTGATTTCGTAAACAAATTACCGTCCTTTTACAACTGCACCCTCTGCCCTGAGAGCTTCAAGGACTCATCCACCTTCACCGAGCATGTCCGGGTCGCACATTCGTGTGAGCGGCAGAGTTCGGAAAACAAGCCGTCGATGAGCGAGAGTTTCAATACCACTGCCAGGGCAACGAACGTCGATGACTCCGTAGATAACTTGTCATCCGTGAGAGCCTACGATTGCAAACTTTGCCCCGAAAGCTTCGAGGATGCATCAAGCCTTGCGGAGCACGTCCGAAATGACCACCCTATGTGCCCTGATGAAGAAAAGGAGAATGCTCGTTGCCGTGAACGCACATTTGTGAAGGTGGTGGCTTGCCATACCAAGAAGCCTAACCCCGTTCACCATGCATGTCACCTCTGTCCAGAAGAGCTTGACAACAGTCTCAGTTTGCAAGAGCATATCTGCACAGCACACGACACCATTGCAAAGCATTCAAACACGAAGACCCTTGGTTCAAGCAAACAAACCAACTCGAAGAAGCGCCATTCTTGCGATCAGTGTTCTAAAGGGTTTCGCTCAAAGGGCCACCTGACTCGGCACCTGGTCACGCACACGTCGAAAAGGCCGTTTGAGTGTCATCTCTGCCCGGCGACGTTCTCCCAGAAGGGTATCCTGCAGCGCCACGTGCACAGGCACGTCGGCTACAAGCGATTCGGCTGCCCACAGTGCGCCAAGCGGTTTGTTGTCAAGGCCGAAATGCGGATCCACTTGCGTACGCACACAGGCGAACGGCCGTACACCTGCAAGCATTGCTCAGCTGCATTCTCTGCGCGTGACAGCCTGAAGAAGCATGTGGCCACTCACACAGGTGTGAGGCCTTTTGCCTGCGAGCAGTGTCCCAGGTCATTCCTCAGGTTTCAGGATCTGAAACGTCACTCGCGGAGGCATACAGGAGAGCGGCCCTTCGCCTGTACATCGTGCCCAAAGACATTCACACGTGGGAATCTGCTCCGAGACCACGTCGAAGCTGCCCATCATTCTTGAACTCCTCTGTGCAGTTGCTGGGTAATATACTGAGGTAGACCGACAGGATGGCACTTATCTGATATCCTGAACGGGCCTACTTGGTAACTGGTGAAATAAAGTGTCTTGTGGTATCTTAAGAAAGGAAAAATAGTTCGGTGCGCCGAAGTGCTTTGATATTTAAGCTAGAGGTGGCTATCGTCATCTGTTAGCCATATGAGCACCGTGCTCCTTCGCTATCATAGTGCTATGTGGTATTGTGGCTGAGTAATTTTCCGCCGCTGAAGGTAGATTGGAAAGAGCAAGATGGTCTACTATGCAGGGGCTCCAGAAGTTGGAATAGGGGGCAGCATGGTCGAGGGCTCTCACATGTTAAATTTTGGGTGGTGTCCCCTCATATAATAAAGCCTAGGCTACAGTATAAAAAGAAAAGTATGCGTAGTGAAGTGAGCTCTGGCTACTAGCCTTCTGCTTCCCCCATTTGCTATACTCTTCCGAAGCCCCTGCTGCTGTGTTCTGTTTGTCTGTCGTTTTTAATGCTAGCAAACTGTGCATCAACCATAATATAACCCAGTTCTGCACTCGGTGATTGGACATCTGGCAAGTATGCATTTTAGCTATGGAGAACTGCATGTGATGAAGCTAAAGGCTAAAGCTATGGCTGAATCAGTAACATTGATCAGGGCCAGAATTACAAAGCATACTATCTAGCACATTGTGAGTTTGTGCAGCATACTCGCACAGCAGACTCGAAGTTAGTTTCGGCAAGATTCATATTGTGGTGGGAGAGGGTCGACAAGTCGGGGGGGAAGGGGGAGGGGAATTCCAAGAACTCATCACTGGTTTGTGGCAGCTAAAATGAAATAAGTTGGCCCAACTTTTCTTTTTTTATTATAAAATGTTGCCACCATAGCAGACCTGTGACGTGGGCACAGCTGCAGCCCCTTCCCGAGATGACTTTGACAACCATGGAATCTCGACAGGTAAACAACCTGTTCTGTGGAGGCCCCCTTGCTTTCCTTGACGAGAGACCTCTTTGCCGATTATTTTGGCTGTATGCAGGAGGTTATTTAAGGTCATCCTTGCCCCCGTGTTAACCAGAACCGTTCGAGGCTGATCAAGTCACCAACCATGTACCAGTGATAAAAATACATTTCTTCCCACTTTTCTCATCATCATGATGCCTGCCTTTGTCATCGTCTACAGATTCCTTTGATGAAGACCCACCTCGCCTGGTCAAGACTGTATCAATGCAGTGCACCAGAAGTAGCGACTAAACTTTTCTGAACATCCGTGATCCACTCCTTGCGGCTTGCGAGATGCTTGTTTGATGGTGAATTTGAAAGTACTGTGCATTTGTAAGTGCAGAAGTCAAGGTGCATCCATCACTGGCCAGCATTTGGGCTCAGAGTGCAGAAGTAGAGCATACCAGAAGCTACACAACTTACTCTGCAAGTGAAACAACTGTGGAAGGATAGTGCTTCCTGTGTCTAGTGAATTGTGGTCCGTTCATATTTCCTGTGTTGTATTTACAGCAGGTTTTCATGCCCTCCCCTTTTCGAAGGTAACAGGTGTGCAGTTGGCAGGTTTTAGGCATTCCAAGGTTCCTGGTTTGTCACTCTCATTACTTTATGGTCAGAGATTTCAGACCCAACAGAGACCGTCGATAAAGACAAACCCTTTAAGCCTGTCCAATTAAATCAAAAATGAAAAACAAAAGCAGATCCAAAGTACATGTTCGAATTTATGTACATAAAACTAAGCTTTACTAAAGCACATTGGGTAATCGAATGCTTTACAACTAACAGCAGTGTGTGTAATTTTGCTTACTTTCATGCAATGCAAAGTGATCTTATGGACTTATCACCACAAAGGTCGCAACTTTATTGTTGTGCAAACTTTATGTTTACATGCTGAATTATTCATAAGCCATGCCAAAATGCAAACCCAAAATAGGGCAAACGCACAGTGCGTGACATGTATGCTGTGCTGTCGCAAGGACGAAGGCAATGTATGATGCTTGTTGAGGGCAAGATGCCAACAACAGGTGTATTCACAGCAAAGTAAGACACATATCAAGCAATTTAGGAATTCTGTGCCTCTTGTGTCATAGTGGGACATACCCGTACTGGAGGACTGGCCAAGAATGGGCTCAGTGGCACATACGGAATGACTAAATCAAAGACAGTAGTGTCAGTCAAAGAATGTGTAAATTATAATTCACCATTCCAATTAACAGATCTGTGTGCTTCAGAGATAAAGTGAAGTAATCAAGGAATGTGCGAAATATAATTCACTATTCTATTCAACAGATCTGTGTGCTTCAGAGACCTCCATGAGCCTGGAATTATATGTTCAGGTTTTGTTAAAGAAATAATATTTATCATACAAGAGGGAGGTACACATACTTGGTCAGCGTACAAGAGTTATGCAAGCCACTTTGCTGGCGCTTTCATATAACCTGTGTATGTATATATGTATCCACAAATATATCCGCTAGGACAGCGACCACCCCAGCAGCAGAGGGGCAGCCACACCAAACTTAAGAAAGTAGCCAAAGAAGGCTTTGCTATAAAACCAGGTGTAAAATAGCGATGGCAGCAGCTGTATGGGCCTCTGGGAATTGAATGCTGCCCTTTTGTTAGGGCAAGTAATTAAAGAAGTTGAAAGGCAGGTTCTGAACTGTGCATAGGGTTGTTCTTGCGCTAGGTATGACACAGAAACCAGGAACTGTATTCAGGAGTAGAACTCCTGAACTGGGATTGAGTGATATTGCTTACAGGCTTTTTAAGGCAGTTGATATTGCATGTACTATAAGCACAATGAAATCACACCTTACTGAAGCACAGGCGACATGAATTAAAACATCTCTCATTTTCAGAATAGTTGCTGTGCTCTGAAGTGTCCGGTGCATGCGGTTCTGTGTGCCAAGGTTATCTTTACAGCAAGGTCTGTCACATTGAAGACATTAAGCTAGATGCTCTGACAGAATTCCCTGTCTGGTTGGGTTGAACTATTAAGTTAACAGTCATGAAAACAAGTTATTTTCAGGGTTCTGATATGCTTCATGGCAAGTTGCACTGCCTTTAGTTTGAAGTCTGTACATAGAGACTGGAAGCTAAACATTTTGACAGAATTGCCTGTCTGGTTAGGCTAATTATAATCGTAAAGATAATGTTTCTATTTTACACTTTTTAGATGTTACTCACTTCTCAATGGAGGACTTTAAATGAACTTACGAGGGGGTTTGTTATGCACCAAACTATGCTGATATGTGCACTCAATTTTTTCATTTGGCTTCAGAACTCTGGACAACCATGTCTCTAGATGACTAGAATCAACCAGATAGTGTTGTACCATGTTTATAACTTCAGTGAGAAATGTTGCGTTAGAAAAGACATCCTTATTATGGCATACATACGTAAATAAATGCTATCAAGGTGAACTAATCCAACCTTTGGAGCCACAGGCTAAAAGAAGGCTGCATCTGAAGGCAATGCGTGCCCACCTAGCCGGGCATCAGAGTACAAAATAGGAACAAGTCGTGGCTATAGCAACTCTTCCCACTGGAACGAGTGTATGGCCACTAACCATCCTTTCAAGAATGACAGATGGCATTAATTGTAGACAATGTACTGTGCTACAGAATTATTTATTGCTGAAATTAAATGGAGAAAGATGGGTGCACACACTTTATTGAAAAAAGCTAATGGAGTGTGACATGCACGCCACTTATGCACTTGTGTAACACTCAACTGGCAGTGATGCAACTATAACATGAACGAGATTACATATAGCAATACAAATTGAGCTTAGCATCAACGCAGCTGAGCTGAAACAAGAGCACACAAGAACACTGAATTGGGAGATTGTTTCTGAATTTCAGATGCCAATAAATATGGCAGGGCTGTAGCAAAAAATGAAGTGTAATTGTAAAAGGTGCAAGAACACGGGACAATGAGAAAGGCTGGAGACACACAAATGTACATTTGTGTTTACCATCTTTTTCATTGTTCTGTGTACTCTTGTGCCATTACAATTATGCACCGAACTCAATTCCCCCCAGCAGTTCTCTATACTTTCAATGACAAAATAATTTCAGAGAAGGAAAAAAAAAACATTCAGGAATTTGGCAAAGTGTATGTGTTAGCCACTTGTAATATAATATAATGAGTTACTGCACATTTGGCATGTACAAACGCTTGGTGTAAAGTGTTCCACTGCACCATTAAAAACCTTTTCTGACTTACTTTTGCGTCTTGCAGAGGATGTGACTTTTAATTTAAATAAAACTCTCGAAACTATAAATGATGCTCCATACGCTACCCATCTTTCTGCAACCCGGCACAGGCCACAGAGTTATCCCATATTGAACAAAATGTATTTTACTCATTCATAAATGATGCGCAAAGTGAGCAAGGTCACAGCAAAGAATGCCAGGGACGTCGTGTATAAAATGAATATGTTCAGACTTGCCCAATATGCAGTTCTTGTCTTTCTTGCTTAATGCATGCATACAAAATGCAGTCTTTATTTTTGTAACACAAGCTAATGCATTAAAAAAGTTAAGATTGCATTCTAGTAAATAGGGAATAACAGACTGTGTAAAACAGTAATGTGACGACGATCCAATACGATGCCAGGTGCAGCAGTCAAGTTTCTTTGGGGTGACTGAAACACCACGATTATAGACCCATCTCGGTTAATCAGCATTTGGTTTTCATAACACCACTTGATTGCGCTAGCGAGAAACGCATTCAATTTCAGTGTGAAGGTGTCGATGAAACGTATTGGATAGGCATGGTAGTTATACAATGGAAGCCCCAAGAACGAGTGACATGATTGTTCATGTCATGCACGAGTACAAGGTCAAAATTGTGCATGTTTCAGCACAAAAACGTAAAACAGAAGCTCCCAAACTTCCCCGGTGTAGTTGTATATTATGGCGAGTGTACAGGTGATTTCGAGGAACACGTCAAGCTGCACTAGTACGATGCCCATAAACTGCAGGCCACAAGATTGACTGTGGACGTGCACTGCCCATGTGCTAGCTAGCTAAAGGGGGTGAGAAAGAAAGAAAAAAAGAAACGCCATGCAGATGGAGTGCAGATGTAGGCATGTGCAAATGGATCGCGCACTTGACACGGTGGTCTTTATTTGGCTTGGGCTATGTCTAACCATGTCGCGCGCGCGTTGAGTGTGGGTGGAGACTAAATTGTCGAAGCTGCGTTACACGCACACCCACACCATGCAACGACAGGCGGCTTCCACCGATCTATGCTCGCTGCTTGCCTCACACGCGTACTTAAACGCGCTACGTTTGTTTCATCGGTTGTATCGTTCGCAAGGCTTTTTCTGTACGACGCCGAAACGTCATTAATTTCACTAATCTTTTGATCGATGCTTCACTTCGCATATTTGGACATGTATTTTCCAGGCCGGACGGGTTGCCGTCAAACTGAATTTTAAGCTTGCCAAAATGAGGCAACGGTGTGCAGGAAACAGATGGACGAAATGTGGCTACATGCAACTGTCATAAGCACATGAGCCCTGTACGTGAGTCAAATGTGCCCGAACATGTTAACAAGTGTGGCATGAGCAGCGGTGCCCCAAGAAACATGCCTAGTTCGAACATGATGAAGTACTTACTAAAAGTCTGCAGAGAACACTTCAGTTCGCTCGATTCTGGCAACTATATAACCACTGTACTTAGCAAAAATACGCCCATGAGTTGATCATCTCACAAAGTTACATACTCGTTGCGGAGAACTTTAGCCCGCGCCAGCTGCCAGCTTCCCGTTACTCATGGAGTAATATCGGAGAATGGCGCTCGAAGCCACTCTCGATTGCAACATAGCTGCAGAAACAGCAATGAAGAAAACTCAAAAAGCAGAAAACGACTAAGTTCCAATATATGCAACACCAAGAATTAAGGAGAGCACAGGTCAGATATTTACGACATATTTACGATATGTACTGTCCACCTAGCGGCGGTTACTGCGAGTGCCGTTCAACTCTCCGTCGCTGAGCGGCAACAGATGCGATTAAATTTACGGCACTACTAAAGCAAGTTTAGACAATATGACTGTATCTTACCTAATTTTGTATTTAAAGAAAATTGGGAAAGCAGATTCGCAGTCAGCGAGTTATGTAAAATGTTCATTTTATTGTGCAGTTCAAATACTATTTTAATAAGTGTGCCTCGCTAAGCTTGGGTCAGTGCTTAGGTTATGCCTGACAGGCAGTTTCGTCAGAAGTTTGGATGAGTTAGCTTTGCGCAGAGGCGGTGTCGTACCCAATGAAGTGATAACTGAGGGGCGACTATTGCTAGTTGAAAACTTTTCCCAATACCCCGCCGGGACGACGTGAAATACCGTCGGCCATGGCAATTTTTGGCAGGCCCTACGGGGCTTCGTTATATGATCAAAAATTAGAAAAAAATTACGTGCTGCTGAGGCTAAAGGTTTTTTTTCTTGTCGGATCTCTATTTGAAAAACCGGTACGTGCTTTCGTAGATAGTCACTGCATTCTGTAGGGTTAACTACGGATTCCTTACTTAGGTGGTTGCTCCCGCATATACAATTAGTCTGTGTGCAACCTCGACATGCTGTGGTCTGCGCATGTGATCGCGTTCCTTCGTACTAGTGGAAGTATGTCACAGTCTTGATGGTTGGCATCCCGGTCGACCAGTTGGCGCTGATCGTGGACTTAAGGGCTGGACAGCGCAGCGTTCCAGTGGGATGTTTACCACTGCGTTTGCTTATGGCAGGCCCGCGTGGTACGACAAAAAGGGTGGATTGCTCCCTACATACCTCATATACAGATGGGTGGATTTTATTTAGTATGTGTATACCAGCGTATGTGTTTGTCTGCAGCATTCTCCAGGCCACCGACTGCTCCCTAGTTAGGTTTTGCGTGGCTAAGGGTATAGTCTTCTTGAGATCCTGTAGTGTTCTACCTCGCACTTCGTAGGTGCGAGGGACGTTCTTGGCGGTCTCGGCTTCGTCCCCAGCTTAGTTAGCGTAACTGCCGCAGCGTAAGCTCGAGCGACGGCATCCTCCTTAGCCTTCGAACCCAGGGGTCCATACTGTCTTTGGAGAGGTAGCGCTTTCGGCTTGCTCTCAGTGTGACCGCCGCGCTCGGGGGCTCTCTACTCGCGCAAAATGGAAAACACCGCGTTGTTGTGCATTCACGAATGAACGTCCCGCGGCTGGTGCGGCGACGGGGAAAATGCGCCTCCAGATCTCGGAGGCCATGCAAAAACACATGTGCTATTTTTTTTTCGTCGGTCAGTGTCTGCGTTGCGTTCTCGCATTTGACTGCACACAGCAAAACTTTATCGTGTATTTTCTTCTGATAGTATGAAAAATACCATAGCTCCCATTTAGTCATGGCTGGAGTTCCTGTCGCAAAAATGTTTGCTGTTTAATTACCAGTCGGGATAGAGAGGTACGGCCAGGGAACAGCTATATGCTATAGTCACCTTGCGGTGAAGCTTTCCACAGTACGCAAGCCTACGCCATGAAGGCTGCAGAATATCGCAACACGCCGAGAAGTGCATTCTGAAGTGGCAAGTTTAATCGATGAATGCGCTTGTTCGTAGTTTTTATCTTGTCGGCGTATTTGGGCTACTCCCACAGCACACGCGACTATCATATAAGTGTGCCAGAGTATAATCATTCATTCCTTGTCCCCCCCCCCCCCAGCTATTTCTCTCCTCTTATTCCTAGCTGTCTCCTCTGTCAATATGTAGTTGCTATTGATTGGGACAAACAATAGTAATATTATTATTACTTATTATTACTTAGGTGCATCAATGCAACCCTTCGGCTGGTTAGCTAAACGCACCTCATTTTATGTAAAAAAAAATATATAACCGACGATTGCGATACTCCCTAATGTGAAATTGGAGTGCAACTGTATACGCGTATTTATTTTATTTTTATTGTTACTTTATTTATACAGCACTGCTAGCCTCCAGATGAGACAGTAAGCAGGAGTGGGTGACATGAAAAACGAGAACAAAGTGCTCATGCATAAAAGAAATCAAGACACAACAAGCGTGCTACACAAACCGACAAAAAGTTATGAAACGTACTCACGAAAACACCTGCTAAAACGCGTTGTCAAAAAAAAGAAGAAGAAAAAAGCAAAAGGACAAGTAAAGCACACGCGCAGCGTTTGAAGCACTGGTGATTGCAACTGATTGCAAAAATGATTACAACTGAAGTACGCGTACAAATGTATCTGTAGTTGGGCATTTCACAATGCTGGTTGATAGTTGGCTCCATTCACGAATTGTCTTCGGAAAGAAATAATTTGGCGTGCCTCATAATCAGAAAGTGGCTTTGGCACGTTAAACCCCATAATTTAATAATAATAAAAGAAATAATTTGCGAATGTTTTGGTATGGCAGGAATATTCCTTTAATCTTTTCAGTATGATGCGATCGGGTGGTTCGTCTGAACACTGGCACTATGTATGCGTATTTGTGTATGCCAAGTTTATCCTGGAATAGCAAGTGCATGCACTTTAATCGGTCACGTTGGCGCCGCTTTTGTAAATAATCTAGACCTGCTTTTTTTTTTTACCAGAACATTCGCAGAATTGCGCCGACTATATGAACGGTGTACAGACCTAACCGCTTTATTTTTGACAGATTATAGCTTGTTTACGGCGCCTCGAGTGTACGGATCGCAAACAATTGATCCATAGTCTATTACAGGACGAATTAAGGTTTTATATGCTATTAATTTAACTTCGTGTGTGCACTGTGGAAGGGTCCTTCTTAAAGGGACACTAAAGTGAAAAAAATTACCGACGATTACGTTACTTCCTAATGCGAAATTTGAGCGCAGCAAATAAGCTGTTTCACCTTTTCGATAGATTGAGGCAAAGAAATCGAGCAACACATGTATGCGCTATCACAGAATTTTTTTTTATTTTTCACACGTATTCCTTTAACAAAGACTCCACTAACAGTTCTTGACAGTCATGAAGGAAGCTTTGTGGTCGGAGAAATAGACTGATATATGTTCGACTTGGTACACCAATGCTTGATTCTCAAAGACGAGATCTATACAAGTGCCTCGCGAGGTTGTCACAGCCGTGGGACGCGTTACGAGCGAGAGGAACGGGATGTTCTCCCGCATAAGTGTTAGGAAATCGCTGTTTGTCTTTATGTCAAGCCGCCACCGATCTGGCTCTCTGATTGCCACCGCACAGGGCGAACGGCAGCGGCAATTTCGGCTCGGGCGGTGCACATATACAGATCCGCCGCCACCGATCTGGCTCTCTGATTGCCACCGCACAGGGGTTGCATTGGAGGAGGAGCGAAGAAAGGAATTAAGTTCGAGCCGGCGCTTTGACAACCGGAGACTCGCAGGAAGAGGGGGGAGGGGGGCAGCGTGTACACCCAGCGGCAAACGATGGGGGCAGAAGCGCGCGCAGCAAGCGGACAACACGATAAAGGGAGGAGGGAAGAGATAGCAGCGACTGACTGATGCCGCTGACGCCGATAGTGAGTCAACCACAGCTGCGGAGTTGGTTTCAGGGACAACGCCGCCGATGCCGACACAAACAATATGATACCCTCGCTTCCGCAGCGCTAAGAACCAGGTCTAGCCGTGGGAAGGTGGTCACGTATTCGTCGACGTGCCGGGGCCTACGTGAAATAACCGGCGCGTCGGCAACTGAAGAGCACCCTATCCGCCACACAAGAACAGGGGGGGGGGACCCTTTCCTCCTCTTTCTGCATGGCGGCGACGGTGTTCTATGCAGTCACGTTATCTTGACTCTCTAGCGGCGTCAGCGGCATCCAGCGGTATCAGTCGGTCGCTGCTAGCGCTGGGGGGATGAAAGGGGGGCGAAGCTGGTTACGAGGCCGACGACAACGCCGACGACGACGCGAAACCCAGGAACGGACGCCAAAGAGCTGCGCTCTAAAATGATTTCTTCTGCATCAGTAAATTACCGTTCTCCAGCACCAAAACACCACTCTTACAGCGATAAGACGTTTGGTAAGCCAGAAAAAGCGCAAAAACGAAATACGGGTGGCGACGCCTACTCAAGTTTCCCGCACCTGGGGGCTGTGACGTCTTGAATTTTGATGGCATCTTCTAGGGCCTACTAATTATATACAGCGGTACAAATTGACTACATTGTGTTCCAAGGGAACCAAATATTAAGCATGGCAAGTTTCGGGAACCTTTATTCGGCCAACGCGGCCCAAATCAGAAAACATACTTTGAAATCCCTGACGTCACGCTGACGTACCGGCGCTGGGGTTTCGGCGCAAGATTCAAATACTGATACTTGGACCTCCATTTTCTCATCTAATAATCAAACAATTTTTTGTAATGACTGCCTGGAGGGTTCTCAAACAATGATTCATTAGTCTAAACTGATTTATTGTTTCGCTTTATTGTCCCTTTAGGTAACCAAGTTTCCGCATGGCCCTCTTCACAACTTCCGATATGGGCTCATTCCCCCCTAGATCCAATGTTACAATTACACCCACATATTTATAGCTGTTTGCCTCTGCGAAAGGGTTGCCACCTATGCAGTACGAGAAACTTAACGACTGTCGCTTCCGTGTTATGATCATCGCAACTGATATTTTTTACGTTTATTGTCACTTACCAACCTGAGCATCACGTTGCAATTTTCTCTAAATCATTATTAAGTACAGCCTGTTCGCTGGAGTTGTGAATGCGGGTATAGATTATGCAGTCGTAAGTGTATAGCTTAATTTTGACGAGTAGGTGGTGAACTACGCCATTAATAAAATTAAAAAGAACAGAGCCCCGAGAACAGATCCTTGTGGGATGACCGACTTAACAGGTGCAAGAGCAGGACATTCTTCATCAATTCTCACACACTGGCTTCCACCACACAGATAAACTTCGATCCGTGCAAGGAGCGAATTATTTTTTAACAATGGTTGTAGTTTTAAAGGAAGCTTATATTTTGAGTTATAGCTTAAGTTAGTTTAAAAGAAGCATATTTTGGCTGACGCGCATAATGTTTCTCGTGCGGCACGTTGCAAATGGAGCGAAAAAGTGGGGCGACTGCCGCGCTAATCGGGAGATCGCGAGAGGCGGCGCGTGAGTGGGCGCCATCCGCAGCAGCCGCCGCAGACAGACTTCTGCTCACGCAGCGCTTTGTTTCGATACAAGCGACGCGCGCATCCTTTCCCTGTGCTCCTTCGTTCGGTGACGAAGGAAAAAGCCGACGCCGATGCTCGCCACAGGAACGGGTGCTTGTAAGAGCTACCCTTTAAAAAAAATTGATCAATCAAATCCCTGTTCCACAGTTCACAGCAGCGAATAGAAAACACAGTCTAGCCAGCGGAGGAAGCAGAATTGGAAGGAAGCGATTCGGAGTTGCGGTGTCACTTCGGAACGCTTATCGCGAAACAATGGTCACAACCGGACCCGCGGCAGCACGAACATTTTAAAGGTTGAGCCATATTTACTTCTCTCTGCTTGAGCTTTGGACTGGACAACGGTCGGCATGTGCTCATTCACCACGCAGGTCAGCCAACCGACAACCATAAATTTAATTACGCTTAAAAGTCCGGCGATTACGTTTTGGGGCTGCTGGCGAACTCCCAGTGTTTCGTTATACGTACGTTGCTATAGGATGCATTCTAGTCAAGCGTTTTCGGCTGTTGTTGCCACGCTCGGTAGAAACAAATCCCTGACCTGATTTTAATGCTCTACTAAACCAACTACAGAAAGCACCCGCTGGACAGGTGCAGTTTATTGCTCAGATAAATGGCCTGGAAAGTGTCTTTGCAGCAGCTAATAATATCCTACCGTAAGAGAGAGAGAGAAAAAAAAGAAAGCTGACAGTCACTTAAGTATCCTTGCGTGATCACAATGCGAAGGCATTGTGACTCTTCTAATTAATTGGTTACGTCCAATATACGTGACTTCATAGATTGTCAGGTGTCCTTCCCAACTCTAATTTATCCACCTGGCTCTGCTGTGAACATCTCAGCGAAGTTTTGCAGTCGCGCGCGGCGCGTGGAGCTCACAAACGAAGCGCAAGATTATATTTCTCCCAAACGCACTCTTTTGAACCGAAGCCTGCTCCTCACTTTTCTGGACGCTTTATTTCGTAATGCAGCGGATTCCCATACGCGGCTGCTATTGGCCAATAGATGACGTCACTCAAGAAGCGTGTTTTGTTTGGATCAGTGCGCGTCTTCCTACTGTTACTGTGTCTGTGTATTGATTGACGAAGCTTAATAAACAGGCCGAAGAATGCGAAAATCTGCTTTCGAATTTCGACAATAGTTACGTACTTCTGGAAGAAACTGGCATGCTCGGCCGCGACTCGCGTAGGAATTAAACTTTGGCCACGCTGCTCATCGGTGTCGTAGATGTCGGATCTCGCTAATCTCGACTAGTTTCGAACGCTAAACTAGCCTCGGACCACGCGAAGCTCAAGGTCAGACCACACCCGCGCTTGCCAGCGCGCGCTCACTCCAGCCACTTCTCTTTTGACGCTTTGGCAGACTAGTGACAGCGCTTCAAAATGCGCAATATTGGACGTGGCTACTATCCGCAGTTCAAGTCGGTGAAGGACAAGTGGAACATACGAATATGAACGCGAGCACGCACTCAAGCCATGTCGTGCGCAAGGCAAACGCTGCGCGTACGCACATAGAATGAAGAACCAACTTCAGTTGCATGCAGCTGCGGTCTGCTGTAGCGTAGATACCACGGCCGCCGCGGGGTGCCGCTACGAGTCCACTGGCTGAGCACATTGCTCCCCTGGGACACTGCGGCTCGCTGAGGACTACTGAGGACAAGTTTAAGGGATTTTACTGATTACTGCGGACAAACGCGTTTTTACGTTTGGCTACATGGAGGAAGGAAACTGAGGAGCATAGAGTTAGTAGAACAACTCTAGAGGAAAAGCTGGGCCGGAAAAGTGGGAACCGCTAGGGCGCCGCCCTGTTGCTACTGGTCAATGTGGCCAGCGCAATTACTATTGAAAGAGCTGAAAGCAAGTACAGGTCACCTTATGCTTTCTCATCTAAAAACGCATACCTGATGGCTTTATGAAGGTGGTACGTTAATATTAAGTTTACAGAAAGCGATCGCTAAGTCCGCGACTTATGTAAATCACGATGTACGCATTCATGCAATAAAGGATGACGTGAATTTCGGTTTCGAATCTGTTTTTTGGATGCGTAGTAGTTTCGTACAGTTTAGGTTTGACATGCGATCGCGCGTCGACATCGGACGCTATGGCACGCTCGTGCCTTGTGTGCCACCGAAGCCCCGAAGTGCTCTGGTATATACCTTCACATGTACGTAAACGAATGTATCTCCTTGTTGAGAATATCACGCGAGTAGGCAGCTCTTGTGGTGCATCACAATCGTTTGAGAAGCGTCACAGTAGAGCATTTTTCTGCATGCGGAGCGGTGTTTTTATTTGCGGGTTTCCCTTCAGTAGGAAATTGCTGGACAGGCGGACCAGCGCACCGGAATTGTACTGGCGAAGCCGCAAGCAACTCAAACAATCTGTTTAATTGTTGCACTTTGAACAATCATGCTTCTACAAAGGCCACAGCAGACAAACAGCCTGATGCCGAGTATTTCTAAGAGGCGAGTGCCTAATGCGGACGAAATCGAGTGCATCGAGACTTAGAACGGCAGAAAGCTCAGCTACTTGGTAAGGATTCATTATGCAAAACAGAGGTGAGGCGTGCAGACAGGACACAAGAGTAGAGAAGTGGGCGACGCTCGTGTTTGCTTGTAAATACTCTACTCTTGTGTCCTGTCTGCACGCCTCACATCCGTTTTGCATAACGAGTGCATCAACCCACATTTTAATAGCGTAGGCGTTTTATTAACTGTGCAATATTTTCAACACTTCCTTGCATGCCATTTCATGTGGCATATATTTTCTGGTCACAAATTTGTGCAGCGAATCTATTTGCATGATCGACTCCGCGCCTGTGGGACCGTTCACTTGCACTTGATGCTGAGTCTTTTACATGTATCCATAAACTGAAGATATGCACATCAGATGCCTGCGAGCATTTTCAAAATTCAATTGTTTTAGACAACAGGCACATATGCAATACTGACATAATCCCGAGTACCACTAAGCAGCTGGGACACATTATTGTTGACCATACTTGCAGGTAAAATAAGTAGATCATGTGGACAGCTCCAGCTCATTCTCCTTAAATCAGTGTGTACAAGGGGTATGCAAAAATAATTTTTTTTCTCGCGCACCGATTATTTTGCTGTATAAGCAAGAGAACCCACCACATTAGTGTAACGTATCTTGTACATCACACTAATATGTGCTTTAATTTACCAAGTGAGATGAGTTACTTTTATGGCTCATTCAGTCATATCACACTGAAAGCTGCATTCATCAATCTTCAATTGGATTTTGCAAATGTTTAATGAAACATGTTTCCCTTTTATGCAGATATGCAATGGCAAGCCCTTCCGTGTGTTCCAAAGGTAAAATTTAAGCTCTAAATTAAAAAAGACATTTTTAGTCAGAAACAAGCAAAAATGGTGAATGCAGAGTATCAGAAGCCCAAGGTACAGAAATTATGAGAAGTGTCGAATTATTTTAAGGAAAGAGTCGTATTTGAAAATTCAAGACTCTTTAGTGGAGGTCAAGCAAGTCAATATAGGTGGAATACTCTGCAAAATTATGCGAGTGAGGCGATGTCAAACAATGGGTCAGGAAATGCGTTGTTTTTCTGCAAAACAAAAGCTGATTGCCATTACATAAGTCATTTTAGCATCATGAGACTGCTGCTTGATAAATTCAGAAATAAACCAAAAAACAATACAAGCAAAAATAAAAACAATTTAATGATGCTCACTCCACACTGGGATAAATAAAAACAAACACATCACATCTAATGTGGACATATCAGACGCCTTGTGAAACACTAAAGAAAAAATTCAGTTTCGAGATATGGCACTTGCCGCATAGATGTGGGGGGCCTTGCACTAATAGTGATAGTTACCACTGCATTTAGAAATTGAAAGCATTCGTGCAGACAAGGATGATTCTTTATATTTTTGGCCACCACTTCAAATGCCTCCACCAAGTGTTACAATGCTGCACGCAGCCATACTAAGGATCTTGCAGCAACACCTGCAGGTAAAAAGCAGAAGCAGTCAAAGTGCTGGTGTGTACTGGACACTATGTTTGAAAATTTTTGGGCAAGAAGAGTGCAAGAAGCAGACATAACTGCATTGATTTCAATAATTTCCCATTTGAATGGCCTTTTCTTTTTGCTTAGACAATGCCTACGCCTAGTCACAGCAGCTCCCTCATACAGACTCCGCAAGCCAAGAGGCCGTAGAGGCAAATGCAGGTAAGAGGCAAGAAGCAATAGCACTGGTATCGACATTCATCTAATTTCTTTCTCTTTCTTTCGTTTAGGCAGCCAGCACACCTCGAACAGCCACCTTGACTGCGGGTGTGTCACCCTAGTCGCCAAGGAAACATTTGAGGGAAAGCGGCAGGCAATGTGAACAGCCACTTCTCCATGTAAACGATACTCTTTCTCTCGGATGACTCCTACGCCTCGCCACGCCAGCACACTTGTGCACAAAGATGCCGTGGAGGCACGTGCAGGTCAGAGGCAAGAAGCAGTGGCACTGGTGTCGACATTCACCCAATTTCTTTTTCTTACACTGAGGCAGCCAGCACACCTCGAACAGCCACCTTGACTGCGGGTGTGTCAGTAGATTCCTGTTGTACATATGCTCATAATAAACTTCAGTAAACTTGAACTTGATAATAAACTTGAAGGCAAATGGGACATTGATGCATTGTATTTTTGAACATTTATTGTACACATACAATATATGTTATACTTTGCAGTGCTACAGAGCATATTTTGAAGCTTCCCCCTATATTTTGCACCTTTAATTACGTATGTGTTGTGTGGCCCTCATTGCAGTTCATGTTGTAGCACCTGCTTTGTCTGTGTATCGCACATTGGCTTAAGCTCGTGATATCCACATACTTCTCTCACATATACAAAATAAAGTTCTATGTAGTCCTCAGTGTTACAATAAAAAATGAAAGTAAACAATCCGATCGTGGAATTGTGTTTAATACAGTGATTCCTATGACAGTTACTGACAAGTTGACAACTTGAACTGGTCAATCGGTCCATAGCCTCATCCACTTTTCAAAACTAAAGGAGGCTATGGATCCGTCATGGCAAGGAATTGTATGTATACATAAAAAGAGGGGGGTATGTGTGTGTGTGTGTGTAGTAGGGGGTATAGGATTAGGGCGGTACGAAAAAATAGACCAACACCGTCCTCTAGACCCATTCCGTTAAGGTACCGTAACAAAGCGTATTATGCATAAAGTTCATACAACCAACTCTGATATTACTGCACACGCCAGGCGACGCGAGCTACATTTGTCATGACGCATTCGCGACTGCACCGAATGCCCTCCATATTATTCTCTTTAATCGTGCACACTGCACCGAGGCAAAAGGAAGATCATGGGCGCAGGTGCCTGTAAAGTATCTCGACCTTGCGAGGCTCTGCTGCGCGTGCCAGGGGAGCTGTCCGTGCGAACAATCCCTGGCACACACCTGCCTCGGCGGCCCCAACCTACGTACCGTTCTGCTTCGAGCTTTGATCCCCCCACAGTCCCTTGGGTGCCCTGGAGTTCCTGCGCCGCCTGCTTTATTATAATCTCAGGTGCTCTCCTGAGACTTCCGTTTGTAGGTTACATGTGCCCTACTCCAACTGGATCGGTGCTTATAATAATAAAAAAGCCCGATCTATCGTCGCGACGATAGATCGCGAAAGCGGCTTTTGCAACATACCGCGCCCGGGTGAAGAGAATTACGGAACGCCAACGAGGAATCTGACCACAGCTTCGAGCTTGTAACCTCGTCGAGTGACACTCCTGCAACAGGCGTGACCGCTGAAAACCGCATACCACCGGAAACTTCAACAGGATCATCCCTCGGTTGCATAACTGCCACCTGTACGGCCAACATGGACCACACCCGCACCGTCCCGCAACATAGAATAAAGAACCAACTTATAAAGCCCAAACACACGGCTGCACGCACACATCACGACAATACAAGCGAGACGCCATGCTGCTACGCTGCTACTGTTGCCGGATTAAAACTGACTACTATCACCAAGTATAGCAAGCTTCTCAGGAGCTGGCAACCTCGGCGCGTAGCAACATGGCGGCGCTCTTGCGGTTCCCGATTTCAATGCATGGGCCCTATGGGTAGCTTGTCCTCTAGAGTCAGTATAGTAACTCTATGCTGAGGAGAGGCCCTACCCCCTCCGCGCGCTAGGAGAAAAATGTGGAGGAAATGACGTAGTAGGTTCTCCTTTGTTTCGCTGTTTTTTTATTTCTTTGCTGGCGCTCACACGTGTTGCTCCATAGGTTTCGTACCGTGACAAAGGCGCCGTGCGGGCAGGTTTGCGTTGGTCTCCGTGTTTTGGTGCGCTGCGTTATCTGGACCGTGCTTTACCGGATGTTGCTGTGGCCAGGTGGGACAGGAGGAACTAAAGTTCGTGAAATGAACGCGCATGCAACGCTGTACGCAATGTACAGCGCCACGGCAATGGCAACGGACGAAGGAATATCCGCGGGAAATTTTGCCCTCTTTGGCAGAATCATGCTACCGTGCTAACGATTGTTTAGTATTGCTGCGGAGCGCGCGGGTCCGAGCAGCACGGTTGCGCGCAGCGCGGCGTGGTTTCTTGAGAAATGTAAACAAGAGAGGAGAGCTGTCCCGATAGGCGGAGCAACGCCTTGAGTAACGCCAACTTTCGGCTTCACTTTAGCTTCACAAAGAGTGACGTCAGGGCCTCTCCTTAGTTTCCTTCCTCCGTGTTTGGCTACGTTTTGTTGGCTGTCGTAGGCGCCAAAATCGCAAGCGGTGGTGTCTACGTGAACATCCAAAATCAAATTTGAAAAGCGCTGAGCTACTTTTTTTTGCGGCAAGGTATTTCTGAAATAGCCTATTTTAACTACATATTCATTTCTCCACGTCGATAAAAAGTGGTTCACAGGCCCCTTTAAGCAGGTTTTTCTGGATGAAACACCAGTTGATCGACAGCGCTCGCCCGGTGTTCTTTCCTTAGTCCTCGTCCGCTAATCGCGCGAAGCTCGCAATGGATCGTTTCCCACTCGCCGGGTTCGCCATACTTCTGCAGGAACAAATGAGCATGTGTAAAAAAAACTTCGGCCAACCACATGGGGCTCACTAAAGTTGACTCACAACGTCTGAAACCAGTAGCGCGGAGTCTATAGACGAGTACACGTCTTATCAATGCAGCATTCCCACGTCATAGAGTTTCTTGCAAAATATGGCTTTTTTTTTTTAACATGCGCTGGCTACACGAGTGTAGCCAGTCTAAGTTAAAAAAAATAGCGATATTGTTGCAAGGCACCTCATATAGCCAGTGTAGGTTTTAAAAAATAATAGCTCTATTTTTGCAAGAAACTCTATGACGTGGGAATGCTGGATTGATAACACCTGTACTCGTCTTACCTTCGCAGTAGTGTAGGAAGTCGCCATTCTTTTTTTACATGGTGTAGAAAAGTGTAGCTCCGTCCAGCTACACGACCATTTCTATAGCTGTAGTGTAGCATGAAAAGTACACTTTTTGCACTGTGGTTCCAACGGGTACGTAAGCAGCAGACGACAAACAAGCAGGTTGGCGTTGCAAACGCGTGGCGCCATTTTGTCTGATACTGTCGACTCGGTCTGCACTGATATAGCGATGATAGTGAATATTCGCTGCAATGACGGTAGCGAAGTGCTCGCGTGACCATGTGCCGCGGAGGAAGGTGAGCTAATCTTCAAAGAAGATACAATTATCTTACTCCCTGACAGTCCGGGCTGTTTCAGACTCCGTGCTGTATTAAGAGCATTGAGACGTTGTCTTCGTGCACTGCGCATTCGCGATGTATTTCTCTGCAGTTTGTCTAGATTTGTTGATGAGAGGGTACTCGTGTACATTGGCGCTTAGTTTCAGGCAATAAGGGCATATACGCAACCAGTAAGTGCGAAGTCAGGCGAAGTGCGGTGAGAGGCGCTTTTCGCCTGCTTATGCAGAAGACGACGCGCAGTCGTCTGCTCTGATTGGCTACAGCCCAGCGAGCCAACGTCATAGCCTCTGCAACGTCATAGCCTCTGCCCGGCACTATACACTCGTCTACACGAGCCTGCATAAAGTGTTGGTAAAAAAAAAAAAGCCCTAATACCTTTATTAGAATGTATGGTCCCAGTAATTCAACGATCACAGCGCCAGGTTATTGCAGGAAGCTGCGGGGCTGGCGCCGGGCCTCCAAGGTCGGGCGTTAGCGAATCTCGGAGGACATGTTTGGCGGAAGTCTCTCTGACGCAGGTTGACGGCGCACAGTGAAGCATATCGCAATGCGTGAGCTGTGCTATTTCGAGCCTGACTTCTGGCGCGCGGGCCTTTCTCGTCGCCGATAACTGCAGAGTCGGGGGGCGAACATAAATAGAGGGCTGCGGATGCGCTGTATCTCTTGCTCTCGGGGCTGCAAACGTTATCGATGTTTTGCTGGGCTTCTCCAGTCCGTGTACGAAGAGAGAGAGAGAGAAAGAAAAAAAAAAGAAAGAAAGAAAATAAGAGCAGGAAGAAATTATGGGGGTTTAAAAGGAAGCTTTACGTGAAGAGCTGCTATCTAAGTACATGGGAACGAAAAAAAAAAAAAATGTTTTTCTCGGAGACCACGACACCGAAGTCTCGTGTGGTTTATTGAGTGTTAAAAAAATGAAAAAGAAAGAGAGAGAGAGAAGGTCAGAGTGTACCGACAGTAGAAAGCAAATTTTTTAGGCACCAATTTCCTAAAGAAATAAATTGAACGTTGCAATATTTTAAAACACTAAAATGTCACATCTATACAACTGTCTAACTCGGCAAAAAAGTAAAGGATATCGCAATTCTGCAAACTGTACCTATTAGTGTACCTAAAGTGGACAGAATTGCTGTGTTATACACCATTCTGTAATACACTAGTGATTTTTTAGGCGCTCGCAAACATCGCCAATATTTCACACAATCTATAAGCTCGTATATCGGATCTATCCGTTTTAGATGCTCTAACAGATGCAGCTCACAGAAATGCGATATCGGTTCTTGGCACAGAATTATGGGTATGTAAAATTTAGGCTTCAAGTTCTTTTTTTTTTAGTTTTACCGATTTTCGGCAATTTTCGTAATAAAATATTCGAGCATTTAATTTTAAATGCAGCAAAATCTCGGTTAAAAACTTTTTCTTTTTTTGTCGGTTGCCTAACGAGAGCATTTGTGTGTTTCTCACGCATTTGCTTATGACGTGTTAAAGCTTGGCTTGGCGGGCATTCTGGCCGCTGGTCTACCCAGGGATTGTTCACTGCAGATAAAGAAAACAAGGAAACGGTAGAAATAAATAATACTACGAGGGTAACGTCCTGAAATTGAGACGATGACGACGACAACAACAACGACGACGACGACGATAACGGTGACAACGGCTGCGCCGCGGGTTTTCGAGGGATGTGGGAGAGGGGAACGATATAGAATAATTCTGACCTTATGGGGTTTCTTAGCGTGCACCGAAAGCATGGCTCCTCAAAGCTGATACACCAGAGAGTGACAATAATAATAATAATATTTGGGGCGTTTTACGTGCCAAAACCACTTTCTGATTATGAGGCACGCCGTAGTGGAGGACTCCGGAAGTTTTGACCACCTGGGGTTCTTTAACGTGCACCTAAATCTAAGCACACGGGTGTTTTCGCATTTCGCCCCCATCGAAATGCGGCCGCCGTGGCCGGGATTCGATCCCGCGACCTCGTGCTCAGCAGAGAGTGACAATGCCCCCTGAGTACGGCTCTCACTATATTCCAGTTTTGTTAATATGATCAGTTATATTTGATGCACAATATGCATTAATTAGTGCCATGCTCTATAACACTCACTCGGACTTGAGGACACTGTTATAGATTGGAGATAACAAACAAACAAACAAACAAACAAACAAACAAACAAACAAACAAACAAACAAACAAACAAACAAACAAACAAACAAACAAACAAACAAACAAATAAATAAACAAGTAAATAAATAAATAAAATAAATAAATAAATAATCGGGGCCTAGGTAAAGGTCGAGTCCAAGTAGTCAAAAGAAAGAAGGCCTTTTAATTGCAACAAATTTGAGTCGTATCGTTTCGCCGGTTGTTTAATGAGAACTTTTGTGACTCACGCGTAATCGAATAGGAAAATCGGATCTGGCACAGAAAGAGGCACAGAGATTGTACTTTATTCTTGGGGGAACCTTTTCTTTCTTTCTTTTCTTTGTTTTTTACAGCGAAGCATGCAAAAAAGATGGCGGCCAGCCCACAGCTAAAGGAACTCAAGGTTAAAGCGTATCGCCAGGTATGTATGCCCCAATTGCGTTTAATCGCGAGAAGTGTCAATGCGTATTGCGATAGAAAAAAAAATATCGTAGTAAAGAAAGTAAAACCGGAATAGGCACGTGAAACATATGGGTAACAGCGCAAACAGACGACCACAAGAAGGGACATGGCTGCGCCTCTGCCGGTCCCCCTTTCACTCAAGAGGAAATGATGAAGCTAATTAGGGCCCAGGACCAGACCTCTCAAATCCTGGCAGTCCAGAGGGCTCGCGAGAGGGTCGTCGGGTTTCGCCTGATGGTCCCCGAGTGGGCCTAGCCAGGTGACGTGGAGTTCGCATACGCCTATAGTGGACCAAATAAAGTTGTTTCACTCACTCACTCACTCACTCACTCACAAGAAGGGAGACACCGTACACACAAGCAATACACACAATATGTTTCAAGATGAACCAACTCGCCCCAAAAGAAGTACGCAGTAGACACTGTTTAGTACGGATTGCGGTTTCATTGACGTCACGCGCTCTGCTATAGGCAAACCACGTTAATCTTATCTCAGTTTCCTTCCACCCGTGCAATGGTGAAGTCACCCACCGTAATTGTGGGTGTCTTCAACATGGATTTGTCCCTCGGCCGGACGGAAAGTAGTTCGTGCCGTCTCCCTTGGAACGGTTCGGCATTCAATGTGACACGAACACGCAGTGTGCCCACGACGCGTCATCGGTAGCGTACAGACCTCACATTGGCCAAGAACCTTTCCAGTGTCGCCACAGAGATACTGGCCGTACATATGGCGATCACGAACCGATGGTGACTTGGCGCCCAAATAATCCAATAAAGCAAACAAGAGAAGGTTAAAGATTAAAAAAAAAAGGAAAGCAATTGAGTATGCAGTACAATAAAACAAGAACAGCAAAAATCGTAAAAGAAAACGAAATTCATTGTGGTAGCTGTTTTTTTTTATTTTCACTCAACATATTGATTATCAACATGTTTATCACCATGTATAAAACTCCGCTGGTCATCCACCTTGACATAGTGGAATGGCTCTGAATTTTGCCCAGGCTTTGTTTAGTCTTTTCATTCAACCATGTCTGACTTTTCGCTGAATTAGAACACGTCTGTGCCTACTTTTCGGTGAGGAGTCCATCAGCAGCTCCAGCATGCAGGGCTGTCGAAGGCCCTATTCCCCAGATGGCGCTTCTTCATTTCATTTCGCTTTCTTCAAAGAGATAGGTAGGACATTAGACAAAATAAGAACGAGAACTTGCTGATCGCAACTCATCACCATGTTTCAAAGGGGGCGCTCATAGCATCCATCCATCCATCCATCCATCCATCCATCCATCCATCCATCCATCCATCCATCCATCCATCCATCCATCCATCCATCCATCCATCCATCCATCCATCGTTTTACCCCTAATAAATGGGGTATTAACTAAGAGGTGGGTGCATAATTGGCACATATACAATGTTAAATTTTCGCATGCAACACAGGTATAATCATGTTGCAAATTACGAATCTAAGTGTTGTGAGTTTGCCCCCGAAGGTTACGCGGAGCAAAACGTCATTGCTACGCAGGATTCGGCTGGGCGTTGCTTTCACCCGTTGCTACGCGCACCTCATCGGCCAATCGAACAGCCCTGATTGTAAACACCGCCAGGTGCCTGAAACACTGAAACACATAGCTGTGCGATTGCCCAGCATATATGCTGGAGCGAAGGACGTTGGAAAGTTTCCTAGCCAGCCTCGGCAGGCGACCACTGTCGGAGGAAGCTATCCTCGGCCCATGGCCTGACACTGCAAAGTCAGTGCGTGCAACTAAAGTGTTGTTGAAGTTTCTGCAGGACACCAAGCTTGACGAGCGGCTCTAGCAAGGCAACCGTCTCACATACATAAGCACTCACCACTTCTCTTATCATCATCATCCATCCCAGTACTTTCACTCCACTTCCCTCTTCCCCAGTGCAGAGTAGCAGACGAGAGCCAGGTCGACCTCTCTGTCTTTCCTGTCAATAAATTCTATTCTATTATTCTAAGGATTGTGAGATTCATACAGGCTGTACCGCGTGTCCCAGCTAACGTTAGCCAAGCTGTTCAACGAAAAAGAAAAGAAGAAATAAAAAAGACGATGCAAGATGCAATTATGAAATACACGCTGTTCAGTCGTCAGGAGTTTGACGACCGAGTACTGTAGGTCTTAAGGTCGTACCTTGCACAGCTCCTTCGAACTTTTTCTTTAGCAGCTTGGCCAGCGTTCCAAGCAAACAGCTCCAAGCGCTTGCAATAAATATGAGACCAACACGGAACTGTACCTTGCGCTCGCATAGCCGTTTACCCGAAAGAGGGACGACGACGTCACGGAAGTGAGAGTCACTCGTGCGTGATTTCTGCCCAGCGCGACACAGCACATGCATGCGAAGGGAAGAGGTCACTAGGTGTTTATCTCACGGACAATGCATATATGTTGCGCTTATCGCTGTCTCTCGACTCTGCTCGGTGTCCCCCATCGTGGGCTGATATCCGCGCGCCGACAAATCTTTTATTTTGGCGTCGAACAATTGAAGGACTCTACTATAGATATATTTTGTTCGTTAATAATATTTTGTTCGTTCTTCTTTTGTTCATCCTTTCCTTTCGTATTAAATTATGGGGTTTAACGTGCCAAAACCACTTCCTGATTATGAGGCACGCCGTAGTGGAGGGCTCCGGAAATTTCGACCACCTGGGGTTCCTTAACGTGCACCTAAATCTAAGTACACGGGTGTTTTCGCATTTCGCCCCCATCGAAATGCGGCCGCCGCGGCCGGGATTCGATTCCGCGACCTCGTGCTCAGCAGCCCAACACCATAGCCACTGAGCAACCACGGCGGGTTTTCCTTTCGTATTGTGCTTTACGTTTTCATTGCTTTTTTTTTCATTTTTGCTCTGTGTATTATTGTTGCTTTTTCTAGTGTGTACAGCGTTATTAATGATTGTATCGCACCCCCCTCCCCCCCCCTTGCGTAATACCCTCACCGTGAGGGCCTTTAGGGATAACGTGAATAAAATATATATGCGGTTATTTAGTTCATGCTTAGTTAGGGCTGGAGGGGACGCGGATCACGGAAGGAAGATGCGAAAAAGAGGGTTCACCTCATCAACGTTTAGAACAATTCGTTTCTCTTTTTTCTTCTTCTTTTTCGTAGGGACCACGGATAGTACACTCAAGGAAGCGTCGCGCATTCTGCTCACATTCCCACGAGACACACGCGGATTGATCGGCTCGTGGTGACGTCATGGTGACGTATTTGACAGGGAAAGTGCACGCTCAGGCGCAGCAACTGCCGTCAAGGTCCGCCATCAGGCTGACCCCGTCTGTAGCGTGGCTGGCATATCGCCCCCACCGTGCCACTAACCTACACGACAGAACTATTCGTTGCTGCGCTGTCCTGAAAAAAAAAAAAAAAGGCCGACGCGATAAGCAAAGTCTAACCGCACATTTAGATCTTTCTTCTTTTACTCTGCGTTCGGACTGATAAACTCTGGTTCGCGTATAACCAAAGCGAGCTACTCGCGTGCGCCCAGAGATTATTCAGCTTATCTTAGACGTCGTGGTACACCGTCGAGCTGCTGCCGTTGTCGTCGGCCCCGAAATAACGGGGGCTTCTATCTTTCTTTCACAAGGCCAGGTAAGGCGCTGTAGTTTCATACGCCGTATAAGTAAACGGAACTCGTCCTCGCGAAGTGCACGTCTAGTCGACACGCGAATGCGCATGCGTCGATGCTTCCGTGATTTTTTTTTTTTTTGACGGTACTGACAGAAAAAAACGTTCACTCAGTTCGTCGGCGTGACCCGGAGACGGTTCGTCCCTTCCTGACAGCGGCTCACAATATTCAAGGTAAGCGAGGCCGTACGCCATATCATTTTATTTGATAGTTCAAATAGACAATAGACAAAAAAGGAAAGAGGAAGCAGGCTCGGTAGTCCAGAGTCAGTGATTGCGCTAAGCAGCTCCGTTGAGATTTACCCTTTGTCGTGACCTATATATAGGCAACCCCAGTCATGTAAAACTGATGGAATGTCTTTGCAATCAGTGCAAAACGATTGACGTTCTTTTGAACGCCGCGCTGCACTGTCGTCACTTTGCAAACCCGCAAGCGAACAAATTAGATCGTTCTAAGCGTTATTTTAGTGTTCGAGACTTCGGGCGTGACGTTACAACTAAGCAGCCTTGGCGTTACGAAGAACCGGGACATTGCAGAGGTACCATAGTACCTAGCTCGTATAGAGAACGACACACGAAAAGGAAATATTGTCCTGCAATGGAAACCCAATACCGATTTCTCAGGAGGAAAGCTTCACAGGAGAAAAAATTTCTTCCAGTTTCAAGGCGTGAAACACATCAGCAGATCACTAGGGTTGAGGATTGGGCGAGTTGGTATTGCATTCTAAAACTGGTACAGCGCAACATAGAAAGGAAGAAACAAGGCGAGCCGCGGCCAGATAAACGAAAAGAGCGTTGTTCCTTTATCTGGCCGGCTCGGCTCGTTTCTTCATTTCTGTGTTGCGCTGTACCAGTTTTAGACATCAGCAGAGTTCCGCGGCTCCGCCGACTTTCGCCGATAACAAATTACAATCCGATATGGCCCTATAGGAAAGAAAGAAAACTTCAGAAGCTCTGTCCCAGGGTGGCACTTAAAAATTAAATTATTACGTTTTACGTGCCAGAACCACTTTCTGATTATGAGGCATGCCGTAGTGGGGGACTGCGGAAATTTGCACCACCTGGGGTTCTTTTAACGTCGGGGAGACACTCTTGAACCTTGCAAACATGGTCTCTGCGGTCAGATATGCATGTAATAATGTGGTACACGCAGGTATGACGAGCCCTTAGTTCCATTTTGATTATTATTATCTGAATAAAAAAAAAAAGGCTCTAAAAGAAGATTTTTGTATCGTTCGCTTATGGTAGAGGGGAGGGGGCATCCTAATGCAGTTTTTTTTTTCAAAAGCAAACCTGGAGGGGGGAGGAATGTCGCTCGGGGTGGGGTCACTCTACCACCTAAGCTAATGAGGCTATAATATGGCAAAACGAGGGGGAGTTGACTGACAAGTGGAAGCGCTGAGACACTGTATGGCTAGTGGGCGTGCGCGGAACGCTCGTGCCAGCAGCTCAAGGCAGAACGCTGTCCTGTAAGAGCCAGCGAATATTCGAAACTTTCGAATAGCGGATCGAATAGTGCCGTACTCGATTCGGTCTTCGAATCGAATCATCACTATTCGTAAATGAGAATATTTCTCGAATTCTTCTTTCGAATATTTCAGAACATCAACTGCGCCCAAGTAATCGTAAGATTGGGGCAAAAGTACGGTTGTGAAACGGGGTGCACATCGCGTGCCCTCTGAGTGACACTGTGTGATGCCGCCGCATCCTGGTATCTTGCGTCGGTGTGTCTCCTCTGACCATGCTTTCAAGAGAAAATGAGTCACGCGCCGTACTTCCTCATCCCCTGTTCCTGCCCTAATCAAACAAATCACGATTGCTACCTGTCATTCAGTGTTAGCCGAAGACGTTTAGCCAGAAACGCCACACTCAAAACCGAAACTGGGTAAGAAAAAAATATTTAAGCTATTAGCAACCTTTTTATCCTTCAGCCATTTTAATCTATCTATCTATCTATCTATCTATCTATCTATCTATCTATCTATCTATCTATCTATCTATCTATCTATCTATCTATCTATCTATCTATCTATCTATCTATCTATCTATCTATCTATCTATCTATCTATCTATCTATCTATCTATCTATCTATCTATCTATCTTACACCGGCCAAGTGGCCTGTGAGTTAGTAAGTGAGATAAGAAACATTATTGCAGGTCCGGCGAGGACGCGAACCCGTCGCGCACCCGTCTAGTCCCACGTCGAGACCGGCAGGTCTAGCCCACTGGCCCTAGTGGCATTCCTGCTTGAGCCAGTAGGTTCGTAGTAGGCGATGCCGTCATAATCCCTCCATCGTCGGCATTCCAGATTCTTGATCCTAATCTCGTCATGCGTTCGTCGTCACGCCTTATACCTCCACCCAGTGGCCGACGTTATCTAATAGCTCGTACCACTAAGTATTCGCTCTAGGTCGCGAAGCCCTCGTCGTTTCTTCGTCACCACTCCTCCTTTGTCACCCCACTCTCGTCATGCCGTTGTCGTCACCCCATCGTCGTCATAGGGTCATCGTGCATCCGTTGTCACACCGTCGTTCGCCGGGCCGTCGTGGTCGTTCAATGCTTGTCATTTCCACTTCGCGGTCTGACTTTTGTAATGCCGTCGTCGTCACGCATCCTACCCACACCCAGAGGCCCAAGCTGTCGTCACCAGTGGACTATTGTCGTCATTCTAACTTCGACATCAGACTCTCGCCATGCCTTCGTTGCCACACCGTCGTCGTCACGCTATCGTCTTCGTCCAGTCGTCGTCACACAGTGGTTTTACCATCGTCATCACTTCAGTAACGTCATCCCATTGCCGTTACGCGGCCGCCGTCATATCGCCTTCGTCGTTCCCATGACGTCAATATTTCGTCGTCACTTTGTTGTAATCGTACTATCGTCATTCAATCGTGATTATGACGCCGTTGTCATGCCATCATCGTCAGACAGTCGATTTTGTGCACCCGTTTGTCAGACCATCGTGATCGTGCCATCGTCGTCATGCCAACCTCGTCGTGCCGTAGTCGCCACGCCATCATCGTCATACAGGTTTCATGATACAGTCGTCGTCGTCGTCGTCGTCGTCACGTCATTATCATCACACACTCGTCGTCCCCCAAGTGTCATCATACCGTTGTCACGTCATCGTCCTCGATTCGCCGTCGTCGTACATTCTTCGTCATACAGTCGCTATGCCGTTGCGGTCGTTGCATTGACGTCATTCTAACATCGACACCGTCGATGCCATGGTCGTCACACAGTCATTGCCACGCTGTCGTTTTACTGTCGCCATCGCATTGTCATCGTGCCGTCTACGTCACGCCGCCTTCGCCGTTCCGTCGACGTCATTCCTTCTCTGTCATTCTAGCGCAATCACGCTGTCGTCGTTCAGTCGGGGTTACACCGTTGTTGTCAGGCCATCGCCGTCTTTGCGTCGCTGTCAGACGGGCGCTTTTGTGCGTCCGTTGTCCTATACCGTCGTCCGTCGGGCCGTCGTGTTTATACCGTCGTCGCCATTCCAGCCTCTCCACCCGGTTGGGGTCGTCTCGCTGTCCTCATGTCGTTGTCGTCACGCTCTCTTCGTTATAACATCGTCATCAAACAGGTATCGACACCTCGTCAACGTCTTGCCGTAGTCGTTCACTATAGCATCGTCATCATATAGGTATCGACACCTCGTCGACGTCATCCCGTTGTCGTTCACTATAGCATCGTCATCATATAGGTATTGGCACCTCGTCAACGTCGTGGCGTAGTCGTTCAGAATCAGAATTTATTATTAGAAGGTGGGTCACCTTACAAGTATTTAGTATGCAGAAGAAGGTCCCATAGTCAAAGACTGCATCGGCACCTCCTGTACAAAAACAGTTACTGTAGTTAACGTCTCAAAGCAACAGTAGCATACGGTAAGGAAGTATACAAGCAGCAAAAGAAGAACGGTTACAGAACAAAAATACAGCATTGATTACAGATAATAACAAGGTTTAGCATATGTCATGATAGCAGGAATAACTGTGCGGGAACAAAACACAAACAGTTTATTTACAACAACGAAATAAAAAAAAGAAAAAGAAAAAAAGCGAACATAGGCCGAATACAGTAATCCTTGTCGTTAATCGTTATACCGCCTTTGTCGTTCCACCGACGTCATTCATGAGTCATCGTCATTCAGTCGACGTCATGCAGTGGTTATCGGGCCGCCAGGCTCGTGGGCGGTCTTGGCAAGCGATCGCCATAGCAAAGTGGGACGTCATTGAAGCGTATCGCATATATAGCCGAAGCAACGGAGGTCTCAGAATGACCACTGCACGTGTTAAATAAGCGTAACTAACGGAATACGGTGGTTCGCTACATTGATCGAATGTTAAACGCAATTACCATTGACAGTCACCGTGAGATGAGTTCTGCCGTAACTTTCTTTTTTATGCGTTGCCTGTAGGCAATACTCGTCCTTTAAGTGTTTTAATTGCTACGGATAACCCGCCGTGGTTTCTCAGTGGCAACGGTGTTGGGCTGCTGAGAACAAGGTCGCGGGATCGAATCCCGGCCACGGCGGCCGCATTTCGATGGGGGCGAAATGCGAAAACACCCGTGTGCTTAGATTTAGGTGCACGTTAAAGAACCCCAGGTTGTCGAAATTTCCGGAATTCCCCACTACAGCGTGTTTCGTAATCAGAAAGTGGTTTTGGCCCGTAAAACCCCCCTTTTTTTTTGCTACGGATGACGCATCGTGGTATGCGAAAACACGGGGGGAACAGCTCAAGGAAACAAAGGGGCAGCGAACGCTGACTCACGAAGCGGCAATATGTGCACAGAGAGATAACACTTTATCGTCGCTATATGCGCTTAACAAGCAGGCTACCTTAGTCCAGGCCACTTCTGTCAACGTACTTGAGGGTGAGTATTATTCAAACGTTTTCAAGCACATCGCGAACAGCACTTGAAGAATGATGTAGACCTACAGAAGATTTCCATAGATAGATCAGTGAACGTGATACAATGACCTCTCTGCCTTTCTGTAAATAAATTTTTCTCTCTCTCTCGTGATGCAATGACAAGGAGACCTCTCTGCCTTTCTGTAAATAAAATTTTCTCTCTCTCTCTCTCTCGTGATGCAATGACAAGGAGAGAGATACTTTATGTTTATTTAATAAATAAAGTGGCTCGCTTTTTATCTCTATTTATCAAATAGACCTAAAGTAGGGGTGTAGGGATAGCGGCATTCCTGTACCTAATCGGATACAAATAATTGAGAAAAACAATATCCGAATACCAAACCAAATATCGCATTTTTTCCTCATGTCGAAACAAACCAAAATATAAAGTTTGTGCGGAGTTTGCTTAGTTAGAAAATGAGCCCTATTTACACTATTATTTACGGTCGGTCATATTATACTTGCGTGTAATGCCGCTCGCTAAGTTCGTCCGGTCAATTTATTTTGTAAATGAGAAGCAACTGTTTTCTGTTATTGACTCTCTGGCAGCATGCGTGATCATTCGGAATCGAACTGCAATGACCATATTCGATACGTATTGGAAATCGGGAATATTCGCGCACTTACAATGTCGAATCTGCTGAGATGAATTCCGTCAGATAGACTTGGTCCAGATGGGTGATGGCCTGAGTCAGCCAGCTGTTCTGCCGTGGGTGTGAAGGATACGAGTTCGGCGGCGATGATCGTTACCATAGCATACGTTTGTGTGTGTGTATGTGTGTGTGTGTGTGTGGGGGGGGGGTGACAAGGCGAAGACATGCGCCTTCTGCGATGTAGAACCCTGTTCTCATACTCGCTACGTCGCTGCACCATTTACCGCGAAGCGTGGACACTTTGTTGCATTGCCTCCGCCTTCTGCATTGCTTACACGAGCCGTTTAAAACACGAATGCTTTCTTTGCCTGTAGTCGGAGCCACGGTCAAATCAAACTCACGCGCGCAAGGATGCGATGACGTTTTACTGACGTTCTGTCTCCGAAAAAAAAAAGAAATGTGGGCCGATCCCGAAGATTGTGAAGTCTAAAAATGTGGATACAGTGCGAATTATGGTCCGCAAGAAGAAAGGCGCACGGCGTTTGGTTTACAATTTCAGCTGTTTTCGTGGTGCCTAGCGGAGTAATACTTTGCAGACACGATTGTTAGCGTGAATTGTATATATGCACTGTGCTTGCCAGCTCAAAATGTACCGACATGGTGAGGGCGCCCTTTACGAATAGCACTTGAGAAATTAAAAAAATTACCCACACGTTTGTGTCGTGTTTACCTTTCAGAAATGCTTCTCGCGACATAGATAATCATCGAGGTAGACTTGAGCTTCAATTTCCGTTTGTTACTTTTTGATTGTACAGAGTAAGTTGTCCATCTTGTGCTTGTGGAGAGGAGTTTGGAACCACAATGCGCGTCAGAAGCATACACATCTGGGCTGGTTGGTGCAGAAACAGCCCAAAAGAACAAGACGTAAAAAGGAAGGAACAGACACCGACGCCTAACAACCAAATGTTTAATGTTTATTCTTGTAAGTAAAATATGTAGTATACCGCTCAACCCGAACAAAAAGAAAAACAACAGAAAAGATGTAACAGGAGTATGCGTGGAAGTTATGGGACGAAATCACTCCGATAGAGATATATGTCCAACTGGAAGGAGCGATAGGGTTTGGAAGCTTACGCATGCATGCATCGCCACATTTCTGCGTGTGGAAGGCTTCGGATACCAGTCGTGCGTACTCGTCATGGCAATGTTGACACAATGCTCCACTATTTTAAAAAAAAGGAAGTGGTCAACAGCCACATTCAACGCAATCCAGTGCCCCAGGTGGCTACCTCTTGCTCGCTTACATACTTTGTTTCAGTGTTGGCTCATGCGGGTCATTCACATAACGCCCCCTTTCCTTCCGACATAGAAACGCCTCTTCCGGTGCAGTGAACTGGAGCAATCTGAAGGGTGGTTCTTCCATTTCATCCAATTGGGCGCTCACAATACGCACGCGCGCATGCACGCACATACCCAAAGACAGACAGATGGATGGATGGATGGATGGATGGATGAATGAATGGATGGATGGATGGATGGATGGACGGATGGACGCGCGGGAACATGGCTGTGAATGCCCCTAACACTCCTGCATTCCGTACCTTTAAGGGATGTTACAGCACGCACTCATTGTTTTCGTACCGCACAGTCTTACACAATTTGCTGACGATTGGGAGGGGGACACACATTCCGCAAACACACTGCAACTTCTATGAAGCGATAAACAAATCTCCGCTACGGCATTTTTTCTTTCTCTTAGTGGGGGGGTGGGCAATCGCTGCGCACAGGGGCATGTTATAAACGGGACGATACGGTGCCTGCCATATCGTTGTTTCTTACATTTTCTGCAAGGGTACGAAAATAATTGATTGACTGATATCTAACGTGTCTGCACCGCGTATAGGATGCGGCCTGCTGTTCTTCTCGTGGCCGTGTCTCTGTGCTGGCCACCCAGTCTCGGCCTCCACGTCGACAAGTCGACGGGCGCCTACGAAGACATCGTAGTCGCCATCCACCCGTCCGTGGAGCCCGACGAGCGGATCATCGACAACATCAAGGTACATTTATTTTCTTTTATTTAGTACATACCGCAGACCTCTCGGTCCAAGCGGAGGGCCAATAGAACGCACACAAACAAAAGAGAACAAATTAGTTCAGGATATACACATAGCGATAAAGTTCAGGATATGCATGTATACGGCATCGTCCTTTCTCCGGTACCTCGTTGTCGCGTTGTCGTATTTGCGGAACGGCCGCCGGACGCCGTCGTAGAGACGCCAGTCGATAGAGGCAGCGCGACGAGAACGACGACAATGAGAATTAAGAACGGTTAAGCGCCGGTTTATTCTACCTATAGATGTCCTACCAAAAAAGAAAGAAAGAAAGAGGAAGACTGCTAAAGATTACGTCGGAAAAAGTGTCTGCGGGAGCTGCCAATGTGATGATTCAGCCGGCGTGAGGATCTGGGAAGGATAATACACATCGACTTGCCTGAAAACTTCGTCCTTTTGGCTTCAAACGGCTTTGTTGCTTTGTAAGTTGATCATTTCCGGCAAAATTATTCTCTATAAGTGTGGTAAAAATGGTTACGCATGTGCGCAGGAACATGTGTGTGAGAAATATGTGATTTTTTCTTTTGATATTTAGAAGATTAAAGCTTAATAAATAAGGCATAAAGGACGTTTCAAGTCACAAGCTCTAATATTAGACAAATGCAGATGCTCTATGCCCCCATTGCCATGGTAGCCGAATGATCGCAGCGGCAGAAAACGTTCTCAAGACTTTCTAGGTTTAGGAGTTTGATTCACTTTGAATGCAACCTGCGTTCCACGTATTAATGCATCAGCATTTTTAGGGTGCTTTACACGCTTTCCGGTGGCTGTGTATGCGTCCATATTTGTTTGTTTGTGTGTATCTATGTATGTTTGTATGTAACTGTGTTTCCGCCTAGCTGGGTCTCTGGGTAGTCGGTGGTCAAATGGGTAGCGCATCGGGAACACGGAACAGGGTTCAAAACCACCACCGCCAAGCTGTGTTAACAGGTTTTTGTATTGCCTCCTGCTACCAAGGATACAAAATTCAATTGAATTGAAATTTAAACTTGGATAACTGACTACGTGGCAATGTGTACGCATCAGCCGCTCTTTAACGAACCTCTTTCATGCCGACATGGTTCACTGCAGATGTAAAACTGGGTAGGTACCGCTGTTTCTATCTATCTATCTATCTATCTATCTATCTATCTATCTATCTATCTATCTATCTATCTATCTATCTATCTATCTATCTATCTATCTATCTATCTATCTATCTATCTATCTATCTATCTATCTATCTATCTATCTATCTATCTGTCTATCTGTCTGTCTGTCTGTCTGTCTGTCTGTCTGTCTGTCCGTCCGTCCCCGTCCGTCCGTCCGTCCGTCCGTGCGGTCAGCATTTTCCCAACCGGTCGATCTCTGTGATAACCTCGCCATTTACTGCTCTGTCGAAGGCCCTGTTCCGCTCTGCCTCGACGTTCCTCCACCGGGCCACCCGCGGTCTTGTGCACTTCGGCAGCGTGACCATCGCCGTCCCGGACACGTGGCCCGCTAGGCGGCAAGCGAAGAGCACCGCGGCCAGCCTGTTCCCCATGGCCGACGTGAGGGTGGCCGCGGAGAACCCGCAGTACGGTGACACTCCGTACACGCTGCAGCCCCGAGGATGCGGTGAGCGCGGAGAGTACGTCCACCTGACGCCGCGCTTCCTGGGCGAGATGAACGACTCCATCGCCGAGGCTTACGGCAGTCCGGGTGAGATCAAAATGATGAGCAAAATGATGTTTAGCGGGTATCGAAACTAAGCGCCGCGCGTCCTTCGATGAATGAATAGGGAGGAAGAGATAGAGAGAGAGAGAGAGAGAGAGAGAGAGAGAGAGAGAGAGAGAGACGGGATGAAGGAAAGGCAAGAGCGTAAACAGATTGTCCAGTTTGCTACCCTACACGCGGGGAGGGGGGAGGTGGAAGTAAAAGAAACAGATAGAAAAGACACGAGTCTTAATCTCACTTTCACATGCACTGAGCCAGGTGCAGCATATCTAAAGTCGGGCGCTCACGTCCGTCGCCTTCAGGTACAGTAGAAGAAAGATCTCGAATGGCTTTCTGGGCTGAGTTGTGAGGCCAGGCTCGCAAGACCTTTGCTTCTTTAAATGGCCTGTCGTCCACTGGAGAATCTGGCGTTGTTTATCGAAGCGAGCACAGTGGCACACAAGATGATCGATTGTTTCTTCTCACTTGCACTCAGCGCACATCGTTGAGTCTGCCATTCCAATGCCATTTTTGTTGTGTCACGTTGTGAAAGGTTTATCGGCAATCGCAGTTTCAGTGATTGGTCGAGGCCGTATAATGGACGGTTAGAGTTATGCGGAGTAGGTCAGTAACTCAACATGATGGTACGCGAGAGATTGCGAAGCTCTCTTGCAGCATCTACTCTCCATAAAGATATAAGGAGTGCCGGTGCTCGAGAATCTTACGTAAAGGCGTTGTGATACTTATCCCGAACAATCTTTAGGCGCGTTTTCCCTTCTCTAAACGGCGCAATAACAGCGCCTGCGCTTGACAGTTTTATTTTGAGTACTTCCCAGGGTTTTCGCCGTCGTTCTGGCTTGCGTCGTTCGTACCGTCCCCACTTTCTCTATTTATTTACTCGTTTCCTTTTCTAAGACAATCTTGAGCGCCGCAGAAACCTCGAAAATGGCATATTTGAAACAAATCGCACGAAAAAGAAAGTGGGAGCTGGTTTCTTTGCAATGTTGATAACCCTAAGGAGAAGCCCACTTAACTCATTCATTTCGTGTTTTGATTCTATTCAAGAGGAATAAAGAACCAGAGCGGCTGGTCCGAGTTGGTATGATCTAGACTGCTATACTGAGTAGGAAAAGGAGGAAAGTGTACAAAAAAAAAAAGTCATGAAAGATGATGATGATGACAGGAAGAGGGGATGCTTATATGCAATAAACACGTAATCAATTGGCTTCCCTTGAGTCTTTGTTATATAATTGTAGTTTATAAGAAATGCGGGCGACATTATGGCGCATCCTTGATCATCAGCGCGTCCTATAAGGGCCGCCCTTGTATTTCACGGTGGCCGTTAGCTGCAAAGGCCATGAACGCAAATACCAAAGAGTGAAAGGGAGAACAGCCCTTGCCGTCGCTCAATCGGTAAAGCATTACGCGTGTAATGCAGAGGTTGTGGGTAAGGCTCCCATTGGCGGCATATATTGTCCTTGCGCCCATCTTTAATTTCCATTTGCCTTGTACTTTATATATTTCAAACAAAGGCTGCGGGTAATTTGCCCCATGCTTTGCTTGGTGTCATGAAATCGACTGGCCTCAGTGACCGATTGCAGGCCGTAAAGCGGCGGACAACCGCACTTATTCACACTAATAGTACCTTCTTCCCTCCCTATCCTTTCTTTCTTTTCTTCCCTTAAAACCCTCCCCCACGTAGGCTAGCAGACCGAACGTGCGCCTGGTTGACCTGCCTGCTTTTCCTTTCTTCTTTTCCTCCTCCTCCTCCTCCTCCTCCTCCTTGGCGTCATTCGTTGTCTGTTAGCTTCGTGTAGTTGTGTGCAAAGCTTTTCACACACTGAATCTTGCGTTTGCAGCCTACTTGCTGGTGCACGAATGGGCTCACTTCCGGTACGGCGTGTTCGACGAGTACGGTGACCCCGAGAGCTTCCGGTACCCGAGCCTCTACTGCGAGTTCGGCATGGTGAGACGGTTCAGAGAGCCGCGGGATTTGTCGAGGCTCATTTCGCTGATAGTTCTGGCCGCCATATCTCGGCTTCCGGCAATGACGTAATCAATTAGTAGGAGGCGTCAACTGCATGGCGGCCACGACGTTATTCCGGCATTCACGGCACGCGAAAGGGTGGCCTTCGAGATTGGTGTTCGATCGTTAGTCGCTGGGAGGTGTTGCGGTGTGGACAGCACGTGTCTATAGCGTTCCCTTAAAGTTAGTACTGAAGATAAATATGATAATTTGGGCTTTAAAAGTAAATCACGCAATTGCCTGAAGTAGCAGAACGGCCATTCTTACTTCGAGAGGTGGCTTGGTGAGGCAGAAGAGACGCTGAAACGGAAGGTGTCGTGGCGCCACCGCCCTGAAGCTTCTGCAGCTGCTCACCGTGAGGTCACAAACCTTGACGGCGTCTGCTCGAGCCTAGTCGAATGTTTGCCCGCGAATAAGAATTACATTACGAAGTCCATTACATCAAAAGTTCAAAGCTAGCTAGCTTCCAGAATTTCACCTTCAGCTAAACGCCAAATAAATATATAGAGATCCGGGACATTGCAGCGACGCACTGACCCTGTGGCTTTTGGACCGCCGTTCGGCTAAGGGAAGCTACGCCTTCATTTTCTCCACTAGTGTTTAATCCCTGTCCACCGGGTACAGTTCTGAAATAATAGTGCGGCCAGCAGGTTCGTGGTTTCGTTTTCCAAGGAGGTGACTGTGTTGTGACGTCACGAAACAGGAACTTGTGAGGGAGCAGGAACTCGCGACGTTTTTGGCCTTCGGTCAGGCTCCCTCTGTCGTCTCCTACGCTGTTACACTTTGTGAGGCCGAATGTAGCGGCGTAGCCGAAGAACGAGCTAGCCGGAGCGAGTGCCGAAACGCCGTGAGTGGCTTGCTCCCACGTGACCACGTGACCTGTGTTGTGAGGTCACGGCACATTAGCCTCCTGGTAACAAAACCGAATCTGGCTGTAGAAAACTTGCTGTATTAAATTATTTACGGCACTCTGAGACGTGTCACTGTTTTTCTTCTTCTAGGGATTAGACGCTCTAGAGCCTTCGTTTAACGCCCCCCCCCCCCCCAAAAAAAAAAAAAGAAACGAATAGTTGGGAATATCGCATTCAGTACCATTTTTTTAGGACGTCAACTCGCTGCGAACCTCCCGCGCTGATCGTCCCGTCACTGCCATCTATCGGCAGGTTCGTGCCAGCGCGTGCTCCGCCCGGGTCAAGTTCACGGCGTCTACCGAGACGGGTGAGCCCTGTCGCATCTACAAGGGATGCCGCGTCTCCACCAAGTGCAAGGCGCGCTTCCAGCAGAGCAGCGAGGACCCCGTGACGTCATCCATCATGTTCATGCCGTACCTTCAGGGCGTGAGTGACCGCTATAGGGAGCATTCAAGTGACGTCACGTACGCCATACTGCAGTCGTATTCATAGCTTCCACTGTGCTGCTGGAGATAAGCGGATTGAGATAACACGCAGGCTTTCACCGTGCTCGCTGTACTACAATATGGCGACCTTGGTGACGTCAGTGCATAGCCCGTATATGCAGCAGACCGAGACTCCACACACGGTAGACGGATGCGAATAAGATTGAAGCAATTGTAGCATTCCTGCGGGATGCAGGCCTCGACGAGACTGTGTAAATAACTTTCGTGTTAGTGCATTTGTGTGTGTGTGTGTGTGTGTGTGTGTGTGTGTGTGTGTGTGTGTGTGCTTTGCTTTATTTTTATCTCACTGCCTTTCTTTCATGCCTCACCAGCTTGCCCAGAGTACCATGTCATGTATGTTGCTAGGTTAACGACTTCAAGTATTATAACTATCTTTCTTTCAATGTGGGCTGAAGTACCTGATTTTATTTAACTCTTTCCATCATGGTATCTCTATATGGGAACAAAAATTACTTCAGAATGAGCTGACTAGTGTCGGTACATCATAATGGCATGTTGGAAGTCAGTTTAGTGCAAAAAAGAAAGGAATTATGTAACGCTTCATCTATAGAGCTTAACAACCGCAATCCACAAATTTTTGTAATTGTGATGAGTGACCGGATATGCGAATTAAATATTCGTGCTGCAGGTTCAAAAATGTCTTGAGAACACTTGGACATAATTGAAGACTGATGGGACTAAAGTTTCCAATTAGTGCATTCCACGAGCACTTAATCACCTATGGGATTGAAACTTTGAACAAAGAAGCTTGAGAAGAAGCTAGGGATCGTGTAACAAGCGATGAGATGGGAAATGCTAAATGTGGCTATAAGAGACAGGAAGAGGACACTTTGTGCTACAGAGCGAAAGGGTGTATGTAACTTGTAACACACTTACGATTAAGAGGGAAAGAAAAAGAGCGGAGGAGGGAAGGTTATGAAGGGAAGAGAAATGGTGGCATAGGTGGGGTGACGAAATGGGGAAACTTGCAGACATATAAGATGGAGTCTGCTGACGCAAAGGACAATTTGACATCGATGGGAGGGGCCTTCAACCGGCAGTGGACAGTGGACATGAGATAAAATGATGATGATGATGATGATGTGGTTAGTGGACCAAACCGTTAAACGTACCTACTTCTTGTATGCCATTTTATTATTTTCCCAATTTTCCCAAATAATTACATCTGTCCCTTCAGCTGTAATCGGGCCTGATTAAGTTGTCGCGCAATCTCAATCTTCTCTCGCGACTCTGACTGTACTCTCGGGCACATCTAATTAAGCTATTCACGGATGTCGTTTCTTCCATTAGTTCTCAGCTCTGAACACGAACTAATTTTCTTGGAGCATTCCAAATATCAAACCGAATAAATGTTCATCTATATACATCGGTTATCCGCGGCACACTCGCAGTTATCATTTGAGCGGCCTAAGCAGCATCGACGCAATTGCAACTCTCTTTAGTCCAAGGTGCACACATTCACGCGGTCACTTCGTTATAATGGCTGGGCCCCGGAGAACGGCTGCGTCATGAGCGCGAGCGAGTTCTCAAGGAACATCTTTGCTCGCGTTCGCGACGCAGGTCACGGACTTCTGCGAGGGCGACAACAAGACTCACAACATCTTTGCACCCAACAAGCACAACCACCTTTGTGAACGCAAGTCCACGTGGGAAGTCATCAGCGCCAACGAGGATTTCAAGCAGTGAGTGAAACGCACTTTGCTTTAATTAGGCGTGTGTGTGTGTGTGTGTGTGTGTGCGTGCGTGCGTGCGTGTGTGTGTGCGTGTGCGTGTGCGTGTGCGTGTGCGTGTGCGTGTGCGTGTGTGTGTGTGTGTGTGTGTGTGTGTGTGTGTGTGTGTGTGTGTGTGTGTGTGTGTGTGTGTGTGTGTGTGTGTGTGTCAGGAGGTATTGGTGCCCATAGGGGGCACTGACAACCCTATTAAAGGCACCCGACGTGGTTTCCCAGTGGCTATGGTGTTGGGCTGCTGAGAACGAGGTCGCGGGATCGAATCCTGGCCACGGCGGCCGCATTTCGGTGGGGGCGAAATGCGAAAACACCCGTGTACATCGATTAAGTGCACGTTAAGGAACCCCGGGTGGTCACAATTTCCGGAGTCCTCCACTACGGCGTGCCTCACAATCAGAAAGTGGTTTTGGCACGTAAAACCCCATAACTAAAAAAAAAACTATTAAAGGCAGTGTTTCTTTTACGGCAGGCACGACGCCTCTTGCCACCACCTCGATGCGAATAGAGGAGGCGCCTGCCTGCACGCCTACCTGCTCTACAGTCGGTCGGTCGAGCTAGACCTGACCAGACCTGATCTGAATGATCGACTTTTTCTTAGGGTACTTCACCTACCTTCCGGGCGCTATGTATGTATGTATGTATGTATGTATGTATGTATGTATGTATGTATGTATGTATGTATGTATGTATGTATGTATGTATGTATGTATGTATGTATGTATGTATGCATGTATGCATGTATGTATGTATGTATGTATGTACGCATGTATGTATGTATGTATGTATGTATGTATGTATGTATGTATGTATGTATGTATGTATGTATGTATGTATGTATGTATGTATGTATGTATGTATGTATGTATGTATGTATGTAAGCTAGCCGCTTCCCCGCCTACCTGCGTCACCGGGTAGCCCGTGGTCGAAGCTACGCGAACACATTTATTTTTTATACATTCGTGTTCATTCGTGTTACACATTCGTTGCGTACATTCGTTATATACATTCGTGCTTTCATGTCGCGGTATGTTGAGGCGAAGAATTTGAGACCGAAATTGTCGCACCGACTGGCAGTGGGCCAGTGCCGTCAGCGCCTTCGCAGAGGAAGGGGCGGTATGGGAACACTGTCATGATGAGCGGCAACGGAGCCAACGGTAGAAGGAGTCGATGACGACGAGGAATGCGCGAGCAGTGACACGAGGCATTGCTGATGATAGTTTTTGTTCGCACACATGAAGATTTCGCGGAACACTAACCATTAACAGCTTCCCTGTTAAAGAAACAACAAGAGGCGAAACACGTTGTGCCGCACGCAAAGTAAATCTTAGTGTTTAAGTTCGTCTCCTTTGTCCTGTCAGTTTGTGCTGCTTTCGCTTTAAAGGTGGCTAACACGGCTTTTGTTGTTCAGTGCCTTTTCAAGCCTATATGGGCGAAAGGTGATTGCTACAGGCTTATTGTTTCTGTTTCCCCCCAATGCGCGCTCTGTTTTTATTTGTGCGCCATCACGAATGGGAACGCTGCGTCGGTGTGGTATCACTGCGCAGGTTGGTCCCGACGAAACCCGACAGGGCCTTCGAGGTGAAGTTCACGGAAGTGCAGAAGCGGGAGCGCGCGCTGGGCAGAGTGATCTTCGCGCTGGACGTCTCGGGCAGCATGACGGTAGGTGTGACGACGTGCGACGGTTGCGAGGTGGCAGACTATTCTTTGTGTGGGTGATGATGATAATAATCGCTAATGGCAATTCCTGTGAATCAAGGGCGCGGCAACATCGTAAACCGTTATCTATATATATATATATATATACATATATATATATATCATCAGCCTGGTTACGCCCACTGCAGGGCAAAGGCCTCTCCCATGCTTCTCCAACAACCCCGGTCATGTACTAATTGTGGCCATGTCGTCCCTGCAAACTTCTTAATCTCATCCGCCCACCTAACTTTCTGCCTTCCCCTGCTACGCTTCCCTTCCCTTGGAATCCAGTCCGTAACTCTTAATGACCATCGGTTATCTTCCCTCCTCATTACATGTCCTGCCCTGTATGTATGCCATGTATGCCGGTTACAATTCCGCCCCCGTCTGTCCCCTGCCCTCCCCCTCCCTCTTTTTTTTCACCAGTACTCTAAACCTATCTTGCATATCTCGACTTCTAGCCAGTTAACTCTTCCGCCAGCTTTGAACCCGAGCGCTTCTGGAAGGCGGACGGTCCTGGCTGGGAGAATATCATGTTATCATGACGTTCCACTGCAATGTGCCGATGCCGTCTCCAGATTTTTTTTTTCGTGCATCCGGCACATGTTTAACCCTGTGGTGAATATTTGCTTCTGCATGTTTATATCCTCAGGTAAACCGAGTTGGGGCCTCAGCTCAAATTAAAAGCCACTGGACTTTGTGCTATCGTAGAAAATTTTCTTCCCCGATTTCTCGCTGGTCGTCGTTGCAAAACACCACGGACTTTCTTGTTTGCATCCTGTGCGCCCAATTTACTATCCCTAGATCTTTCTCTCACAATCGTAATGATTGCAACGGGCTGTCTACCTGTACTTCAAATTACCTTGCCCAAACGGCTCCAAAGCACTGATCGAACAGGTCACAGTTCCCAATATAAGGCGTTGGGAAGGCGGCGTTTGAGACGAACGTGCCGGATACAGTGGAGTAGCCAGAAATAGTGTTGCAAAATTTCTCGCTATGCAAAAAAAAGAACAAAATTTAACTGTTATCACATGACAACAAGTTTCGGCGGCGCAACAGCGTTTTTTTTTTGTAGGGGACTAGGGAAAGAAAGGTATGCGCATTGGCCGCAAGCGTCTACTTTGAGCGTCTGATGCCAAGACCGCAGGAACGAGCGAATAAAAGTAAAGTGCGAGCCTTGGACCACAAAGCATCGTGTGCATGCTTGCTGCCTGGCATCGTAAACTGGCCAGACGACAAAGAGGCGCGGTATATGTGTTACCAGAGGTGGTGACCTCAACCGTGCCTTGAGGGGAGTGGCGAATGGGGAGAAAAACTGAGTAAAGAGGAAAGTGAGGAGGGAGAGTCATTTTTGGAGGGGAGGGGGCGAGGGACCCCGCTTGTGTTCAGGTAAGCACGCGGCAGGTAGTTGGCAGGCCGGGCGGGGGGAGGTCTCTGGCCGGAAGCGGCAACACATTCCCGAACAGTTTGTGCAGTGTGATGTAGGGTCGGCAAATTGATGTTGCCACCATGTTGTGGACAGAGGTTGCGAACTGTTTGGAAAAATGTGAAAAGGCACCGATGAATGCTTTCCAACGCAGGTGGTTGTCTTGGTCGCCGTGCATGAGAGCGTGACACAATATTTTACTAGGGGGAGGGGGGGTAGGGGTGAGTGCTGAAGCTCCATAAGCCGCTACTTGACACGCCCCTGGCTGGACATGGCGGAGTTATTGAAGTCTATCACTCTGCTAACCAATGTCATTTCACCATTCATTCCGAGCAACGCCTGCGCGCCAATTTTAACGTTCCCCTCTAGGTTTTGTGTATGCTATGTACTGCAGCACCACTTGAAGCTGTTCTGACACGCGATTTTCGACTCGTCTTTGTGGTGATTATGCGGACTTCGAACATGTCCTGTGGGGCTGCACCTCTGCCGGTCCCCCTTTCCGTCAAGAGGAAATGATGAAGCTAATTAGGGCCCAGGATCAGACCTCTCAAATCCTGGCAGTCCAGAGGGCTCGCGACAGGGCCGTCAGGTTCCACCTGATGGTCCCCGAGTGGGCCTAGCCAGGTGGCGTGGAGTTTTCTTACGTCTATAGTGGACAAAATAAAGTTGTTTCACTCACTCGTATTTTTTTTCGTCATACAAAAGTCCAGAGCTTTAAATTATAGAACTATAAACTGAGAAACGTCATAGCACTCTTAGTGATTTACTGTAACACGCGTTTCTACGCACCCATTTCGGTTTTGGTATTCAGGAGGTGAAGAGCGAGAAAGAGTTTAATGGAAACTGAAGGGGTCAGCCCTGCTATATGCAGTCATTGTTACTTCAGATGAAGTGTTTCAGATGAAGGAACACACGCACACGCACACGCACACGCACACGCACACGCACACGCACGCACGCACGCACGCACGCACGCACGCACGCACGCACACACACACACACACACACACACACACACACACACACACACACACACACACACACACACACACACACACACACACACACACACACACACAGAATAAACAAACAAAATCAAGTCCAGATGCCCCACACTGGGCTTGTGCCATTGTTAAAGGCGTCATTATCATCATAGTTCTTGCGAAGATGACGGTGTCCGCTGTTAACACCCGCTACATTAATTATTCTTACTGCTTTTTTAAAATTCTGTGGTTCATGTGGATATTGCCTTAATTTCTATTTTTTCCTGCTCCCTAGAGTATTTATCTGTATGTGGCAACATTCAAATCGTTAATTCACTTCGTCCTTGTCTATTTCTCTCAACCACTTGATCCAAGGCCAGTCCATCCCTGTGGGTATGCACCACCAGCACCACCACCACCACCACCGCAAACAACAACAACAACAACAACAACAACAACAACAACAACAACAACAACAACAACAACAACAACAACAACAACAACAACAACAACAACAACAACAACAACAACAACAACAACAACAACAACAACAACAACAACAACAACAACAACCGTCTGCTGCTGTAACAAGTTCAGAGCTAAAAAATATAGAGGTCGCCTCTTTCTCTTTATTTTTTGTCTTGTAGACCAGCGACCGGATCGTGTACCTCAAGGCAGCGGCGAGCCAGTTCATCCAGGCGCTCTTACTGGACGGGATGGAAGTGGGAATCGTTCAGTTTAACGAAGCCGCCTCGGTGGTGTCTGCGCTGACCTCCGTGGCAGAGACTACGAGAGAGGAGCTCGTCGAGAAAGTGCAGAAGCTGACAGCCGGTGGCTACACCTGTATCGGATGCTCCCTGCAGAAGTCCCTCAAGGTAACGATAGCGCGCCCGTACCACGACCACCACCACCACCACTACTACTACTACTCCTACTACTACTACTACTACTACTACTACTACTACTACTACTACTACTACTACTACTACTACTACTACTACTACTATGATCTTCTTCTATCCCCTATATAGCAGAGATCAGTTACTATCACCATCGTCATTATTTTCTATTAGGGCCTCTAGTGGGGGGCATCACATAAGCGGTCGGGGATAACCATAGGCTTAGTATGAGCGAAAAAAGTGGCAACTACGAAGGCTCCGCCATGCTGCTACGACTACGCTTTGTAACGCTAAATATCGTCAAAATATCGTGCAAAAACAATGCATTAACACGTAGCACGTAGTACGTAGAGACAGAGAGATAATGCCATGGCAGAAAGGTGGAGAGGTCGGCCTGAGTGAAGTGACTCTAGGCTGCTACTCCACGCTGGGGAAGGGGTTTGGGGAATAACAGAGGTGGGATGAGAAAAGGAAAGATGGTGGTGGTACGGAAAATATGATGAGGGCTGCACATCATACTGTATCTGTGCATTGTGTACGTGTACACTTCACACCATAGCACAGTCATCTTAGCGAGCAGAGTTAGAAGTTACTGCAATGTAGCCAGGAGACTGTCTATAGCATTCATCATTTTAACCGCTGTTAGCGCCACTGGCGTATTTACGTATAGACAACGTGCAAAGTTCATTCCATATACTTTTTTGTTCGGAAAGACGCGATTGCTGTTTAGAAAGCTTTGACGTGAATTTTGCGGTGCGTGAAAGGGGGCATTTCCAGGCCCACGAACTAGATGCCATCACCATACTGAGAGCGAATTGGGATAACGTTGACTCCGCCTGCACCGAGTAGCAACATGGCGGCGCCCTTGCTGTTGCACATTTGAATCAATGGGCGCTATGGGCAGCTTTCCCTCTCGGGTTGTTTATATTACTTCTATGGCGACAACCACTACTCTCTGCAATATTTCCGTCCTTATGTTAGAGACCAGTGTGGACAACATCATTACTAGCAAACCATGCTGCAATACTGATGGTAAAATGAGACATAAGATACACACTCAGCGCTAATTGCAAAGTTCCTTTTTTTGTCACTTTGCTCTTGCGCAGTTTTAGCAAACGTGAAACCGTCGCAATCTGCAAGCTACTCTGATTCAGCGCCTGCACCTAGAAACCCGGAATTGGCGTGTTATTATGAAAATTGTCGCCGCTTCCGTCACATCGTCGAACATCGCCATCTTGTGAGCAATGGTTGTCCCAGGGCTGCTGAAGCCTCTCTGAGCGACTGAAAAATGTCGCCATTACAGAATTACACAATACGGCGGAATTTGACGATCTGAATAGCATCACTCTGTTGAAACAGAAAGCGCCGTCAAGCTCTGCCGAACTACTTGGCGTAGTGACACGCGTGGTAGCTACGACCCCGTAGCTTTCACTTCGATGTCAGGAAAACGCTTGACCGCAGCTATACGGGGTGATAATTTTTAAATTTACCGGAATTAAAATAAATTGCCTGTTGCAGGTGACATAATTCTAGTATTTGAGCTGGATTATTCAGAGAGGTGTACTTTAGTTTCACGAGAAATAGAAACATGTACGTACAGCTAATTAAGAAAAAACACTAATTATGTTTTGAATTATTTACTCGACGGCACAGTGAAAATTGCTAATTGTAGCCGATGAGCTTGCAAGGCGGTATCTACTTGGAATTAATTTTCACAACGACACCAATTTGGAGAAAAGCGCCATCAAACTCGCGGTAAAAATGCATTGTCATTCCAATTACTTTTTTAACAAAACGCTCTTTTATCCATTGAAGCACGAAAGTAACTGTAACGCCCATGCATTTCGTCCCATACTTTGGGAAGTAATATCTCGAAACTGACGTCATCCTGGAGTTGCATTTCCAGTGGATACGTGTCGTGAACTCACGCACTGCAATTCGTAAATTGCAATACGTGACGTAAAGTAATTAATGAATGAGCTAACCAGTGCATTTTTGTTAGTTAGCTGATTATGTGTTTCGAATTCTAGTGCTAGCATTGTCCGCCTTTTCGAATAATCCTGCTCAAGGTCAAGAATTATGCTACCTGCCACAGGTGATTCTTTAATATCTCCCGGAAATTAAACGTGATCACCCCGCTCTCTTTGTTCCCTGTGGTCTTGCGCAGCATTTTCAAGTTACTAGCGAGTATGCCTGGCGTACGCGTGGGGTAGATAACCGGTAATAACCATTCTGTAACTCTATTAGACTTACAGAATGGGTGCTAAAAGAATGGGAGCACGCTCGAGGATGGCAGAGATCTAGGCAGTGCTATGAAATTTGCAGGCTCGAAATGAGGGCCAGATGCGCAAGACGTCGGTCATCGAAGATCGACGGAAGAGGCCTTCGCCCTGCAGTGTACATAAATAGGATGATGATGATGGTGCTGATTGGCTATTTTTTGTTTTACTTGCAAACATACTAACAAGAGCACTGCTTCGGGCTAGTTGACTGAAATTAGACATATCGAACAAACAGGGCAGGCAAACGGGACTTAAGCGACCTTAAACGGAAGACAACAACACAGACGACAACACTCGGAGACCGTCTGGTCGCCTTCCCCGAGTCCTTCGTGTCTGCGCCGCTTGTTCAATACGGCGAAGGGTTTCAACTCCTGGCTGCGGCATTTCAGATGTTCGAGGAAAACAACCAGTCCGCGGCTGGCTCCGTCATCATCCTCATGACCGACGGAGAAGAGAACCGGGATCCGAAGATATCGGCCGTGGTCGACGAGCTGGTCACCGCTCAGGTGGTGGTCAACACGATCGCCTTCGGCGCGGAGGCCGAGCGGAAGCTCGAAGAGCTGGCCCTGCGAACGGGAGGCAAGCCGTTCGCTGTCCGGGACGGTCAGGTCAACCTGGCCGTCGCCCTCGAGTCGGCTTTCCTGGACTCGGCCTTCGCCCTGCTGGACGACGCCAGGAGGCCAGTCGTGGTGAGTCGCACTTCGGTGCAGACGCGGTTTGCTGCCTCACGTGCCTAAACGTTGTCGAAAACTCCGCAATCTGTGGTTAGATAAACCAGGGGGGGGTATTCTGTAAGCGCCCACCTAGTGGACTGTACATTTCGGCCGCTGCTGATTGGATGCAGCTGTACGAGCGAGGAGGATACGAGAGGGCCCCAGCCAATCAGCAGCGGCCGAAATGGACAGTCCACGAAGTGGACTCCTACAGAATACCTCCCCAGTTCTACGTAAGGCCTCCTGGTGGAGGAAGGTTCGTGAAAGCGATCAACATTCGCAAATGCCATTCTGTGCTTAGAGATCACGTATCTTGTAGGGGTTGGAGGTTAACTAAAGGTCTGTGTAGAGGCAAGTTGGCCTTCGGAGCCCACGGCAAAACCACAAATGCGGCAGTGTAGGTTGACAAGGCTGGGGCCTCTCTGGAAGTCGGAGACGCGCAGAGCAGCATTAGTTTTGAAGAAAGACTCGGGAACACGGATGAAAATAAATGGGCATCTAAAGTACGCAAGTATCCGTACTTGAAAAGTGGGGACACAGAATGGAGGAATAGGTCAAGAAGGTTGGAAACCAAGTAAAGGCTAATTGAAACTGTAGATAGACAACCAGGAGTAATCAGAAAGAAAGTGAAAGAAACAGAGACGGTTAATTGGATGCAAAGAATGGAAGCAAAAAGGACCATGTAGATTTACAAGAATGAGGAGAAAGAAATTAGAAGGGAAAATCTGTACGACAACAGAAAGGAAAATGCCTTGCTATTTGAGGCTCGAGCCGGTTGCCTAAGGACAAAAACATACCGGAGCAGATATTCAGAACTAGGTGGGGCATGGTGTATGCTGCAGCAACAATGTGGATACCTCTGCACATCCTAATGGAATGTGAAGGAATTCGCCCAGCGAGACCAGTTCGTAGCGCACGACTTCCGGAAGCGCTTGGATTTAAAGTGGACGGAAGCATCAGCCGGGCACCAGTCGAGGTAAACAAGAAACGTTTTGAGTATTGCTGAAAAAAAGGCAGGAATGAGATTGATATGACCGGATCCCTTACAGGCATAGGTAGCGGTACAAGGTAGATAGATACGTTTTGAGGAAGAAAAAGAAAGATTGAGACGATGTAGAGAAAATGGTAGACTGAAAGGCATGTATAGCACACCTAATTAACTCAAGCAGATTAGGTGACTTTTTCACCGCCCTGTTTCACAGAGGATGACAATAAATCACCGTCATCGTCATCATCGACTGAAGGAAGGGCTTCGAGTCGACGATTGTTTGAGAAAACGGGTGCGGGAGTAGGACTACTGTCTGCATGTAATTCTGAAAAAAAGAAAAGAGAAACGCATTGTCGTTCAAGTTAAGATCAGTGTGAAGTGCTAGAGGGACGCCTTTAGGAAAGTATGAACTGAAATGCAAAGCTAGTTCTAGTACATGCAAGGGAGGATAACGCGACTTCTGCTATGCTCTAATTTCGTAACTGCAACACGTGCCCTGAAGTGAATCATCACAACCTTAATAAATAATAATAATAATAATAATAATAATAATAATAATAATAATAATAATAATAATAATAATAATAATAATAATAATAATAATAATAATAATAATAATAATAATAATAATAATAATAATAATAATAATAATATTATTATTATTATTATTATTATTATTATTATTATTATTATTATTATTATTATTATTATTATTATTAATTGCTGCTTTGACATGGCGATTTTTCGTGCGGGTAATTTCCTCATCTGTCTTCCCGAACTCGAATATGCGTGGGTCTTCTCGAATGGTATTTGTAGATCAAAGAGTGACATTATAGATCACGTCCAGAAAATGATTCTTAACACATATCATCGCCGCTTTGCCAACACGGATACTGGACCTGCTGGCACTGTTGGATTATTGTCATCGCCCTTACTTCGCTGCGGACGTAATCGTGCTGAACTTACAGTTCCTTGCAAACTCATTCGCGGTAACCTCACCCGCCCCGAAGTCCTCAGTTGTATCATGTTTAGCATTCCGCGCAAGATCGCCATAGAGCACAGACCTTTTCACGTTTCTGCCTGTCATCGCCAACGCTCAAGCGTCCACAGAATGCAGATCCTTTATAACGCTTATTTTCATGGTCCTGACATTTTTTCGTAACTCGCTGTCATCGTTCTTTTCCGAGCTTTGCGTTGTTGCGCCGCAGTTTCACAAACGTTCAACTGCTCTTGTCCTTTCGAGCGAAGCTTTCTTTGCCTCTTCCTTCGACTTTTCCACTACTACTGCTGCTGCTGCCTTGGACGCCGCGTCTGGATGTGGTTGAGAACGTGTGTAATGTGTAAATTATTATTATTATTATTATTATTATTATTATTATTATTATTATTATTATTATTATTATTATTATTATTATTATTATTATTATTGTCAGCAGTGGCCAAACAAGAGAATCCTCAGCCGGGAACCTACGTTTGGACGAGGACTTGCCTCCGATCCGTTGTCGAAACGTAGGAGTCCGGCTGACGATATATATTGTTCGGCGACTCTTGATCACCACAAGTGAGATGACTTTATTTTGTTTTTCAGCCAGAGAAAGAGCTGGATACGCCACGGGTGGCGGTTGACACTCCCCCCCCCCCCCCCCCTATTCCCACCTCCAAACTTTTAGATGATCCCCCGAATTCGACGAAGCATTTTTTTTATTAAAATAACAAAATGGCACAGTGACTGTTGCTGTTGCATTTCGTGTTTGTTTATACTGGCTCAGTTATCCCAACCTGCCAAGTGGCCACATGGCAACCAGGCCAGTGTCAAAAAAAAAAAAAAAAAGAAAAAAACGCTCCTTTGCGCAGATTTTCGAGCAAGCGGCGACAGTGGTGGACAAGCGGCAGTTCTCGATCCTCGTCGACGCGGACCTAGGAAACGAGACGACGATCGCCGTGCATTGCAAAGGCGCGGCCACGTTCACGGCAGAGCTACGCTATCCTGATGGCGAGACGTGCGAAGATTGCCAGAGGTCCGTCGTCGCAGGGAAGGACTACAAGACGTTCAAGATACCAGGCGTGGCCACGGTATGCAGCTGCACTAATACGTTTAGAATAAAGAAACGAACGTTTTGGGGTTATCAAATTCAGTTAGAGCATGTCAAGTTAAATTATGGTGTTTTACGTGCCAAAACCACCTTCTGTTTATGAGGCACGCCGTAGTGGACTCCGCAAGTTTTCACCACCTGGGGTTCTTTGACGTCCACATAAATCGAAGTACACGGGTGTTTTCGCATTTCTCCGCCATCGAAATGTGGCCGCCGTGGCCGGGATTCGATCCCGCGACCTTGTGCTCAGCAGCCCTACACTATGACCACTGAGCAACCACGGCGGGTAGTTACGGATGTGTATTGTGTATGAATGTGTGTACACGGATGTGTACGCGCATCTATTGCACAGCCGGGCACCTGGACCCTGGCGGTGTCCTGCAACCCGAGCGCGTGTGAGGTCCACGTCCGGGCCACGTCTCTGGCCCGCGATGCGGCCCAGACGCCTGTCCTGGCGCGCGCGTTCCTCAAGCGGACCGAGGTGACCAGCGCGGCGGAGGCCGCCATCTACGCCGAGGTCACCAAGGGTGCGAACGTCGTGCTGCACGCCAAGGTCACGGCCACTGTCGTCCAGCCGCGGGGACGCGACCGGATCGAAGTGGACCTCTTCGACAACGGTCTCGGTACGTGAGTGCACACCCAAAGCACATTAACAAAATCACAGGGGGGCAAGGAAAGCGACCTATGTAGGCTCCGTTCACAAACGGGGACACTCGCACGGGTAATGTGGGAATGCACCTCACTCCCGTTTCTCAGGTGTCCAGTCAGCAGCGAGGCTGACTGGACAGCCTGGCTCAGTTGAGGGGACGTCGACCGACAGCTTGAACTGGTGGACTGGGCGGAGAAGGCCAAGAGAGCCCAGGGCCTTACTTGAGCCCGATCCCTCAGCCACGTCCCCCTTTACCCTTCCACGTTTCAATAAAGTTTACCACCACCAGAACGACACGGTTCTGTTTACTGAATCCATAGAGCTTATAGACGAATTGAAATTTGAGGGAGCTTGTGGAGATTATCACAGCACTAAAAAAGGCCGAAACGTACGCATTTGGGCCTGTTGCTTGATGACTGGAGCGGAAACAGTGCAACATCTCAGCGCTGTTGTCTTCTGCTGGATCTTAGTCGTTGCTAAGGGAGGCGGAGGGTAGGGGGGCTCCGCTGAGCAGCGGCTGTGCTGCTGTCGCCTGTCGAACCTCTATTTTCTCCGCGGAAAAAAAAAAGAAACATGCGTGTTCATGTGTGTTTTCACATGTGGGCACAAAATATTCATCGCTTCTGAATCTATTCACCATGCATATACGTTTGATCTTTTTAGTTGAACATAGAAGGTTAGGAGTCGGTATGTTTTCAACGGGTTCTCATGTGAAGCTTGATTTTGTCCTTTATGCCTTAAATACATCCAGCAATACTAAGGTCCGTTTAAAGTTGTTGGCCCAATAATTTTTTTTCTTTTTTCCCGTCATTTATGAAAAGTAGCTGTTTCCAGTAATGAGGAATAGTAATTGCGTTTTCCTGCAAGCATCGTTTGTGCCGTGCAGATCATTGTTCACGGTATATCATTTTATGTATATCACTGTATATATATCATAAGGTATAATATTTAAGCTGTTGCTAGCTGGACTCACAGGTTGTAAGCAGTGTCTAGCTGCCCAATTTCTAGAACACTTACAAAATGTGACATATGTTAGATTACCACCATATTGTCGTTTTTTCTTTATTTTTACAGTAATAAATCCTGAATTACAGACAAAAATAGCAGCGTTGCCCTTTAAAAAGAATTTCACATTCGCCATAGAAAGTGCGCGTTAAGAAATAGGATGCAATTGCAAGCGAAAGAGAATAGACATGCGGGAAGAGGAAGGGGTCGTTGTGGTGAGGTCCTCGTATGCCTAGTATCCGTCCTGGGTGCCGGGAAGCCGAGTGACGCTGCTGATCTCACTTGCCCCAGAAGCAACAAACAGTGGGACAGCGCCTATATCGACTTTTGCAAATTTGGAAGCGCGCCCTCGTGCCCCAAGAACCCTTTACAGCATGGGACATACAAGAGGACTTAGTCGTTTGCGCTGTTGCTTGAAAACTTCAAAGAAAATAAATCAAGAACTACACGTGACATGAGTGCTCAGCATTACCTATAAAAGGAGCGCGTCCTTTTCCCGCAGGCGCCGACGTGACGGCCAACGACGGAATCTACAGCGCTTACTTCACGCAGTTCGAGGGCGCCGGTCGATACTCCGTATCGGCTCGCGTCATCGGTGGCAACGACTCCGTCATCGTCAAGGGACGCCAGGCCTCGGGAGGGCTGCCCGCGTCACAGCCGTCAGGTATGAACGGGCATGTGTGTATACGAGGGCACGATACCGCGAAGCTTTGCGCGAGTTCCTTTCGCTGTGCCCCTCTGTGTACCATACGGATTGGCTCCCCTGCATTAACGTTGACGTCATGTGTGCCATGTCACGTGGGACTGCAGCTCCTTAGTCGAGTGTGACTCGCCGCCGCAGAGTGCAGCTGTACACCAGGAATGTTCGCGAAAGTACGACTCACGCTTCCCTGAGGAGTCGCTTTGTGTTGTATGATCGAACTTTGTCCGGGGGCTTTTCTTGCTTTGGCGCACGCTAACTGGTGGACTCGCTTCCTAACTGCCTAACCACCTGGAAAAGCTGAGCGCTTAATCGGGAACGGTCGTTCTTGATAGTTGAACGGCGTGTCGTTGAGGGCACCTTGGTTAGAACTTGTTGTGTTCTGTGCAGATAGCGCGGAGTATTATTGTTAATCGTGTCGAGATGTATGAAGACTACACAATCATAAGTGGAAGCAGGAGCAAGATGGCAGTTGACACCACGAACAACCGCTTAAAAACGGTCTAGAAACAAGAAAGAAAGGGAAAAGAAACAGGAAAAAAGAAGAGATAAGAAGGAAGGCGCACCACGACACATCACATTACACAAACTGCATGAACACTACAGGCGAGCGTCTATTCCCCGTTGTTGACAATAATTCCGGCACAGCTTTAATTGTGATCTTCGTGTATCGAATTGAAGCACGCATTAAGCGTGATCCGAAAAAGGTCAATCTGCTGGAACTTCTACAGCAGTATGCAGAGTGACAGCCGCTGAAAGTTTGGCATTCCAAAAGTGCGAAAGACTCCCTATGGAAAAAAAGAACCCCACATGAACTAATGGGGTTCTGTATGAAGGTCTGTCCCCGCAGAGTACGCGGGATTATTGGGTAAGGCAGTTGTGGGGCATGTGAACTTTTCAGATGCGCCTGTCGCGAAACCAGCACTGCGACCGGTCTCTTCCGTTCAAATCTAGGGTTTCACGCGCCCATAACCGCGATCTTGGTTACGAGGCACGCCGTAGTGGTATTATGGATTAATTTTGACCACCCGGGGTTCTTTAACGTGCACCTGAATCTAAGTGCACCAGTGTTCTTGCGTTTTCACCACCATTGAAATGCTGCCGCCACGGCCTGGGTCGAACCGGCGACCTCGAGCGTATGATAACAGCTCAAAGGCGTAGCCACTAAGCTATACCACGGCAGGTCTCTTCCGCTGGTGCTGCCTTCTCCACGCAACATTCTCGAAATGTGTTGGTTGCGCACGGCACCTTGGATGTCGATTCACTGCGTGCAACTGGCCGCAATGAAGCGAAGCCTGGGAACCAACCACGCAGGACTACATGGCTTTCCAGTCGTTGACGGTGGTAAAGGTATTCGTCGACGTGTCCGCTTTTTCGTGTATATATTGCAAACATTATCGAGGTAAATCTCTCTCTTGTTCTTCACGATACCCTCAGATGTCAACGAAAAGTCAACGCCACCAAGTCTTGCAAGGTTCGCATAGTCGCTCTGGACTTCTCGCGCAGACTCGACGAGATGTGCAACGCAGAAATAATATCGACGCTAATTAAACGTTCTGCGGTCGAGTTGTACAGCGCTTTGGACCGCAAGCGCTGTTTTTTGCCATTTGTTGGCGCCGCATTCGCTAATTGCATGTCCAGCATTAGGATTGGCTGAAATTTTTTATCGCATGTACAATTCTAGAGTGTAAGAGCCTTTCTTTTTTGTGAATGCGCGTGCCCTAATATCTTACCGGCTTCACTTTCGTTTTTTTTTTTGCCATATCGCCGTGTGTATAGCGCCGTCTAGTGGTGGATCGGCGCAACCGGCCGACGTCCAGGTCAGCGGGATTCCCCTCGGCGATTTCGCGTACGTGGACCAGGACATCGAGCAGGCCGAACCTCGGGTCCTGCTCGGCGAAAGGGCGCCCGAGTTTGTTCGCTACGCCGAAGGGGGCTCGTTCCGGCTCGCCAACGCCATTGACGGGTCGGGTCTCCCGCCCGGCCCCATTCAGGACCTGAAAGTTGAAGACGCCTTCGTGGACGACAACGGCACGCACGTGGTCCTCTTGTCCTGGACCTGCCCCGGAGGCCACATGGATTCCGGCAACGGTGAGGAACCCATCCCATCCTGCCGTAGTATGTGTCCTGCGTGCACCACTAACCCGCCGTGGTTGCTCAGTGGCTATGGTGTTGGGCTGCTGAGCACGAGGTCGCGGGATCGAATCCCGGCCACGGCGGCCGCATTTCGATGGAGGCGAAATGCGAAAACACCCGTGTGCTTAGATTTAGGTGCACGTTAAAGAACCCCAGGTGGTCAAAATTTCCGGAGTCCTCCACTACGGCGTGCCTCATAATCAGAAAGTGGTTTTGGCACGTAAAACCCCAAATATTATTAATTGCGTGCACCACTGGACGTTTTCTCGGGCGGCGTGTAATCTAGTATTTGACAAATATTTTTTTTCAAGACGCAAAACAAGAGACACGACACAAAGGCAAGGTCGCACACAGGACAGGCGTTTTATTTCCAACTGTTTCCGAACAGTTCGAAATAGCGCCTGTCCTGTGTATGACCTTCCCTTTGTGTCGAGTCTCTTGTTTGCGTCTTCAAAGTATTTGTCAAATATGGAACAACTAGGCCCGCACAATGTTCTTCTAAGCCATATAATCTAGTAATCTGTCATCTTTTTTGAGCCCAAGAAAAATGGTAGAGTGGTTCATATCCTCACATTCGTGACTCCTTTTTTTTTGCGTATTAAGACTTAGTGGCCTGGGCTAGAGCACTGATTCAGGCCTACGCGTCTTGCTTAATAATAAAGCACTTTGTACGAAATATACGAAATATAACAATAGCGTAACGTAGCGTGAAAATCAGTGGTGGTATAAGGTGCAGCTGATATTTTTCGTTGACTTTAAAAAATACATTTTCCATCGATATTCCACAACGGATGTTAACTTACCGTGCACACAGTGTACTTCAATGCCAGGAAAGCGATGGTGGAGATTTCAATAACATGTCCCCGCGTGGTCGATGCCAGCGCCCAGATCGAAGAAGATCTGAGGTCTTAAAAGCCATTTTCCCATATTTCGACATACCAATTAAGCACGATGATGCTCTTGATGACGGGTGGAAGAGGGTAATGGAACAAATCTACTGTTTGATATGTCGACTGCTGGAGCTATTCACAAATTCACTCGCACCAGAGTCCGGCTAAGAAAAAGTAATTTGGCCGTTTAGTCCGTGCTCGATCGCAACTGTCCCAAACTGGATGCTCGGCTCAGCATCCAGTTTCGGACAGTAACGATCGAGCTCGGACTAAACGGCCAAATTCCTTTTTCCTAGCAAGACGTCTGGTGCGAATTCCTTGATTCATGACATCTTGAAGCAAACGTTTACCAGCGCGAAGAAAACGAGACGAAGGACGAGGAACACGAAGAAGCAGACCGTGTCTCGTCCGTGTCTCTTCTTCGTGTTCCTCGCGGGCTTCGTCTCGTTTCCTTCGCGCTGGTTAAAAAGTTTCTTATTATTTGTTTCTTCTCGCTTTCCCGCAGCTTCGGGAGTCGAGCTTAAGGGAAGCACGTCCCTGACCGCGCTCCTCGGGGACTTCGATTCGGCGCCGGAGGTCCGGGACGAGACGGCCGAGGGCTCCGGGAACGTAACGTCGGGCCCCATCGGCTCCAGGCAGCGACTGCGGTTCTCCGTCCCCGACGAGCTGCTCTCGGTCGCCAAGAACGAGTCGCTCCGGGGCTTCTACTTCGCGGCGAGGGTGTGGAACGACGCCGGACTCCGTTCGTCGGTGTCCAACGTCGCCGCGGTCACGTTCGAGCGACCTCCTAGGTCACCGTCGTCCGAGGCGTCGTCGGTGAGAGGGACGCCCTGGTGGGTCGTCGTCGTGAGCGTCCTGGCCGCGGCGTTCGTCGTGGCCGTGGTGGCGGCGGTGGCGGTCAAGGTCGTCGATCGCCGCAGCAAGAGCAGAGGCGTCACTTTCGTCGTGACGTAGCGCGGTCGCGCCGTGCTTGCGTTTTATTTATTGATTAAAAGAAAGTGCCCTGTGAATGTCCTGCGCGGTGAGTGACGTGTCCTGAATGACGTGTCCAGAGCGACGGGGGTTTCCACGTGAGTTCTGCGACGTAGACTAAATTTAGGTTGCACGTTGCGGCAACGATGAAAGGAGAGGGCGAGAATTACCGTATACTCAATGAGAACTTGAGGCGTTCGCCGTGTCGCGCGACCTTTCGTGCGACGGCGAAGTGAGTGACGTGCCTGAGGACGTTAGTTGGGCCAATCTGGCCTGCAGTACTGCGAAACAAATAAATAAAGTACACTACCGGTTCTGCATACACACGCACGCGAGAATCAATTTTTCTTTTTCTCGAACTGTCAAGTCATCCTGCAAATACTGTCTGAACGCCAAGGACACGATGGCTCCTCATTCCTTTCGATGCTGACAAGCTTACTTGTTTATCGTTTTCTTATTTATTTTTTTCGGCGACAGCATTTCACCCCCATTAACATCTTAAGGTTACCGCTGAGAGCAAGACTCGCCTGCACGGTTTGGATCATGCCGGCGAGTCACTTCGTGAGTGACTTTTTGAGATGGTGACACTTCGGCGTTAGTGTCAGCCGCAGGCTGCCAGACGGAAAGGTTTAGGGACACTTGCTTCGGAGGGCACCTGCCAGTCGGTGTGTTCGATGTAGTGGCTACAGTTCAGTGTAGTACCTACCGGTGAGATTGGATGTGGACTTCAATTATTTTTTTCCTTGCCTCGAACAAAATTTACCCGAACTAAAATTTCTAGATCACAAGACGGAAGGTTGATGCGAATTTTGAGCTAGCTATCTCACGTATCTTTATCTGGAGAGCCTTAATGCTTAATTTAGGTCTGAACATCGTCAAAAAGTGACTTTCTTTTTTGGCAACTTCAGACGCAAACTTCTGGAAAAATGCCTAATTTGATTGTCGATAACATTCTCTTTAGCAGAAGTTCTGTATATATACAGGAAAAAGCGGTAAACAAATTATTGTGGCTGAAACAATAACGTTGTTTATGCAAACATTTTCTAAAAACACGCAATTTATTGCTTTTTTACTGAGCGTGGAAAATTTATAAATGTGTTCACCTATGACATCACGCGGAAGAACCACGCCAGTAGAACATGCTAAATTAAAATTTACCAATTGTGCCTAGTTTCACGCTCAAATGCAAAAAATAATAATGTCCCTCCAACCAACATTTCCTTCTTCGGGAAAACTTCAGAGGATGCTTACGTCCGCAAAACATTTTTTTCTCGCGAAAAATACTTTGTAGAAATCTCATTCACACAATAGCCAACCAGTCCAATTTTTCCCGAGAGAATCAGCAATGGTTCCTTTTATGATTTGGGAGTCGGGTGCGCGTTTTATCGCGTTTTGCTGGACCCACTAAAAGTGTATTCACTCACTCACTAACTAACTAGCTCGCTCGCTCGCTCACTCACTCGCCTACTCGCCCACTCACTCCCCCACTCACTAACTCCCTCCCTCCCTTACTCTCCCACTCGCTCGCCAACTCACTCACTCACTCGCTCACTCAGTCATTCACTCGCTCACTCACTCCCCCACTCACTAACTCCCTCCCTCCCTTACTCTCCCACTCGCTCGCCAACTCACTCACTCACTCACTCGCTCACTCCCTCACTCCCCCACTCACTAACACCCTCCCTCCTTTACTCTCCCACTCGCTCGCCCGCTCACTCACTCACTAACTCGCTCGCCTACTCACTCACTCACTCACTCGCTCGCTCGCTCACTCACTCACTCCCTTCCTCACTAACTCCCTCCCTTACTCTCCCACTCGCTCGCCAACTCACTCACTCCCCCACTCACTAACTCCCTCCCTCCCTTACTCTCCCACTCACTCGCCAACTCACTAACCAACTCACTCACTCACTCACTCGCTCGCCTACTCACTCACTCACTCCCCCATTCACTAACTCCCTCCCTCCCTTACTCTCCCACTCCCTCGCCAACTCGCTCACTCACTCACTAACTCGCTCGCCTACTCACTCACTCACTCACTCACTCACTCACTCACTTACTCAACCACTCACTCACTCACTCACTCATATTTCCCGTGGAATGACCCTTATGCAGAAATTGCGGACTCAGCGCTACATGCAGCGGAATAACACTTGGCTCGCATATACACGGCAGCATTGTCTACAGAACGCTAACCTTTTCTTACCGTGTTCAAAAAGTGTTGCAGTATACTCTTTTAAATGCCAGCTAATAACAGCGGTGGCTGGCCCGCGACGACGAAGACAACTGCAGCAGCGCGGCTGGCCTAACACCTGTGTTTTGACAATACATTTGACACAGCGCACAAATTCAGGCTGCGCTGCAATTATCGTCAACGTTAAGCGTGATGATAGGGCCTTATTTTTCTCTGTTTACGTGCTTCGCATTCGGCTCACTCGGGGTCACGTGCGAATCAGGATAGCGGGAAATCTTTTTTTTGGCAGGGCGCTTCAGTGCAAAGTAAGGCGCTTCACATTTACAGCGATACAATTGTTATGGGCCCATTTTGCCGGTTCGTGTGCCGCGCACCGGGCGCACGTTGAAGAAATCCAGCTGATCAGCACTGATCCGGAGTTGCCTCGCTACTCCGTCGTGCCTCCTATGATATATCGTCGATTTGCAAATCGAGAACAAGGTAAAAGCGGGAGCCAACGTTTCGGCAAGTGGACTTATCTCATTCAAGGACAAGTCCACTTGTCGAAGCGTTGGCTCCCGCCTTTTACCCCGTTCTCGTTTCGCTTATCGTCTTGTATTTCCGTCACCCGCCCTCCCCGTATCGTCGTTCTTGACGCCTGGTTTTGACACGTGACGTGACACGTGACGCGACGCGTGGATCTGACACGCACCGACGCGGTGGCTTTCTGGTTCAGCGGCTCCTTTTGTTAGGTGCGACAGTCTGATAATACAAAAAAATCCCGATAAGAACCAGAATGATAAAACAATGTGGACTACTGGAGAGAGAAATGACACCGTACTTATCACACAATAATACGGAATGTGAGTAAACTTCTAGTTGGAGGTAACATAGCACAGCTAAGAATCTCGCAGATGTATTTTGCAAGCCGAAAAGAAATGTGTTAGACCTAAGCAATTATATACTTAAACAAAGAATGCCTCCTTTCCTTAAAAAAAAAAAAAGAGCAGTAGCGACTTAGTGGTAAACGCGAGAGAAATGCGTTCAGTTTACGTCGCACCTCTTTGAAGTCCCGAATCCATGATTTAAACCGCGCTCCTAACATTGCAAAGTGTTGTTGAGGCGCTCACTCGACACACGTCCTGCCTCTTCTAGGAGCATAGTGCACCTGACGGCAGCAGACTGCCAGCAGTTGCACTATATATATATATATATATATATATATATATATATATATATATATATATATATATATATATATATATATATATATATATATAACCTTCGCTTGCGACGGTTGTGGGTTCGGTTGCCACCTGCGGCAAGTTGTTTTTTCATCCACTTGAATTTCCATTAATTTATCGTTTCTTCATTCCATTTGTTAAGCACAAGTAATTTCTGGTCCACCAACCGCAACGTCAGTGAAATATACTGTGCAAATCGCCAACGTACGTCGTACTCTCCTTTTCTTCATTTTACACACACACACACACACACACACACACACACACACACACACACACACACACACACACACACACACACACACACACACACGCGCGCGCGCACGCACGCACGCACGCACGCACATTTAATGGTCCCCCAAGCGGCTAGTCGCGCGGCAATATTGCGCGTATTGGCGGGCTTCTTTCAGGCTCGGAAAAACACTTTTATCTAGCACGTGTTGAGCAACAGAAAGCTGTATCAGGAGTTTTTATGTTGCTCTAGAATTTTCTCATTGACACTTTTCATCCAGTTACAATATTTTATAAGGTGATCAATTAATTGATACTAACTATATAATTAGGCGGAATACAAAATCTAATCTGGTATCTCCAACCGACGGTAAACAGTAACCTTGGTCCTACTCCGTTACGTGACATTTGCGTATTTTCAAATCTTAGTGCGTGATAGTTGGCACACCCGGCATAGTCGGCGAGAATGCATGCATTTGCAGCTTCGGCGGAGTGGCTGAGACGCTGTACGTGTCCCAGCCACTCAGCCGACGTTACCGACAATGACAGGGGCGTGCGAGTAGGGATTTTTCAGACCGAATCTAATGCCAATCGAATAGTGCCAGACGCTGATCGAATCGAATGCCGAGTACTTTCCGAATACAGTTTTCGAATAATGAACAGCCGTTCTCACCATCAGTACAGCAGGATGTTCGCAATCGAGTATTTGCAACATCAACAAGTTTCTGTCACTACATTGCACCTTGCGAAGCGCTCTTCATTGAAAAAAATCCGTGTCCGTTCCCCACTGTCAAAGTGGGGAACGGACAGTACAGCGAAGACGTTGCGGAAGACAGACGACATTAGACAAGCACTACCACCACAAGCGACGAACTTAAGGCGCGCTCGCTCCTGTGCAAAAGTCCAGCACACATCCTTCTAGGCCCTCCGCCAAGTGCAAGTGCCTTAACGCACTTAAATAATTTTTAGGAGTGAATTGCGTCAGGAAAATGCGCAAAGTACGACTTGCACACGAGCTTCAGACACGATAGTTTCGGATTGTCATTCTAATGCACGAGAAAACATAATTCTGTTGCGCGGAAACTGAAACAGAAACTGCGTTTTCCGGCTGCCGCATATATTTTTTTTTCATTTGGTTGAGCACGAATCGAAATATCCCCACCAGGCTGACAGCTTCGCTGCAAAAGAGAAATGGGAGCATTAGGAAAAAAAAAATAAAAAAAAATGTGCAGCTTGTTCTCATGCACACGCTCATCGGATAGTGCGGACTATCGCGGTTTAGCCGTCGAAGTCTGGCTCCCTGAGCGACGCAGCTTGCTGCACTCTGCACTTGGTCAAAAAGAAGCAGGTAAACTTAGAGGCAGTAAGGGTAACAGCAGACAAATTCAGGCTGGCACTCGCAAACAAATGTGCGGCTTTAGGACAGAGAGGTGATGATGACATAGAGCTTATGAATGAAACCGTAACTAGGTTGGCTTCAGAGGCAGCAATTGGTGTGGGAGGCAAGGCACCAAGGCAACCAGTAGGCAACCTCTCCCAAATAACAAAGGACCTAATAAATAAACGACAAAAAACGAAAGTGTCCAACTCAAGAGATAAGCGCCCGTTGTGTCGTCGCCTTTCTTGTGTGTGTTGTTCTTTGCGCAAAATCTTTTTAGTATGCAAGATCACCAACTAGCCCAGCAGTTAACTCTTCTGAAGATAAGATAGAGTTCGCGGAAGTGTCAAAACTGATCAACAAGGCGGAGACAAGTGATATTCGAAACTATAACGCCAGAAAGACTGAAGAAGCCGTAAAAGAAGGACGCAGCCTGAAACCATTAAGAAGGAAACTTGGCATAGGACAAACCAAGATGTATGCACTGAAAGATAAGCAGGGTCTTTAGTTATAGACTTTAGGTCTTTGGACTTTTGTCAACCAAGGGACCAGGCTGGCTTCAGGAAGGGAAACTCTACAATAGGCCACATCCATGTAATTATTCAGGTTATTGAGAAATACGCAGAGTATAATAAGCCTCTCTATATGGTTTGCATAGGTTACGAAAAGGCATTTGATTCAGTAGAGTTACCAAGAGTCATAGCGGCATTACGTAATCAAGGAGTGCAGAACGGTTACGTAAATAGCCTCTCATGTTTTACATCTACTATGGCCCACGGGACTAAACTTATCTCATAATCTTGCCATAAATCTTGTGCTTGATTACGCACAGTTGATGATTCGAATTATTTTAAAACTATTTGAAAAATATTAGTGCTTACTAACAGAGACTATTCCATTTGAAGACACCCGCAGTGGTTGCGTGTATAATAGATTTGGCGTTCCCCTGCCAAGCTAGAGTTCGCGGGATCGAATCCCAGCCGCAGCGGCCGCATTCCGGAGAGGGCGAAATTAGGGGCATGTTAAAAAAAAAAGAACGATGGTCGAATTTCCCACGGCGTCCCCTACTACGGCGTGTCTTATCATCATATCCTGGTTTTGGCACGTAAAACCCCATAATAAAAAATTTTTAATTCGAAGACCGATTCGAATAGGACAATATATTCGCTTCGTTATTCGAGAGAGAGAGAGAGAGGGAGGGAAATATTTTATTGTTAGGAAAGACATAGAGATCGACCTGAACAAGTGCACTCTTGTCTGCTATTTAGCGCTAGAGAAAAGGGGAGTCAAAGTGCTGGGGTGGATGATGATGAGAAGAGAAGCGCTGAGTGCTAATGCGCATTATACGGTGGCCCTACTAGAGCAGCGTGTTTAGATTTGTGTTGTTCGGGAACTTCAACAGCGCTTGTCCGCATTGAAGTTGCAGTGTCAGGCCGTGAGCCGAGAATAGCGCCCTCTGACAGTGGTCGCCTGCCAAGACTGACTAGGGAATTGTCCAACGTCCTTCGCTCCAGCATATATCTGCTGCGCAATCGCATAATATCCGAAAGATTTGAATATTCGCACCATCTCTATAGTTGCAGAGTCTCAACCGGATCGGCATACGCCATCTCTTCATGAGTTGTGCGCCGCTGCCCCCATTTTTTTTTTGACGATGGCTGTACGGCTGGATGGGCGAGAAGGCGCCAGCAGTGACGTCATACGCTGGCGCGGAGATCCAATCCACAGAGAAGGGCGCGCTAACTCGTACGCTATGGAAAAAATCACCTGCAACACGGTTATTTACTACGCATACAATCATCGCGTATTGTAGTATGAGAACACACATATAAAACGTTCACGATGAGATAATTAAGTACGTTGCATATCTGCGGTACAAGTTTTTTTTTTTTTGGTGGGTGCTAAAGTTAGAATTTTTCGTCTGTTTCTCGTGGGCGTATACGACGGTGGAATAGTTTGCAGACACGGCCTTCGTCGCGTATGATCTAAGCGCCGTGCCTGCCTGATTGGAATAACCCAACCATTTTTTTTTATGAAATGAATATTAGGAGAGGTAAGCGCCTTTGTACGAGGGGCCCTTGAAAACCAACGTTGGGCTTTGTTTTGCCGTTATCGTAGCGCAGCTTTGGAAACGTTCGCGCGACTACACGAATGCATTGCTAGCTAGGCGTTCCGCAGTAAGGGTGTCGTCACACGATGTCACATTGTTGGGAAAGAAGCACGGCTCGCGCACTAAAAAAAAATCATCTTCGCTAATCCGTCCACACCAGTCGTTGTGCAATGCTTATATCGAGGTCATTGCATTGTGAAACCGCTGCACTCGAAAACGCCTTTGGCTGACAGGCAGACAGAGGAGTAACAGGAGGACAATCGCTCGCTCTTGACCGTACGAAGCCGGCCGAGAGCGGCCATTTTGCAGATACTCAAAGGCACGTCGGCCTATTATATTAGTGTCGTGGCTCGTGGTTAAAAGGCGAGATTTATCTCGCGGTCGACTCCGATTTACCTTACTACAGAAAGGTTAAGATTTTTATGGGGCATGACATGTCAGAACCACAATCTCCACGATTATGCAGACATCCGTAGTGGGCGACTGCGCGATTAATTATGACCACGTCGTTTTTTTTTTACCGGCGCCCATGCAGTGAACGTCCTAGTGTGCTTTTTCTTCTTCTTCTTTATTTTTTTGCATTTCACCCTCATCGAAATGCGGCCGTCGCGGCCGGTATTCGATCCCGCGACCTCGTGCTTAGCAGCGCAATCGATTTCATTATTGAAATACACGCAAAGTTAGGAAATGCTTTTTGGGCACAACCACTGAATCGAGCCTAATGAAGTTTGTTGCGTTTAAGACGAAAATATCATTTCTAGTGACTGTATCACGCAGAATTTTGATTTAGGGCATTGAAGTCCTTACGATATAATCCGTAATATTGGAAAGTTAAAAGGAAATTCCAGCACGGAGTTTACAAATTCGTAAATCTGCACCACGAACGGATGTTGCAATTCTGTACATTGCATCTGTTAAAGCGTCTAAAGTGTACATATGTAGTATATAATCATGCAGGTTAAGCGACATCATTGCAATGTTTATGAGGGCTTTACAAAAGTCCTACTCACGAGCTAATGACGCACTTCAGAGCAGTGCACGAATAGTACGTCAATTTTGCCTGCTTTAGAAGTGTTAGCAGGTGCAGTTTACAGAATCGTGGTGTCGTTTCTTATTGCGATGTTACGAAGTTGCAGACCTGACATGTATCAGATTTACAACCTTTTCCAAACTAAAAAAAAAAAAAAACTTATGTGCATGAGTTTTTAAAACTTTGCAAACGCCACAAGTTTTTCTGAAAATCTGGTAGCCTGAATAAAGAATACATTTCCTATCGTTGGTAGACCTCACTTTTTTTTCTCTTTTAAGTGCAACAAACATAACTAAAATCGATGCAGTGATTGCCGAGAAAAACGATTTCTCCGTTTCCGTTGCATATAAATAGGAGCCTTCTAGCTAAAGTTTCCTCTTAGGGCTGCCACTTAAGCTTCTAGGCTCTCTTAATCTTCCTTTTTCTCCTTTCTGACTTATAGGGTCCATAAGTCACTCTCAGCTTAATCAGCAGTAATTGGAATGGCTGACAGTCCTGCGTGTAATCTCTGCGGCTGCGAGAAGAGCATTGACCACAAGGACCATCTATGTCCAATGCATTCAGGAAACTAGGTGACCGTCTTCTGAGTGAACAGACAACACCGGAACACCGTCCCCATCGATCACCGGCTCAGAAGGCACTAAACGCACTTTTGTGCTTTCTGAGAACGTCTAGCTTGTGTGAGCGCCTTTGACTCTGTAGTGCTGTTCACGCACGTCTCTCTACCACCCCCTCTCTCTTTCACTCCCTTCTTTCTATTCCCCATCTCCCTTCCCCTAGTGCAGGGTAGCCAACCGGACTCTTGACTGGCTAACATCCCTGCCTTCCTTTTATCTCTTATCTCTCTCTCTCGCTGTCTCAGCTCGAAGGCGGGCGAGTGATTTCTCTCTCTCCTTCGCGACCCTCCTCATGGAAGCGGTTTCCTAATGGGCGCGCATTTATGTACAAGACTTACCAGTACTCACGTACGAGGCAGAAACCTGGAGGCTTACGAAAAGGGTTCTACTTAAATTTAGGACGACGCAACGAGCTATGGAAAGAAGAATGACGGGTGTAACGTTAAGGGATAAGAAAAGAGCAGATTAGGTGAGGGAACAAACGCGAGTTAATGACATCTTAGTTGGAATCAAGAAAAAGAAATAGCGCATGGGCAGGGCATGTAATGAGGAGGGAAGATAACCGATGGTCATTAAGGGTTACGGACTAGATTCCAAGGGAAGGGAAGCGTAGCAGGGAACGGCAGAACGTTAGGTGGACGGATGAGATAAAGAAGTTTGCAGGGACAACATGGCCACAATTAGTACATGACCGGGGTAGTTGGATAAGTACGGGAGAGGCCTTTGCCCTGCAGTGGGCGTAACCAGGTTGCTGCTGCTGCTGCTGCTGCTGCTGCTGCTGATGATGATGATGATATGTACAAGACACAACATGGCAAACCGAACGGGACGTTCGGTTTGTGATGTTGGCGCTGGCCAACATGATGCTGGCGCGCTTCTTTAATCGTAGTCAACTTCCCCTTATCGGGACTCCGCGCGCTTTTCGGCTACTCTACGTTTACCCGCCGCGCGCGCAGTGAAAACACGCGGCCGGGTGCGCATTTTATCGCGCTTTGCTGGACCCAATAAAAGTTTATTCCTTCACACGCTGTATACACGAGGTGAAAACAGTTGATCGCGCACGGCACGCGAGCGATACGGCGAGGAAGACAGCTCGTGCGACTGCATCGCACGGGCGCGCTGTAGCAGTCGGTTTGGAACCGATGCCCCATAGTGTTATATGAACCAATCGACAGCGTTTACCCGGGTGACGTCACGCGCCTGACCTTTCTTGGCGTCACAAAGAAGGGAGGGGAAAAGCCCAGAGAGGAGCATAGAAATTTTTTTTTTTAGATTATGAGTGCGAGGTGGGGGGCATGGGGACCTTTAAAGATCAGGTAAATGAGTATTACTTGTAGTTGCGTTTGTATGTGAGTAAGGGGGGGTGGGGCAAGGGAGGGGGTATGTCATTTATTGTTTTCAAAACTGCCACGTATGCTTTGTTTGGTTCATTGCTAATTAATTAATTAACAATTCGTTCATTAACTTCTTTCAGAATACCGCAAGGCTCCTGTGGCCGAAGCAGGCGCGGCACAATTGAAACGTGCATGTGATACGCAGCACATGCGCGCACACAGAGGAAAAACAAAGAAACCACAAAAGGCATTCGGCAGTACTCCGTACAACCGCGACTTGCGCTGCAAGAAAAAACGCGAAAATAGGTCTTCAGACCTATTTTCGGCGTTCGGTGTAATCAGCGCAATCAGTGCGGTTCGACGGCTTCATCAAAGTTAATATGCCTCACGTACGTCATCTGGAAAGCGAGACTCAGCCAGCGGCGAAGGCGTGAGGCGGCGTCAGTTGTCCATAGCCTTTGAGAACGCGTTATCAATTGCCTGTGACACGCGAACAAAAAAAAAAAAAAGAGAGACCGAGGGGCGTGTGGGTGCTGTCGCGCCTCTGTTTTGCAATGACGCTTTCGCCCAGTTGAGCAAAGCTTGCCGACCGCATGAGTTGTTTGTCGCGAGACGTGGAGACTCGAGGCGGTCCCTCCGAGAAGCGCCCCAACGCCCTCAGTCCCGAGAGAGAGTAAAACATCTTTATTAATAATATCTGAATGGTGAGAGCAGTGTGGGAGGAACCCTCAGTCCAGGGTCCCTAAGATGATTCCGGCGATGTTTCGAGCCCGTTGTATCACTGCTCGGAGGACCTCGGGAGGTCCGTCGCGGAGGGCATCGTCCCACAGCTCTTTGTTGCGTAGGGTCCCTCACATAGTAGCCGCGTTTCGTACACGTGACTACGAGAACGGCGCATCGACCGCATCGCAGTTCTCGCGGGTCGAGTAGATGCAAACGGCGGATGATGCGCTAGGAAGTGAAACCAGCGCTGGCATCGTTCTTCATTATTTGAAGAAAAAAAAAAGAAACTATATACATTTAACAGGAATGGAAAAGCGAGGAGCAGGCTGCTTCATTCGGGCTCGCACACGTAAGGAACCCAATAGCTACCTGGCTTTCTTCATTAAAGGTACCCCCTCCCCCTAATTTATACCGCCCAAATAAAAAGAATACATAACCGGAAATGTAGGACCCTAACCATATACAGCTTCTTCAGGCCAGAGCCAGGACTCCAAGATGCGAAGCGTGTGGCGCAGCGGTGGCTCTAAATAAGGGGGGAGGGGGTTGAGGGGGGGAGGGCAACCGCTCCTCCGATCTCCTGCACCCCCATCGTTTCCCACCCCTCTTCTACTACCACGGTGTGCCCAGTGTTGAAAGGGGCTTCCGCGCCTCTATCGAAAACAAAGGATCACAAAGTGGAGAGTCGCCGGCATTACTCACACTGCGAGCCGTCGACGGCCGCCTGTTGAAATCTGTCGGAATCCGAGCGAGCTATGATACGCGGCAGGCCAACTCATCTATGACGCGCTAGTACTTCACAACAGGTGGCGTAATGATAAGGATTCGGGCAGTATTTTTATTCTTCGCCAGGTTCTCAGTTCTGGCAGATAAGCGCAGCTCGCATAAAGCGATTCCCAAGGAGCAACCACCTAGGCATCGCTGTCGCTTATCTTATCTGTCGTTCATTCTGTGAGCTGTCCAGACGCTTATGCTGCCGCTGTCTCGTGGAGCGAAAAAAACAAAAACAAAAAAAAAACAAAACAAAATGCGGGTTATTTGGCAAGGCTTTAGTAACGTGGCCGTGTTTTGATACGGCCCGAATATATGCTGCGTCAGTTGTCGCGGCGGCCAGTCGGCCGTGGATGTTGTAGGCTTCGACGCGCGTCATTTGTGCTCGTGGAGGGGATCGCTGAAGCCGTCGACGTGCGCGGAGACTGCTTGACAGCCGCTCACGAGAACCAAGGTGAGCGTGCCTTGCAGTGAAAGACACCTGGTGCACACGTGCTCCAGGGGCTGATTCTTTTGAAGGAGATCGAGGGACGTCAGCTTGTCAGCGATACCGTGTAATAAGGAGGGTATAGTGCGACTGCTGAAAGCAAAGTGTGCCGACGTGGACCAGAGGCGACGTGCGATTTGGACTGCTGAATGCCGCTTTCAGTGGCGTTGCGAGTTAGCCAGATGACGGGAAGGCAATGCCTATCATAAAGCTGTCTTTAATGACCTACGGCAAAGCGTCGAGGCGGCCTAAAGTCGGCGAAATTTTAGCCCACATCAGGCAGATCTAGGTGCTCAGTATGACCACACAGGGTAATCGCAGATTGTTTAGCATTCTTCTATTAAGGACAACAAGAAACATTAAGAGCTATATGTTGCACAATAACGTTCTTTCTGCTACACATCAAGCGATAATAACGCGACTACAGGCGACCTATCTGGTACGCGTTTAGGGAGAAAACATCGCTAAACATGGGGGTCAGAGAACATGAAGACACAGGATGCTGCGCTGACCACCAGCAGTTGGTAGTCAGCGCAGCCTCCTCCGTCTTATCGTTCTGCGTCCAGTGTTTAGCGCTGTTTGCGCCCGATAGCCAACGATCTTGTTCCATTAGCGCCGTGTAATCAATCCACATGATGCTATATCACACGCATGCAATTCTTCTGTACGTTGCATCCCCATCGTCAGCTTATTTTGTGGCCACTGCGGGGCGAAAGCTCCCCCCCCCCCCCCTAGCGATCACCAAATGCCTCGATCTAGCATGAGCAAACCCCCATCTTGTTATGTCTGCAAGTATCGAAATGTTAGCGCGCCACTTAATGTTCTGCCGTCCTCGACTGTAGTACTTCCCTCCGCCTTTGGCAACCGTTATGTGTCTCTAACGGAACACCGGTTGTCTGCTCAATGCACCAAACTATCTACGCAACTCCGCTTCTTCCTTTCTCTTCATGTCGACTAGAACGACAAAAACCAGTGTTTGTTCGCCACTGCGTTCTTCCATATTCTTGCCTTCTAAAGTTTCGTCTATAATTTTCCGATCAATTGCTCGTCGAGCCGTCTTCGTTCTTCTCTGCTATATTTGTCGTCTTCTATGTATCAGCTCGATAATTAGTACTCGTATGGTGTAACAATTACGCACGTCTCTTTTCGAGGTTTGTTCATTCGTGTGATTTTCTAGCAGCTTCGTCGGCGAGGGCGTTGCCGGAGATACCCGCAATGACCCGACAACCACGGAATCGCGATGTTGTTTTTTATATCTGCATCGAAGGCAGTCACAGCCCAGCACCTAATAATAATAATATTTGGGGTTTTACGTGCCAAAACCACTTTCTGATTATGAGGCACGCCGTAGTGGAGGACTCCGGAAATTTTGACCACCTGGGGTTCTTTAACGTGCACCTAAATCTAAGCACACGGGTGTTTTCGCATTTCGCCTCCATCGAAATGCGGCCGCCGTGGCCGGGATTCGATCCCGCGACCTCGTGCTCAGTAGCCAACCCAGCACCTAAGACAGCTAGCGCGTTATTATTTGACATTACAGAAGTGGCACACACCTGGCCTTACTGGCAATCGGTTCCATTCGTTCGAACCCTCTACCATGTGCCCCAGCTAGCATTAGCCAAGCTGTTCAACGAGAAGAAAGATAAAAAAAAAACGAATAAACGTATAACGTATTCTGAATTATTTTTGCTGTTTCGCACCTTTTTTGAGTGTATAGGCTTTTACTTTCAGTGTTTGACTGTCATTGCCTTTCACCTTCCGTACCCTTCTAAATGGTATTGTTATTGTTTTTACTTCAGTCACGACTCTTTCAACATTGCTTTTTCTTATATATGCTCCCCGCTTATGTAATACCCGCACAGGGGCCTTTAAGGGTCAATAAATGACGATAATGAGGACGACACAGTGAAAGCTACAATTATAGAACACGCTGAGCACCACGTCACGGGATCGAATCCCGGCTGCGGCGAGGCCCCATTTTGATGGCGGCTAAATGCAAAAAAAAAAAAGAGAGAAAAAACTCCATGTGCCGTTTATTGTGTGCACGCCAAGATCCTCAGGTGGTCAAACTTTATCCGGAGTCCCCCACCACGACGTGCCTCGTAATCATATATCCTGGTGTCGGTACGTAAAACACCAGGATTATTTACTGCATCTACAAAATGTACTTACTTGGTCCTCGCAGGATGCGGGCCGCCACGCTGCTCGCCGTGCTGTGTCTGTGGTACTCACACAGTCATGGCCTCCGCATAGACAAATCGACGGGTGCCTACGAAGACATCGTGATCGCCATCCACCCGTCCGTGGAGCCAGACGAGCGAATCATCGACAACATCAAGGTATGCATACTGCTTCGTCCTCACTCGGTGACTCTGAGTTCAGCACAAGCCCCGCCCTCAACAGCAGACAGACAGACAGACAGACAGACAGACAGACAGACAGACAGACAGACAGACAGACAGACAGACAGACAGACAGACAGACAGACAGACAGACAGACAGACAGACTTTATTCGCAGAAAGTGAGTTTGGACTCCTCTGAGTCCCTTCAATGTGGCACTGCAGATGAGCTCGGCGCCTCGGCACTCAAAAAAAAAAAAAAGTGTCCAGAGAGACGCCGGTACTAGAAAGAGTTGTCCGCTTCCGTGACGTTAGGGAAATGAACCAGCCTAATCGGTCGGAGCGTCTACGAAAATTTTCCGGTGGCGTTCGTTGTCACTGGGGAATTCAGCATCTGTCGAGCGGTTCAGTGTCTCTTAGAAAATGCGATAAGAAGACGCGACGCTTCCTTGCGTGCGATAGCAGATCCTTTTACAAACACAATGGGTTGGAGATACGCGTATACGTGAGAGGCCTTCTCTTTAAGTTCTCAAACAGAGCGACCCTTTAGCCATGGTAGAGCTTGGGCGTGACCACAGAAAGGGTTCGACGTCTCCTTTGTAATTGCACGAAGTACGCCGCGGAGAACTGGTCTTGAATATCCACGCTGGGGTATACGCAGATCCTGCCTTCATTCGGTGCAGTTGCTTGACGGGCTTCGTCTCGACGAAACGGCCTGGTTACGCGGGGAGCACATATGGCGGAATTCAAGGCGACACAAAGTGCGAAACCATAACGGTCCGATTGAGACTATGATACAAGTACGCATCGAGCGGTCGGGCGGGTCCGCATGGCACCAGATTCCCACGCGCACCTCACTGAAGGGGCCGCTCTCATTGGTCTCCGCCGTTCGCGGGTGATGACGCCGCTATGTAACCATACCAGCTTGTGCCGAACATTTCAAACTGCGAGGTGAGCTTCTCGACAGAGCGCTCGTATTCCACTTATAGCACGACCAGGTTAAGCAGATTGCCTGGTTGATATTTTTTTTTTTTTGAATGTGAGAAAGACAGCTCCAGCGCATAGGCAAGACGTTCCAACGACTAAGAAAAGAAAAAAAAAGAAAGAGAGAAGGAACGAATATTTTCTCAGAGATAGCCATTCGTTCTAAACATCCAGCCAATCGCTGTATCAGAGGCGTAAAGCACTGATGTAGAGTTCACAACCCAAAAATGGACGGGTCGGCAGTGAAAAGCGGTATGTATGTCATTTTGTAACCACTCGCTCTTTCGGATCGTTTCTTACTATTCCTACAGTATATACCGACGGCGATCGATCGATCGATCGATCACTCACTCACTCACTCACTCACTCACTCACTCACTCACTCACTCACTCACTCACTCACTCACTCACTCACTCACTCACTCACTCACTCACTCACTCACTCACTCACTCACTCAATCAATCAATCAATCAATCAATCAATCAATCAATCAATGAGTCGGTCTGTCGGTGTAATGGTGAAGTCAGTCTGTCAGTGCTACTTTTCTAGACGTCCATGGCGACTACACCTTTTACTGCTCTCTCGAAGGCCCTGTTCCGCTCTGCCTCGACGTTTCTCCACCGGGCCACCCGCGGCCTGGTGCACTTCGGCAGCGTGACCATCGTCATCCCGGACACGTGGCCCGCTAGGCAGGAGGCGAAGAGCTCCGCGACCAACCTGTTCCCGGTGGCCGACGTGAGGGTGGCCGCGGAGAACCCACAGTACGGGGACACTCCCTACACGCTGCAGCCCCGAGGGTGTGGTGAGCGCGGAGAGTACGTCCACCTAACGCCGCGTTTCTTGGGCGAGATGAACGACTCCATCGCCGAGGCTTACGGCAGTCCGGGTGAGGCCTGTAGCGGCTCGTGCTGATTAATTGATGTAGAACGCGAACAGAGAAATGGGCAGATTGATTGTCGCCTATATTGTCCACCAACAATATAGGCGACAATGTGACAATGTAAAAAAAGGAGAGAGAAAAACGAGGTAGTAGACGAGATCATCATCATCATCATCATCAGCATCATCAGCCTGGTTACGCCCACTGCAGGGCAAAGGCCTCTCCCATACTTCTCCAACAACCCCGGTCATGTACTAATTGTGGCCATGCCGTCCCTGCAAACTTCTTAATCTCATCCGCCCACCTAACTTTCTGCCGCCCCCTGCTACGCTTCCCTTCCCTTGGGATCCAGTCCGTAACCCTTAATGACCATCGGTTATCTTCCCTCCTCATTACATGTCCTGCCCATGCCCATTTCTTTTTCTTGATTTCAACTAAGATGTCATTAACTCGCGTTTGTTCTCTCACCCAATCTGCTCTTTTCTTATCCCTTAACGTTACACCTATCATTCTTCTTTCCATAGCTCGTTGTGTCGTCCTCAATTTGAGTAGAACCCTTTTAGTAAGCCTCCAGGTTTCTGCCCCGTAGGTGAGTACTGGTAAGACACAGCTATTATATACTTTTCTCTTGAGGGATAATGGCAACCTGCTGTTCATGATTTGGGAATGCCTGCCAAACGCACCCCAGCCCATTCTTATTCTTCTGATTATTTCCGTCTCATGATCCGGATCCGCCGTCACTACCTGCCCTAAGTAGATGTATTCCCTTACGACTTCCAGTGCCTCGCTGCCTATTGTAAATTGCTGTTCTCTCCCGAGACTGTTAAGCATTACTTTAGTTTTCTGCAGATTAATTTTTAGACCCACTCTTCTGCTTTGCCTCTCCAGGTCAGTGAGCATGCATTGCAATTGGTCCCCTGAGTTACTAAGCAAGGCAATATCATCAGCGAATCGCAAGTTACTAAGGTATTCTCCATTAACCTTTATCCCCAATTCTTCCCAATCCAGGTCTCTGAATGCCTCCTGTAAACACGCTGTGAATAGCATTGGAGATATCGTATCTCCCTGCCTGACGCCTTTCTTTATTGGGATTTTGTTGCTTTCTTTATGGAGCACTACGGTGGCTGTGGAGCCGCTATAGATATCTTCTAGTATTTTTACATATGGCTCATCTACACCCTGATTCCGTAATGCCTCCATGACTGCTGAGGTTTCGACTGAATCAAACGCTTTCTCGTAATCAATGAAAGCTATATATAAGGGTTGGTTATATTCTGCACATTTCTCTATCACTTGATTGATAGTGTGAATATGGTCTATTGTTGAGTAGCCTTTACGGAATCCAGCCTGGTCCTTTGGTTGACAGAAGTCTAAGGTGTTCCTGATTCTATTTGCAATTACCTTAGTAAATACTTTGTAGGCAACGGACAGTAAGCTGATCGGTCTATAATTTTTCAAGTCTTTGGCGTCCCCTTTCTTATGGATTAGGATTATGTTAGCGTTCTTCCAAGATTCCGGTACGCTCGAAGTCATGATGCATTGCGTATACAGGGTGGCCAGTTTCTCTAGAACAATCTGTCCACCATCCTTCAACAAATCTGCTGTTACCTGATCCTCCCCAGCTGCCTTCCCCCTTTGCATATCTCCTAAGGCTTTCTTTACTTCTTCCGGCGTTACCTTCGGGATTTCGAATTCCTCTAGACTATTTTCTCTTCCATTATCGTCGTGGATGCCACTGGTACTGTATAAATCTCTATAGAACTCCTCGGCCACTTCAACTATCTCATCCATATCAGTAATGATATTGCCGGCTTTGTCTCTTAACGCATACATCTGATTCTTGCCAATTCCTAGTTTCTTCTTCACTGTTTTTAGGCTTCCTCCGTTCCTGAGAGCATGTTCAATTCTATCCATATTATACTTCCTTATGTCAGCTGTCTTACGCTTGTTGATTAACTTCGAAAGTTCTGCAAGTTCTATTCTAGCTGTAGGGTTAGAAGCTTTCATACATTGGCGTTTCTGTAGACGAGATAGGACAGTGCAAAAACGACGCAAGATGAAGGATGGTGTCGAGAGAGAGAGAGAGAGAGAGAGAGAGAGAGAGAGAGAGAGAGAGAGAGAGAGAGAGAGAGAGAGACCGCAGACCAAAACTCATGTCTTGGTTTGCAGTGTATATGATGAGGATTGAGAATCGTTAACCGGAGATGGGGGTCAGGGCAGTGTTCGGCGAAGAGGGTCGTTTTGCTCGAGCGGGCAACCTCGAAAACTCTTTTTGTCGTGCTACTCATCGAAATGGCTTCGAAAGGGCCAATGTAATGTTCCAGCACGCGAACTGACGGGAGCAGATTACCTTGGGACGGTACTAGTGCGTATCAGCGTGCGGGAGGCACCCTTCGGTCAGTGGCAAGTGTTGGCAGGGTCCTGTTAGGCCTAAGCTTATTGTTCCTGTACCGTGTGTTATTTGAACGTGTATGTGCCGCCCTAAACTAAAATCTGACTAATTTGACCACTACGATCTGACCAATCTTACCTGATGTGATATCACTGCGCAGAGTATTTATAAAAAGAATCCTTCGTTTCCAATGGATTTCGCGTTCGCAGCATACCTCTTGGTGCACGAATGGGCTCACTTCCGGTACGGAGTGTTCGACGAGTACGGCGACCCCGAGAGCTTCCGGTACCCGAGCCTCTACTGCGAGTCTGGCATGGTGAGAAGTTCGTCTAAACACGTGATTGGTTGATCCATATCTAGGTTATGGTTCTGGCTACTATAACGAAGTAACTTCGGCACTGATATGCTTTATTTACTCTGTCCAATAACGTTTTTTTTAACAAGGCAAAAACGTGGGTGAGGCAGTATAGAGTGCAACAAAGGCCTGCAGCAACTTCACCCTCTTGAAATGTTGAGATTAAGACAGTGCACGATTACGGCTCAGAGTATTTGGGATATAGATACAGCAGAATGGTACTCAGTATGTAATCACAAATCAAAGCAAACGTAAGTATACTAGCATCAACACATATCTTAGTTTTATTTCGTATACTCATGCACTATGATACACAGCGTATAACTACTGCGATAAATCGGCGACACTCGAAGGACAAAGAACTACTCAGGACAGCAGCTGTCCTTTTCTCATTCTCCGTCTTCGGTCGCATTGAAATTGACCTCAATGCACGAACTGAAACCGCGCTCTGCTTCTAAGTTCTTACTGCGTCTCATTTTTTTCGTTGCCTCGTTTTTGCGGACAGCAAGCCAATCTCGGGGATATCAGCGCTTTAGGTTACGTGAACTTCTTCATTTTGCATCCTTTCTTAGTTGGATGCTAACGAGGTCGAAATGTACGACGGGGAATTTTCTGTGGTTCGCTTGTTTGTAAACCTTAATTGATAACACCAGGTCTGATGAAGACACCAATGCCGATGCCGTCCCGGTGTTTAGTCCCACCAGCCTTCCTAGCATTGCCTCCACGTAACGAAGCCGTACCCGTTCTGTCGTACCACCTATTCGTAGATATTTTGGACGCGTTATAACTGCCGTCACGTAAGAAATTTCTCTCGCATCGCCTGTAAACGCTGTCGCACTGCCCAGCGTCCGGTCGTCACAAGAAAGTGACGTCGCAACAGAGCGCCGATAATTTCTGTGGTATGCGCGACCCGTCTTACTGTTACCCCAAAAACAATTCTCTTGTGACGAAACAATCGCTTTTCTTTTTCTTCGCCGTCGTGAGAGCTCAGGCTTGCGACAGATATTTGTTTTTGTCTTGGAATGCCATGCATCGACCTACCTGGCTGAGCGCGACGTTGCCTCGAACGGGGCAGAGTGACCCACGCTGATTGTGCCTTCGATGCCATCGCTAGGTTCGTGCGACTGCATGCTCCGAGCACCACAAGTTCTCGGTGTACACCGACTCGGGAAAACCGTGCCGCGTCTACAAGGGCTGCCGCGTGTCCTCCATGTGCAAGACGCGCTTCGAGCAGCGCAGCCAGAATCCAGTGACGTCATCCATCATGTTCATGCCGTACATCAAAGGCGTAAGTGCTCCAATACCCGAACGGGCCACATCCTCGTGCGGCTAACCCTTGTACATTGTAAGATAACATTGCCTTCGGTCCATTTGAAGTTGATCACCTCTTCATTAACATTGCAATATAATCGATTGATCATCTCGGCCCCGATTCCGTGAGGCGCTTTATCACCCAGCTATAAGTTGTGGAGCCAGCCATGCTATCTGGATGACTGGCTGTTTCACACCGCTGATGCCGCAGGTGACGGACTTCTGCGACAGCGCCAACAACACTCACAATGCGTTCGCGCCCACCAAGCACAACCACCTGTGCGACCGCAAATCCACCTGGGAAGTCATAAGCGCCAACGAAGACTTCAAAGAGTGAGTGGGACACCTTCCATTCTGCTTGCTCAAAGCAGGATTTTCTTTATACTCTTCGCGTCAGCTGCGAGTAAAGAAGGAAGTACTCATTATCCGTAGGTTGTCTGACAGCTCCAGCGGTAAATCATGCAGATACGACATCAGAAGCATGGCGATTTAAACTAGCTGGCGAGAGGCATAAGTTTTACGAAGCACAAATACGCAAACAGGAGGGTTAGATCATCACGTTAGGTTATGCCCTCGTGTTCCAGTCCCTCTGTCTGCGTAACCGCGCCTTTAGCAAAATTCGACATCAAGATTACGCCCTCGCTCTTGAGGGAAGAATACATTATTCATTCCGTTCATCAATTTTAATGGCGAAAGGCGTGCCGTACTGCTCAGCTGCACGTAGCTCGTGCTCTGAACGAAGTAGCAGCTGTTAAATGAAAGTTAGCAGGGCTATTGCGTGCCTATTCAGAGAAGACGCGTAATGAGCAACGGCAGCTAAGCACTAACGGCGAAGGCCGACGCCGCCATTCTTCAGCCATGATAGTGCGGAGAACCTTTCACCTTTTATTGCTGAAGCGCGCAAAAAATTTTTTTTTTTGCGGCGCATTTTTTTTAGCGTCTGTAGTGCTAAATTAATATAGCATTACAGGAGGACTTATTCCACTCTGGAGGTATGTAATAGAACATTTGAGCGGTGTGTTGAGCTTACATGAGCGCGTCACCGGAATGCGAGAAATCGCAAGTTCGTAAGAGATGGTATGTAAGGAGAAGTCACTTTGATGAACGGTAATTGTGCAAGGTCATCAGTGACACACCCACGCGCAGCTGCCGATATGTCACAATCATCACCTTCTTTAGAATTAGCGGTGCTACGTTCTGGCCTAGCTTTCTTTTGGGGGGGGGGAGATGTTTTTTTTTCTTTTTTGTGTGCTTCTTGGCTTCGTGCAATTCTCAGCTTGGCCTTCTCTGCGCAGCTTGACCCCTGGTGACCTCCAAAAAGTCGCGGAAGTGAAGTTCACGGAAGTGCAGAAACGGGAGGGCACGTTGGGCAGGGTCATTTTTGCATTGGACATCTCGGGCAGCATGGCGGTAAGTGCGGTGAAAGTTTATGTTCTTCTCTCCTTTCTTTCTCTGGCTATTTATCTTTCCGAAGCAAGAGAGAGAGATAAACTTTATTCAGTTGATGGTTGAAGTTGATGAAGGCTCTCAGTGCAGGGCAGAATATACCCACGTGCCGAAGGCACAGGGAAAAGCCTGTCTCAATAACCACGCAGCCGACGGGTTAGAGGATTCAAGAGACAGGGACGTGCTGTTACGCCAGCATACCCGTGAGCCCTCTCCCTAACAGTGGCAATAGCTTCTCTCCCAGAACAACTGGGCTCTTGTCAATTACCTTTAACACGTGCGTTTCTTGCACTCTAGCTGGGCAGTTTGAATAGTCAGCAAGGTGGGGTCCACCACAGAGGCAACACTTCTCATCTCGGGGCACACAATCACCCTCACAGTGAGACTCACCACATGTGCAGAGTCGTGAAGCAGATTTACAGTCGCCAGCACTACGGCCATATCGCCAGCGATTCCGGCAATATAGGGGACGTGACGCCAGCGGATCGACTCTGAACGCTAAAGGCCACGCTTTAATTTCCGGTGGACAGGCAGTTCCGGCAAAAGTCGCAATCGCTGACTCACTGGGGACTCTCTCATCGTCCACAACGCGATTGCAGCGGTAAACAGCTACCATAGAAAGGTTCTCTGATGTCTCAGATGAACTTAGTTCCAAGTCGATGCCACGCACGATGCGCTTGTGCACGCGAGGTGTAGTGGAATATGCGCAATCGCCGGGGATGGATGCAAATGAGGAACACATCAGCAGGTCCGATACACATGCCCGGTCTGGTGACGTGCACACTATGCCACCTCGACCAAACTGATGGACATCAGTGATGCTCTGGTAGTTAAGCGCCAACGCATGCAGTTGTTATTATATATCTTTAGGGTTGTTTAACCTGATACAGTCCCCATCCAGGGGCACAGGCGCAACGGGAATACTGCTTAGTCCACTGCGGAGAAAGAGGTCAAGAGGCAGCTCATCATCTTAAAGATTGGCTGTCCATGGGGAACACCCCAGTCCAGGAGAACTCCTGGACATCGGTGTGGTCTCAAATATACTGAAAGAAATAAAACGGGCTGCTTCAACCTAAAATAAAACAAGAAGTGAACACAGTTATCAACAAACTAACGAAAAACTTCCCCATACTTAACCAGCCCGGCCCAGAATGCAAGCCAAGAGAAGCCAGATCCGACACGTTAGCATCCGCCACAGGACCCTTGCTTGTTTCGCCCATGTTCTTGTTCTTGTTCATGTTCCCTAGTGAAATGGCGCAGCCCTCTCTGGGGAATCGGCTAATGAATCGCCCATGTATATTTACAGCACGACCTAACTTTGTGCTCTTCTTTCTTCTCCTTTCTTTATCTTCTTCTCAGATGCACAACCGCATCGAGAACCTCAACGCAGCAATGAGCCGGTTCGCCGAGTCAGTTATACCGGACGGGCTGGAAGTCGGAGTAGTTCTCTTCGACACTCGCGCCTTCACAAAGTTTCCGCTGACCATCGTGGAAGAGTCTACGCGGAGAAATCTCGTTAAAAGTGTGAAGGAGCTTGTAATTGGCGCCTCCACGTGCATCGGGTGCGCATTGCGCTTGGCGCTCCAGGTGAGTGTGAAACGTTTTGCTCAAATGGGCTCTGCGTAGATATGCCGCACCTCTGCGTATCGCACCTCTGCTGGAGAACTAGAGCAATCGCCGTAACGAGCCGTAATTTGTTTTAGGCAAGAGAGATGCTGTGGCCCGGGAGCCGAGATCCTAAATGCGTTCGTCTATGGAACCTACGTTGTCTTGTTTCATATATCGCTCCTCCTTTCACACGCGTGATAAAGTCACGTGATCACCTGCCACATTAAGCACGAAACACACGTGCGTAAGTATAATCCAATTTGTATGGAGATTACCAGTAACAGTAACGCTTCCAACAAAATTATTCACATTGTTCATTGTAAGAATGATCATATCCGCACATGTTATCGCTAACAACTCGAGGAATTGTCTCCCCGAGCAATTGGTTCTAGAGTGCCCGATTTTCACCCCTGGCTGCTCTGTTCTGTTGAGCAAATTACAACAGTTTGACCGTCCTCTAACCTGTTCTCAGTGATTTATCGATCAGTGATCACCGTCAATCTTCTCAACAGAAATGTTCTCAACAGCTTTCCAACAAAACTTCAACATGTTCCTTCCCCCTCCCCCCCCCACTACGTAGTGACACGTTCCACCAGTTTTCATCCATCAGAACATCCTGCTCACCGACACGTCGTCGGTCGGATCTGGTGGTTCTGGCGGACATGTGTTCCTGACTTAAAATTAGCACTTGCCCTGCCCTCACCCGTTTTACCGCGAGCTTGTTAATGCATACCGACCGTACAGCAGGAAACCACACGTATAGCGACGGTAGCGACATCCTTCCACGATGTTCCCGACCAGTATCTGTCAACGTTGTCCTGTTGCGCAACTGTTACAGATGTTCAAGGAAAACGGGCAGCGCGTCGAGGGCTCTGTCATCATTCTCATGACCGACGGCGAAGAGTCCGCGGCACCCAAGATCGATGACGTCATGGCCGAGCTGATCACCGCTCAAGTGGTGGTCAACACCATCGCCTTTGGCACGCAGGCTGAGGAGAAGCTGGAGGAACTGGCCCTGCGCACTGGAGGCAAGCCGTTCGCTCTGCGTGATGGTCAGTCCAACGTGCCGGTCGCCATAGAGTCAGCTTTCGTCGATTCGGCCTTTGCCTTGCTGGACGAGTCCAAGAGGCCCGTTGTGGTGAGCATATATCGCGCTGTTTTTAGAAGGAATCCTTAGCTGTTGACCGTATATCTGTTCAAAATAAGCGTGAAGTGCAGTAATGGCATCCTTAGACAAACGATGGACCGATTCCATTGACGTGTTAAACCAAATGAAGGTCTTTTTTTTTGTCTCTTTCGATGCAGTAAGTGTGGCACAAGCGTTGAAATTTAAGCTACTTCTATGAGTAGCTTGACGAGGCAGTTGTACCTTTGTCACGAACAGTTGATGAAACTGCAGAAAGTAATTTAAACTTTAGATAAACTTTAGAGACCCCATCCGGCATTAGCAAAACTAAGCTACTTCCGGCACAGCCACCCGATGTGGAATTGTGACATTGCATTGTACTGGTTCAAATTGCCCACGTGGGTTGTACGTCTTCATTTCAATGTGCACCCAATACACCCATGCGTTACGGATAAAATTAGGGCAGAGACTCCACACCGGGGAATCGTCATATAGTGCGTAGCATTCTTTGCAATCATTACTTGTGAAGCCTGCAGTGTACCCTCGAAACCACAAGACTGACGTATTTTAAGAACTAAGCAACTGCAAGGGATACCGTGCACACTACGACAATCTCCCCAGTAAACTCGTTTTTACTACCAATCTTGTGTTTGGTAAATGAAAGAAATGTTGCTGTAATGCTCCTTTTTTTTTTCTCGCGTAACTTGCCCGCGGACACGTTCGCCTTCTTTCCAAAGCGTCCTCCTCAGAAGCTTCTCCCTGCTTTTGCAGATGCAATTCTATGGCACGATAAGCGATTCGTGCCCTAATATATACACTAATCGAAGTGCACCGGCTTAAGAGACCTATTATAGTGTCCCTGTGCATCCTCCCACACGCACTCGGTGCTTACTCTCTTCCTTATCCCCTCTTTCTATTCCCCTTTTTCCCACCCGTAATGTAGAGTAGCAAACCGGGGGCTCGTCAGGTTCAGCTCCCTGCCTTTGCCTCTCTCTCTCTCTCTCTCTCTCTCTCTCTCTCTCTCTCTCTCTCTCTCTCTCTCTCTCTCTCTCTCTCTCTCTCACTGGTTGCTTGCGTTATCCGCGCGTTCCTTGTCTGCGCAAACTCTCGCCTGCGTCCTGACTGCGTCTCAGTATAGGCCAATTCTAAACGCGTCAAGCGTCTCGACGAGCTCGCTTGCCCATGATGAATTCATCAGGGTGTTCTATGCCACTTGTGGATTCATGCAGCCGTGGCGTAACGGTTTCGGTATCGGCCTGCGGTACTAGACGTCGTGCGCTCGAATCCTGCCGTAGGGCAATGTTTAATGGTGTTTATTTGGTTTTTTATAAGACCGTACGTGGTTTAAATTGATGTGTTTCCAAAGTCACGAAGCCGTTTTAAGCCAGAAGGACGAACTTTAGGCCAAATGTATGTACTAACCATCACTCCTATCCTAGCTGAACCACCCCCTGTTGCAGCTCCTGCAGACCTCTAGTATTTATTGTACGAAACTCTTAGGTTTAGGCTTTTGGGCGGATGTGTGTCAGCATCTGGCGGCATTATGGCAAAATATCGCGTCGGAGGCTCGTGGGTCCGCAAGTAGGTGTTGGCACAGAGTTTCCTACAAAAATTACTCTATGGGTGTTGGTAAGCGTACACAAATTTGCGTATTCAAACCTAGGTGGCGCTAGGGTTCTTTTCGGCATTCGAAACCGGAAGGACCGAACGGAATGGAGCAGAATATTGCCCCGGGCACCCAGTCAAGGAGTGCTTCGCATTAAAATGGTATATTTTTTCTCGCGACATCTGTGGTCTCCAAACTATAGCTCCCGAATATATACAAAGATGCAAAGTCACCGTTGGTTCGAAACATATACAAAAAGAAGCGTCTGCTACGTACCTTCATTTGAAAAATAAATGTTAGTACCGCTGTATAATTACAACGCACGAAAGCGTGAAACAGCTTTGCTAGCAATTGTCACCACAAGCAATTGACTGACCGGCTTCAACGCACCGAGAGAAGTGGTTCTTGTGGGGAACGAGGAAAGGCTAGCACTATTTTCTGCAACCTATGCGGGAGCACGGCTCAGCGCCAGCATAGTGGAGGAGATTGGATTAAAAGAGAGCGAGGGTAGAAGGGAGAAAGGTAGAGGGTCGTCCTAGGAGCATCAGAACAGCCCGGCCGGGAGGGCCCAGTGGGAAACTATGAGAGACAATGTTGCAGAGGAGGGCTCCAGGGGAGCTGCTACTCTATAGCGCATCCTCAAATTCAGGCATATTGTTTTAGTCGTCATTTTGTCAGCTCTGATTGGCTCTGAGGGCTGCTACGGCCTCTCTGATTGGCTCGAAATTCCGCCATTGCGGAATTCGACAACATGGCAGAATTTGGCGATGTGCAGAATACAACACCGCAAGAATAGAGTAGCTCCAGGGGTGCTACTCTATAGCATATCGTCAAATTCAGACATATTTTCGAATTCGTCATTTTGTCAGCTCTGATTGGCCCTGAGGGCTGCTACGGACTCTCTGATTGGCTCGAAATTCCGCCATTGCGGAATTCTACAACATGGCGGTATTTGGCGATGTGCAGAATACAACACCCCAAGAATGCTTTGTTGGTCACCTGGGCCTATTTGGCGTGCTCCAACGCGCGCGATATGCGGGCGTTTTTTTTTTGCATTAAGTGCACACCGGAATGCATCCGCCGCGGAAGGGAGTCGAACCCGTAACCTTGCCGTGCTGAGTCTGCGGCAGCCCGCCACTGCCAGAGAGCCAACGTTGCAAGTCTTCATAAAGGGCTTGTAAGTTTGATTCAGGCGCCGAAAGTGGCTTAGCAAGGTATGAGACCGGGCTAGCGGCTAGTGGCTATGTTAACGTTCTGGTGCATAGCACGAGGTCCTGGGTTCGATTGCCAGCCACTGTACCCGCATCCTCCTGGAGGTCGGAATACAAGGACGCTCCTGTATCGAGCTTTGTGCGCCCATGGAAGAAACCCGAGGTGGGTAAATTTTTAGCATTGTGTTGTTTCTAACGTTAAGCTTCCTGGATCACTTCCTGTGCTGCCCTGTCTGTGATATTCCAGGGAACCTTGGTACCTTATAATAGTGCACCGTACTTCTCAATCAAAGTAGTTCTCCCCCCAATTCTCTGATTGAAATGTTGGTTCGACGCTTTTCTCGAGTTCCTGCGCTGCTTGTGCGGTTCTTCTCAACGAGTTTCAGCGTCACGTGTAACTCAATATTGTCGAGATTGAACTGTACTTCTCGCTTACGATCCTTTCTTTTTCATCTAGATCTTCGACCAACAAGCTGATGTGGCTGAAGAGCGGAAGTTCTCCATCCTCGTGGATGCAGACTTGGGCAACGAGACCACGGTAGTACTGCAGTCCAAAGAGGCATCCAAGCTCAAAGCAGTTCTGCACTACCCGGATGGCAAGACGTGCGAGGATTGCCTGGTGTCCGGACCCGCAGTATCGGGAAATTACGTAAACTTCAAGATCCCCGGCATTGCCACGGTAGGGCAGCGTTCTGAGCAGTGTTGCCAACTATCAAAGCGAAGTTTTTCTTTGCCTATTTTTCCACGGTTCTGCCGGGGCGGTCGGTCGGTCGGTGGGTCAAGTCGCTTCGAAACGTACGGCTTCTGGAGTTGATTTGTCCCATTGTACACCTGTTGCGGTCTAAGCCTCAACATAAAATTTATTGCAAATAGGTGTTAGTAATTTCTTTTAGTGCTACGCTTGCGAAACGCCCCCAAATCAAACATATTTAGGCAAACAACGGCTCTTACAGCGCTAAGAAACTCATTTTATTAGGTTTCATGAAGAAAAGAAAACGTGCATTTTGTGAGCACAACGTGCGAAGCCTGTGTTTGCCTCGGCGCAATTAGGCGCAAACCATGCGGCATCAGCGCCCATCTTTGCTTCCTCATTATCACGGAGCCCACGCACCATACATCCAATTTCGGCCGTGCTCTTGTAGCTTTAGCATAACAAAGAGCGTTTTAGAAAGTAGTCTTCTAAACAACTTCCTCAACTTCGAAGTCGATAAACTGTCGCCAGTTCCATTGTTACTGCGCTATGTACAGTACACACTAACGGGGACAAGATGAACACCGATTGGGAACGAAGACGCAAACTGACACGAATTAGTGCCAGTTATTCTGTCGCTAAAAAAACGTCACCGGTCGCTAAATAGAATACAAAATTGTCGCTAAACATAACAAAAGTTCCCTAATTCTAGCGACAAGATAGCCAAAACGGCAACATTTGTTCTGAGCGTCGCAGCAGACTCGATAAATAGGGACAAGTGGGTCAGACAATCATACTTGCATAGGAGGAGTAAATGCAGGAAGGACGGGGCGCCATGCTTTAAGTCCACGTTAAGCTACCCCGGGTGGATGAAACTAATCCGTGAAGATTCGCCAGCCCTGGATTGCTTTGCGACAATAAATTTCACAGGTACAGTCAAATCCATGCTGCTTTTCACACGGTTGATTTGGTTAACAAGTCTTCCATCGCCTCGGGTAATCAAAGCGCCCCTGCAGCTCCATTCGTTATTCACGCGGTTAGCAGAGCTGGTAGAGACACAGCCTATGGAAGTTGGTGGTGCCAGGTACGATTTCCGACTTCGAACTTTGACCTTTGAACTTTATTTTTTTTCGCATCAAGTAGTAGTGTACATGCCTAGTATTATGACCGCAATAAGTGCAGCTGGACACGGAAGGCGTAAAAGAAGGGGACCCCCACCACCCGATGCTATCAACAAAAGTTTATTTCAAGAAAACATCTAATAATATAAAGTGTGAACCTAATACGAGGTGCCAATCCTTAACGTAAAAGTTCTGTTTTGGATAGTTTTCGTTGATTATGCCGAAGAGCTGGGTGAAAATCATGGGCTTGTTAAGCTTTATATATTAGATGTTATTATGGAACAAACTTCAGTTGCCAAGCGGCACCATGTGGTGTCCTCCCTTTACTCAGTCCGTGTCCGGCTGCGCTGTTGCGACCAGGAATCTTTGCCGACTCGTACCGTTTTTCCGTCACGCCTAGTATCAATTTTGTTTCGAGCTCTAACTTCCAACTCCAAGTTGTAACTTATGGTTAAATGCTTCCCTGTCTCTCGTTCAGTTGTTAACCACCTTTGCTTTATATACACGCTTGTAACATAATGCATTCTGTGTGTGGGGTGTTTCTGTTTTTCTTCGACAGCCCGGAACCTGGACTCTGGTCGTCTCCCAGAACCTCAACAGCGGCAAAGTAGCCGTCCACGTCCGGGCCACGTCCCTGGCGAGGGACCCCGACGAGAAGCCCGTCATGGTGCGTGCTTTCCTCAAGCGAACGGAAGTGGACAGCGCGGCCCAGGCCGCCGTCTACGCCGAGGTCACCAAGGGCGAGCACGTTGTTCTTCACGCCAAGGTCACGGCCACCGTCGTTCGACCGCAGGGACACGGAACGGTGGAAATGGAGCTCTTCGACGATGGTCTCGGTACGTCAAGCTCACCTGGCACTGTCCGAGATCGTTGGCAGTGCATCGGCTGTATAGTTGGTGCGTCTCGAGCCGCGTGCGTCCACGTCATCGCTGCATCGTCATCACTAGGCACTCGCACTGCATTCCAGTGACGCGCCTTAGTAAAGACCTTGTGTTTGCTATTTACGCTTTTGTGAGGGGCCCCACAAGCTCTCCAGGGGCACTCGGCAGGGATGTTCGGTGGTGCGGAATAGTAAGCAAGACTGCGCAGTGACAAAGTCCAGTTGATAACGTTATTCGTAAGAATGAATCAATTTCATTTCAGCGCGCGGATTTTAAGGGCACATTAACACAGCTAGGAGCAGTGTGCAGAAGCCGTCACGATTCACATGCGGGCCGTTGCGAACGGAAGGGTGTGTCATGTACGTGGTCGTTTCCTTCCTGTATAGGCGCCGATGTGACGGCCGATGATGGCATCTACAGCGGCTACTTCACGCAGTTCGACGGGGTTGGCCGCTACTCGGTGTCAGCTCGCGTCGTGAGTGGCGACGATTCTGTCATTGTCCAGGGCCGCCAGGCTTCGGGAGGACTGCCCGCCCCGCAAGTGTCAGGTACAAGTATACGGGCCTATATGCGGACGAGGTGAACGCATGTTTTTGTTCTCGCGTCCAGTGACATGCCACTAGTCGCGTTATCTGTCGCGCGCATGGTGAGGTCTCAAACTTGAACGTATGGTTACAGCGCAAAAAGAAAAAAAAGATAATGACCATGGTCAGCACAATACAGATTGGGAACATGCCCCGTGGCATGTCACGTGATCGACTGATGAGAAGACCTGACCATGAAGTTGTAGCGCGGAAAACTGCGAGGATATTCTAAACCGACTGGGCACACATGCCGCTATTGTGTTATCTACTGTCCTCTCGCTTTTTTTTTTTACGCTCTGACTCAGTTCTGACAATATGAACCAACTTTGGCCATATCGCAAGCATCGGTGATCGTGAAACTTGGAGAGTAGCCTCTGTAAATGAGATTGCTTCATGCTTGTCATGATGCTTCTATTGGGCTTCATGAACAGTCGATGGCATTAAGAAGCCTTCTTCTCACTTATCTATAACTTCAGGGACCATACTCCACTTAGAAGGACCTTTATAACAGTTATTTGCATATTATGGCTCTAGGGTCCGCTGGCGCCACTTATGGGCGTTTCATGTAATGCTTGCACGATATAAAAGAAATTTTATATAAAAGAAATCATGCTGCCGCCACTCGGGCTCGAACCTCTTAAAATGTACATGCCACATGGATGTTACGTCACAAGGGGTATTCCGAGGCTTCGTTGCTCTTGTTTTCTGTTTTCATGGTGTCCATTTCTGAAATGTATTGGAGGCCCGCACAGGCGTTAATAGCACCAACAGTCGGCCGTCTCGGCGTCTAAGTCACAGTATAGCCGGGTGCATCAGGAAGGTGTTGTTTCATAGTAGCTTACTCTGTAGTGTCAATTTCTTGCACGGCAAAAGATGGCGGTTTCGTGTGCAACTCTGAAAAGACGTGCCTCATCGCTGTTGTGTTCTGGAATCCGAAAGGTTCACAACAGAGATATGCGGGAACTCTTTGAACCCATAGCCTATGACAAGTTTGAGCTCCGATACAAATGTACAGTCGAGGCTGGGACACGTTCAGTCAATATCCAGAAACGAGTCAGAAGAATACAATTAAGAAACATTACCTATTCAGGGGAACCAGTAAGAAGATATATACATTACAGACATGCAAATGAAACGCGTGGAGGGCAATGCATGATGCAATAATCTGATCAAAGTTTAACCCAGGACCGATAAATTTAATTCGGGAACACACCGTGTGTGAAAGCTCGTGGTAAGGAGATTGAAATAAATAAAACTTTTTTTTCACTTCGCCTCTTGTCCTTCGCGAGCCCGTTAGCGACAAGGGCAGAGAAAATTTTTAACTACGTGAACTGTAGAAATTATTTTAGCACGCACTTTATTAGAACGGTGGTAGCTCAAAGTGTGATCCTCCGTGAGTGTTCTTGTAAGACAGTGCCTTCCTAGGTATTGTCTGTCAATTCATATCTCAATTCGGACACGATAAGATGTTACGAAGCAGTGGCGCCGTCAACAAACTTGTAAGGTTCTAATCGCGATCTCGTTTCACGAAATTTCCCTGCGCAGCTCTCGCTAGTGGTGGAGCGATAGAATCAACCGACGAGGTCGATGGTATTCCTCTCGAGCGATTTGTCTACGTGGACCAAGACATCGAGGAGGCCGAGCCGAGGGTCTTGCGCAGTGAAAAGGCACCCGAGTTTGAGCGCTACGCCGAAGGCGGCTCGTTCCGTCTCACCAACGAGGTTGACGACTCAACGATCCCACCAAACTCCATCCAAGATTTAAAGGTCGAGGACGCCTTCATGGATGAGAATGGAACGCACGTCGTCATCCTGACCTGGACCTGCCCGGGAGCTCATATGAACTCTGGCAACGGTGAGAAGGCGATAATATAGTGCTTATACAACTGCGATTGTGTGAAGAACTCAATCGATTAATTGATGATTGATTAATGGATCGGGTGATATATTTGCAGAATTTTACGTCTTGACGCGAAATCTGACTTACGAGAGATGTCGTAGGGGCAAGCGGGTAGGGTTCCGCATTTGTATTGAACAATGCGGATCCGGTGGTTGTAGTCGTGTGCGTGCAAAGTGCGCATGTTTAAAAAATATTTTCTCTTTATTTACGATTTTTTAAAGCTCTGTTTAGGAGCACCTTTGTCACTTTCGAACATTGTGATACTTTTACATTGCGCCGCAGCAACGCTCTCAACTGAGGGTGGTAGTATTAGAAATGATATAAAATCAATATTGGAACACCGAATGGAGCGGGACATTCACTTGTGCTCCACTTGCGAGAAACGGAAAGTATCCCACAATATTAACGCGCCAGAGGAGCAAGGCTACAAACTGCACGTAGCGCTCAGCTTTTTTAGTTGTAGACGACACGCACCCGTATAGGGGGGGGCGCTGGATATGACAAGCGGATAAGACGTCAGTCACAGTTTCGAACTTGGAATGGAAGCAGCTGTGCCAGAGGTATTTCTCTGTTTCTAAGATGTGTGGAGACGTCTTCGAAGAGCAGCTGCACTCAGCATACACTATGCATGTAAAGCAGACCAGTCATGCCAGCTCGGGCTGGGCCGATTCAGAGTTCTGCATGACTTCCGGCAATTTTTAATAGAGGAGTTGTCTTCCGGTTTCCGTATGAAAAGCATGTACTTTTGCGAGTTGTTTCTGATGCACCCGTCCGCCATTCGCGCATAAAATTTAGCACTGAGGCTTCTCTCTCTTATTTTTTCTACACGATGCAAAATTTTGGCTTAGTTGGCCTTTAAAACTGGATATTCCGGTGCGGGTGCTTTCTCAGAGAGCCTGCGCGAATGTCTTCGGGGCACTGCAGCCGCAATTTTCACAGAGACGCTAGATCCTGCGCGAAAACTGAAAATCGTACGTGGACTTCACAGAAACGGAATTCGTAGCTGTATAATTCATACTACGATTTCTAAAAAAGAAGCAACGACTTATTGAGCCGCTCTACAAAGCACGAGCTTAGCCGTGAGTATAAGTGGCAGTAGTTCTGACGTGATTCGTGTGCTGTTCCTGATTCGCAGTGCTGACATTGGGGCTCGTTACGAAGTAGAAAGAAGGTTTGCAGCTATGATATGTTATGTGCATAAACGTGGTTTAGGAGTTTGTCGATAAGGTTTAGGAGTAGGTCACTAAGCGGTTCAGAGCTTGTATAATGGGCCAGGAAGTGAGTGCGGGATCTGCATGAAAGCAAAATGCGGGTCACTCCTTATGGAAGAGTGCGAGTTGATATTCAACACTGCGGTTGTCCCGAGATACTTAGGATCTCCAGGAATCGCAGTGAGTTTGTTGGTGCAACCATTACTTTTGTGAAGAATGTTTATTATTCTTTTTTTCCCTTTCGTGGTACTTTCTAGACAAGCTGTTGTACTGCAGGCATATTAACTTCGAACAAGATTAAGGCGTTCATTTTATAAAGTACTGCTCATACAGCGAAATTGAGAAGCCGCTAACATGTGGTATCACGACGCCGGGAAAGTTCGCGGTTGCGGCGCTGTGTGACAGTGACGCAGTGTTTTGTATCGGTCGCCAGCCGTAGCGTAGCGACAGCTTGAAAAGTACCGGTGTGGACGTCAAGGAATATACAGGGAAATTAGCTGCTTCTCTTATCAAATCGAAAAATTTTCGATAAGCGTCATATTCCTAGTGAAGCAAAAGGGAAACGAAAGAGAAAGGAACGGCAACTTGAGACTGGCGGCAGTCGAACCCACAACGTCCGTTTTACGCGTGCGGCCGTATGTTCTTTATTGCGAATACGAAGCCGACCGAAACTTTCACTTTCATTCAGAATCCTGGAACTTTTTCTTTCCACGAAAAGGAAAAAAAATACTTAATTCTTTTAGGCAATTCTTGGTTGCCCTGTCTATCGGCTTCGTGCAGTTAATGATAGAGGCCCTCGGTTCTTTTAGTGTAGGCGTATAATGAATTATCTTCATTAAGAAAGTGAATGGCTGTTCGGCCCAACAAGGGGTCAAGGTTCAGGGAAGCTATTCACGTACGAAGACAGGCTCCCCCCCGCCTCAAGTGCGAACTCACCGTGTGTGCGAAGCAGTGTGTCTCGCGCGTGATGTTCGTTGATCGAGGTGACCCCGGTATTTAAGCGAGGTGATATGTGGTCGCCGGTATTTGTGCCGGAGGTCTCGGTATTCGGGAAGGTCTCGGAGCATGTCGCCGCTGGTAGGAAGGGGGTTCCCCCTTATGCGTGTGCAAAGTGCCACCGATTCAGGATGATGATTATGTTTCTTAGGTTAATAGAAAACAATATGCAGATTGAGGGAAGAGAGCGCAGGTTCGCAATACGACATTCTGGCAAAGGTTAGACAGTAATTGCTGCAACAGCAATAAAACGGTTCCAAACTTACATATGTCACAAGGCAATCGACGCACTAATTGAGAAATAATGAAGGAACCATAAACGACGAACGATAGTCTAAGCACACACATTCGGTGGATTCTGCTTCTGCAAAGACACGTTCCAGCACGTAAGAAGAAAGAAAAGAAGTACAGCGACAAGAGGGTGACAGAAAAGCCTGAGATACTGGTCTTCAACTGTACTAATTTAGAAAAAATGACAGCAAGTCATTTGGCTACATGTAGACGTGCGCCAAAATGTAGCCACGTGATGTAGCAACCTTACCGTAGCCGCGTGACTTGCTCTCATTCTGCTCAAAGGTATTGCAGATGAAAACCAGCGTTCAAGAGGGTTTTCTGTCGCCCTGTTCTCTACGCAATTTTTCTCTCCTTTTCTTAAGTGCTGGAACATGTCTTTGACTAAATTCCAACTAGCCAAACTGTCTAGCCTAGATTCTGCTTCTATTTCCCTTTCATTCTCCCGGAGTGCTGGTAGTAAGGCCTCTCCCCGTTTAACGAGGACGTCTTCTCTTAGAGCGGCTCCGTTTCGGTCCTTGCGACTTAGAACATAGGCAATAATGTTATATATCAATCTCTCAGTGTCCTCGCTACAATTTACAGAGACGATCGCTCGCAATCGCGATAGCGCGCTTTGACCAAAGACCTCTAACACAGGAACTTAATTTGGAATGCCGGCATCACAAGCCATCGCAGCGGAGGGCGCCGAGGGCACTGTTGCAGTTTTTAAGGGCGACAGAATTGGCTGCAGCCCGAACAGATGTTTATAGCGCTGCAAGTGCTACTGTGCTGTGCGGTAACGGTATGGGGTGGCAGCGACCGACTGTGACTGTACATGTCTGCGCACCTTTCTTTCTTTATCTCTGCTTTGCTATCAATACCTTCCCCTCCCCTCTCTCCCCAGCGTCGGGTAGCAAACCGCATCTTCCCATCTGGTTAACCTCCCTGCCTTTCCCTTACTTCTCTCTCTCTCTCTCTCTCTCTCTCTCTCACATTGGCTTTCTTTTTTTTTTTCTTGTGCTCACAGCATCTCAAGTCGAGCTGAGAGGAAGCACACGCATCGTGGACGTCATCAATCACTTCGATTCGGCCTTCGCGGTCTCCGAAGACTACGCGCCGGACGGCAAGGTACCGGCCGGGGCCGTCGGCTCCAGGCAGCGACTGCGGTTCCATCTTGCGGACGCACTGCTCGCCGTCGCGAAGAACGATTCGCGCCGGGACTTCTACTTCGCGGCCAGGGTGTGGAACGACGACGGGCTCTACTCGCCGGTGTCGAACCTCGTCAGGGTCACCTTCAAACTGCCGCAGCCGCACACGAAGGGAACCTCCTGGTGGATCATATCCCTGGGCGTCCTGGCGGCAGTGTTTGTCGTCCTCGCGCTGGTTATAGTCGCGCGCAAGATCGGCAGGTGGCGCAGGACGAGCGGCAGCGTGACGTCGATTGTGGCGTAGACGCCGCACTGGTGCCGTGGCGAACATACCTTATGGTCTGCCGTCGCCTTCTGGACGCGGGGTTGCTTGGCACAGCGTTTCGTCGAGATTGATGTCGCGGTGAAATTACGGCGCAAACACTAGCGACGAAGAAGGCTTGACGTATGGACGCAAGCCTTGAGCACATCGTCATTATCGGCATCGTCGTCGTGAACTTACTTAAGTGTGGTGCAGGCTAAAAGGGGCTCTCTCGGATGTCGCCAATCACCGCTGTCTTCCATCAACCACTCTCGTCCTATGCCGCAAATATTACGGTGTCGTCATGATCTCTTCTTTTGACATTCCTTAATCGGGGTGCTGTAGTTTCTTTCTGATGATCGGGATAGCTGGCTCTTTGTGGAGCCTGTTTTCCCAGGATCTCATTTAGTCAATAACAACATCAATTTGATAAAGAGCGCCACGCCTTCTTATTCTACTGCCACCGACGGTCTTTACGAATCCTCAATGTGCGTGCATTCTAACCACTCTGAGTGCACATCGCATCTCTTGACTTCCCCATTGAGTAAGGTGCTTATGCTTCGGGTAATGAACCGCACTCCTTGTATTTAATAGTTCGGTCTCTTTCTTTATTTCTTTTGTTGCTGTCTTTCTTTCGGAACTATTCTGGTCTGGAGATGGAACGAACGCAGCACTGATACCCTCTTGACAACAATTTATTTATTTTATTTATTTACAGAATACCGCAGGCCAAATTGTGACCCAGGCAGGAGGCAATTTGTTCATACTGTAATGCAATTAAATACGTCCAAAGAAAAGAAGTGTGCATGAAATATGAAATACATTGAATCATATGAGGTACATTGAAGGATGATATAAGTACATAAGAAACGCATTCTACAAGCATACAATGCAAGGGATTGAATTGAAAGGAGAGAAATATTTACAGTACCAGTTTACACAGCTTTTTTTTTACGCTAACACGCATGAAAGTACTCACGCGGTCACACGTTTATTTGATCATTGCAATAATTGCAATTGATATACCTCAGGCTATTCAACCGATCAGTTTGTCTTTCTTTTCTTTTTATTCATTTGAGTTACCGCGCGGCACAGAGCGAAAATAAAATTATGTGCACTCCAGGTACACGTTTTAAAGGACGTGACGTTAAAAACTGGCAAACCAGGTGGCATTGAGCGATGGGTCCCCGACAATGCACTCCCCAAGTCGCTGTTGCACTAACTGCCTGAAACGGGTCTCCACGCTTCTGATTTCGCTTTCTGTGATTCATTTTGCTGTTATCCTAATTTAAGACAAATAAATCTTCTGTTTGTTTTTGTACAAAGCAACCGCATTGCGTTTCATTCCGCATGCTTCGTGAGAAAAGCACGTTGTCTGCAAGCTCGGTGGATATGTGTCACTACACTGTATTAATCATTCAACAGTGACCATAAACATCGTACATCAGAAGGAGAAAGAAATTGCAGTTGTCTGTTGAAAGGGACGCCGCTTCCGTCCCCTTGCAGAGGAGACTGCAACGTAGTTCTATGGTAAGTAATCCGGTGAAATTTTCAAGAAAGCACTAGCTGAGTTTATTAGGCAGCAATTTCGCGGCGGAAATACTTGTTGCCGTTCTTGTTACCTTGTTGCCTTCCTTATTATGTTGTTATCTTTCTTATTACTTTCCTGTAACGTATACGTCGCCGACATGGTTGACGTTTTTCTGACTTCTGCATGCCGGCGTACTTTGGAAAGCGAAGCTCTCATTACGGTATAGTCTCGTTGGTTAACTTTATAGCGCCCTTTGAATTTTCTACGCTACACATCGATATAAACGGAGCTTCGACTGAAAAGGTAGTAGAAAGTAATTGTACGACATTGTGTAGCGTAGTTGCCGTACAAGCTGCTGTATTACTCAGTTAACCGGTTTAAGTTAGTGAAAGAGTAGTCGTATCAAGAAAATATAAATTATGGGGTTTTACGTGCCAAAATCACTTTCTGATTGTGAGGTACGCCGTAGTGGAGGACTCCGGAAATTTTGACCACCTGGGGTTCTTTAACGTGCACCTAAATCCAAGTACACGGGTGTTTTCGCATTTCGCCTCCATCGAAATGCTGCCGCCGTGGCCGGGATTCGATCCCGCGACCTCGTGCTGAGTAGGCCAACACCACAGCCAAAAGAGTAGTCGTGTTAACTGTGCTAACATGATTCATTCATTATACGCTTACCTGCAGTCGTATAATAAACGCTGTAACGCGCTTTTGTGTCTTTTCAGTGATATATATACCAGAAGAAAGATGGTTAACCGAGGGGCCCGATATTTATTAATCATATCATAAGAAGCCAACAAGGACACCAAGAAAAAACACAGGGAACATTACTTGGACTTATTAAAGGAAATGAAGAAATTATAAATTACTGTAGTTGAAAGTGAACGAAAAAAAAAACAAATTGCTTCAAGTGGGGAACGATTCTACATCTTCGCATTACGAGTGCTATGCTCTACCAATCGAGCTACCGCGGCGGCGTCTTCCCAGCCACTTTCTGGGGTATTTGTGTGTTACCGCTAGAACTAACCCTGGAAACCTTATCCAGCGCCTAGGCGACCACGACTGCTGAGAATAGTACGTTGCTTGTTTGGCACTCTTGTAACGCGTCTATTTTGCCGTAAGATCGAACAAATGAAGAAACAATGTTTTAACTTAGAGGAGAAAAGCGTAGAAATCAGTCCGATGTGTATTCCTCTCCCCGACGAAAAAGAAAAACCGTATTCCCCATATCCAATAACTAGTAAATCTAGTAAACTAGTAGAAGAACTAGTAGACTGGCATTCGAAATTTAGAATGTTCGCTCAGACCCTGAAACTTCAGCACACGAGAAGGTTTTCCGCATTACTTTGAAATTGGAGTCCGTCATTGAAGCTACTCTCGAAAATGTATTGTACCGCTGAAGATTTATCCTGTACTAGTTGCATCCACGCGAATAATTTTTTTTATTGAAAGGAATATTAGGAGAGGTTGGCGCCTTTATGGTGGCGCCTGCTACTCCTTGTCACCTGGCAAAGGAAACAAATTTGCATAAAAAGGGAGAATAGCGACACAAAATATGGCACTCAGAAGAACACTGGATGAATAAAAAATATACAGTCCAACAGTACATGAGTCGCAAATTTCTGTGCATTAGTTCAGTCCACGTACGTATATATAAAGTCAGATATGTTGAACACATGCAATGCACTGCAAGTACAGAACAGAATTATACATATTGCGTAAAAGTTGTGATCACCACATAAACCAATTATGAACCACGAACAACGTTTATTTAACTCATTTAGCATATTCGGATCATATCTGATACTTAATATTTTCCCAAAATGTTGGTGTCCTCTAAAAATTTTTTCAGAGCAAGAAACGCTCTTTTTTGAAGGCCCGCAGTTGGTCATGGGACAAGTATCTTCTTTAGAGTGAATGGTCGTCTGTCTAATATCAACAAATTTGCTTGCAGTACTGTTCTTTGTGTATCGTATTTCGACCACTCGAGAAAAAGATGATGCACATCTTCGTTTGGATGGCCACAAGAACACTGCGGACTAGAGACACGTTTTACTCTGTACAAGAAGCGTTTCGTAAATGCAGTACCAAGACGCAGCCGCTGTACCAAAGTTTCAAATTTTCTGTTGTCTCTTAGAGTTTCCGGCATTGATAAGTTTATACATGGGTCAATAGAGCATAACTCAGAGTTTTTAGTTTGCTGGTCAAACCAGGTAGTTTTGCTGAGACGACAAGAAATCTGTCTCAGGATCAGACGGACTTCACTACGCAATAGGGGAAGATTGGTTGTCTCCGCGTTATTGTGCGCCCGATTCGCAGCTGCGTCCGCTGCAGTATTACCAGGAATATTGCAGTGCCCAGGTATCCACTGGAATGCAATTACGTGGTTCATTGCGCTTGCTTTTGTAAGTTCTTTGAGTGTATCACACAATAGCAAAGTGTTCAAATAATTTTTCTTACTGCCCTGTAGTAATGTGAGGGCGGCTTGCGAATCGCTAAAGATAACCCATTTTTGCGAATGTTTTTCTGATGTTATGAAACGCAAAGCACCCAGGATTGCAAACAGTTCTGCCACGGTGGAAGATGTCTCTCGGGATAATTTAAATGTTTGCTCTAGCGCTAAATGTGGAATGACGAATGCTGAAGTCAAAACATTTTTATGACACGAACCATCTGTATAAACGTGGATGTACTGGGGATATAAGTAGTAAATTTGGAAGAGTGCCAGTTGTTGGGAGGCTACTATGAACATGTCTCTCTTAGATATAATCCCGTCAACCGATAATTCTATTTTAGGACATGTTAACATCCAGGGAGGGTAACAGACATCCACTTTGCATAATTCGAATCTTGGTAATAATGCTTTATGTTCTCGAACAACATCGTGAATTTTGATTTTGTTTCTTTCGATAAGCGCGAGGTTTAATGGATGCTTCTCATGTTCGGTTAAGATGCGATAAATATGTCGGCATGTTTCAACCGTTCGTATGACTGGAAATGGTGGGTGACGTGCATGAGCAATTACTAAAGAACTCGAGGTAGCCTGCGGAACCCCAAGACACACTCGCAGCCCTCTTGCCAGTAAACGTTGAAGACGTTCCTCAGAAGTTTGCGACAAACCATGGAGAATAGGTGCCGAGTAAGCAATATATTGTTTTATGAGTGCGTTATGAACTTGTAGTCGTTAAGAGACTGATCCCCCCCACGTTGTGCCAGCGAGTCGCCTAAGTATGTTTATTATTGCATTGGTCTGCTTTTCAATTGCGCGGATGTGTGAAGCTCACGTTAGCTGGCGGTCAAAAATAACTCCAATAAATTTATGCTCTTTTACAAACATCAAAGTTTACCCATTAAGCGTAAGTTGGAAATTATTTAGCTGTCGTCTAGTTAAAGGAAGTACGGCTGTCTTTGCGTATAAAAGACTCATGCCTCTTTCTTTTAGGAGGGTGTCGATACTATAAAGACCCTCTTGCAGCGTTGTTTGAATGCCTTGTATATGAGATCCAGAGGCCCATATGCAGATGTCATCTGCTTACAGCGAATATTGTAGACCAGACGGGAGTTCTAGTGGCAAGGCTGCCATGACACAGTTGAATAAAAACGGACTGAGAACACTGCCCTGCGGAACGCCCTGCGTGATGCTGTGATAATTACTCTCTCCTTCGAGTGTTTCCATAAATATTTTTCTATCTTTCAAGAAATTTGATACACATCGCAGTGTTCGACAGTGCAGGCCAAGCTCTAACATGCCAGCAAGGATGTGTATGTGACTTACAGTGTCGAATGCTCTTTGAATGTCTAAATATACTGCTGCTGTCACATTTCCGCAACTTCGTTCGTGTTCTACGCATGTGGCAATGTCTAATACTGAATCCATTGTACATCGATTTTGTCGAAAACCGGTCATGTAATTGGAAAACACATTTGTGTGTTCACACCACCATTGCAGTCGAGAGTCTATCATGTTCTCCATTAGTTTGGAAAAACAGCTTGTGAGACTGACGGGTCGGTAGGAGTCAAGACAAAGGGGAGTCTTTCCTGGTTTTAGTACTGGAATTACCCGGGCTAATTTCCACGAATCTGGAATAGTCTCTCTTATCCAGATATCATTAAATATCTCCAAAAGAGCCATTCTTCCATCTGGACCTAGGTTCTTTAACATCATATACGTGACACCATCTGGGCCTGCGGTTGTCTTTGTACGGCATGACGAAAGAGCACATTTAAATTCATTTAAACTAAACTCACAGTCAAGTTGAGGATGTTGTGACATAAAGCACGCACGAACCTTCTGTTCTGCCAGTGTTGTCAAACTCGTAAATTGTAGGCAAGTAAACGGAATTCCTGGTCTGGATATAAGTTGACAGAATTCGTCAGCAACAGATGTTTCCGGAGTGCTTCGAGCTACGGCCACGGCTTGGAAGGGACGGCTCTCGGTAACTGGACCACTAAAACATCGGACAACTGCCCATATTCTGGAAACTGGAGTGAACGGAGACAAGGACGCGCAGTATTCTCGCCACCTTCTCGTACCTAATTTTTGTAAGCGTCTGCGCGAAGTTGACCGAACTTTCTGTGCCATCTTGTAGTCATCCAGCTTTCCACTGCGGCGGTAAGCCCGTTCTGCGTGTCTTCTAATTGCTCTTAGACATTCATATTCCCGGTCGACTGCAGCGTCTTCATTTGGAACAATGACTTGCTTTGTGCAGATCTTGTAAGGCTCACACAATATATTTTCAAAACTTTGAAAGTTCGGATTTTCGCCCAATGAGTTACTTAAATGGTGATGAAAACTTTGCCAATTAGTATATATTGAGTAGCGCCAGGTTCCCTCACTCCGTATGAGGCGATGTTTTACCAGGATCGGAAAAATGATCACTGCCGTGCGTTTCTATGTCCGTTGACCATTCAACGCCATCAAGAAGGTCTTGTGAGCAGAGTGTAACATCTATGCAGCTTGAGTAACGAAACCCCCACAAGAACGTTGGAGAGCTGTCATTAACAGGATCAGATTACTTTTTTTCTGCGGCAGACTCTATAATGCTTCCACGGGAATCGTTATATTCACTGCCCCAGATGACGTTATGTGCGTTGAAGTCCCCACAAACCAGCACATGTAAGTTTGCGATACCAAACACATTCAACAAGCCGTCTACTGATATTTTGCTAGAACATTGTAGATAAAGACTGATCACTGTGACGCTTGTATTTCTAAAATATATGTTGCATGCTACGAACTCCGGTATATTTAAATCACTGGACTGTATTAAATAGGACGGCAGGTCCTTTCTCACGCATAACATCGCTCTGCTACTTCCAGCAATGCGCGATGATTTATATATAACATAAATTGAAAGACGAAAGTCGTCTCTTACGCCTGCCTCCTGTATGCTTAAAACAGGAAAGTTATGTTGAGCTAGTAGTTTGCGAAAATCAGCTGACTTATTTCGAAGGCTATTAGCATTACACTGAAATAGGAAAACATTGTTTTAAAGATTATTCATTGTAAGCCTGCCGTGGAGCTGTTGGTGTTTGTGGAAGCACCAACGATTCCATAGAAAGCAGTGATTTTACCTCTGGTAGGTTGTTTGCTTGTGGAATGGCACTGAGAATTGCACGCAGAGCTGTGAATAGCATGGGCAGGATCATCTGTGCCACGGGTAAAGACGCGTAATCACCAAACGACGCTGAAGCTCCATGCGTGCTCGAAGCAGGTCGCTGAAGAGTTGACTGAGATGGTCGCTGAGATGACTGGTTTAGTTGAGGCGAATGCTGAGGTAGTCGCTCAGATGTTAGATGAGGTTGCTGTGTCAGTGGCTGAGGGCGTTGCTGAGAAGGTCGGCGAATTTCACTCGAAGCCTGGGCAAGATGAGTAGCATTCTCTGAAGTTGGATCATGTCGCTCGCTGTCAGAACGTTGTCGACCTGAGTGCTTTAGAGCTGCAGAATAGTTCATATGGACCGCTTGCACTTTTTCTTTGTTAGGAGTTGGAGGCGCGCATCTTACAGCATCAAGGTAGGGTGGGGGTGCATTACGAGGAGGCAGCCTTCCGTATTTAAACTCATGTCTGCGTAACCTCGAGGCAGCTCTGCTCTGAGGGCACCCGCAGTAGGAAGCTGTATGGTTTCCACCACAGTTGGCACACTTTGGCTGACACGCATACTTGCACTCTGAATGGTCGTGGTCTTCTGAGCATATCTTGCAGCGACGTTGACTGCGGCAGTTCTTCGATAAATCTCCAAATCTCTGGCAGTTGTAGCACCTTAGAGGAGGGCCATGTTATTCTTCGACGAGGTCACTCGTGAAACCTAAATGCACTTGTTGCGGCATTGGTTTGTCTTCTCTGAAATGGAGGGTGACGGTTCTCAGAGGGCGTGATTCTACCGCTCCATCTTCTTCGTGATTGTAGCGCGCCTGACGACGGGCTGATGTCACTCCAAAATCCTTCAGGAAGTCAACCAGTTGTTCTTCCGTATACTCAACTGGCACATGGCGTATCTTGCCAACATTCTTGGTATAAGACGCCGGAATGAATGGCTTGACTTCCAAACCAGCCACTTCGTTCATCGACAGAAGATGTTTTGCTGATGAGACTGAAGTAACGTTGACAGAGAAACTTCCATCTCTATTCACGTGGAATGACTGCACCTTTTCCTTTGCCGCGGAGACAATTTCCGACGCAGCGTGGTTTGGATTCACTTGCCAGAAGTTGCGTCCTTCCTGTGAGAGTCAAAAAACAACTGGAATTCCCTCAGGCCGCTTCTTTTTATACGTTACCAAGGAGAACAGCGTTTCATCGCAGTCTACGTCTTCATCTTCACTTAGGTCATTGGTATAGATGTTTTGTCGTCGTCAATCCGTGGTTTCTTGGCTTCACTTTCGCCGGTCTCGGCCATATTCACTGAAGGTGCGCTGGAAGGTAGGGCAGCGTTGAAAACTAGCGTCGCCGGCTTGATGACATTGGGCGCTTGTTGTGGCACTTCCGAGTGCGGCGCCGATTCTGCGACACTCATGCGACAAGGAGCGCGCTGTCGGACATATGGCTCGTGCCGGTGTTCTACCGGCACGAGCCATATGTCCACGCGCCTATGTAGATGCGCCTACCACGGCGGTAGGCGCATCTACGCCTACCGCCGTGGTAGGCGTAGATACGCTGCGGAGCGCAGCAAAACCACACGTTATTGTGCGTGATCTTTAGCACACAGGAGTCCCACGGGATGTCTGTTCTCCCTGGACGACAGTGAAGTCTCCACGAAGCACTGATTCTTCGAAGAAAACAGAAAATAATATCTCACCGAAGAAGCCACCCTCTTCGCCCTTACCGCAACCAATGATTCGTAACGCCCCCGAAAATCTGGTGCAAGGAAAGCAGGCATCCACACAACTAAAACGAGTGCTCGACATCTTCTCCACCACCACAACCTCGGGTAACTGAGGGTTGTGAAATAACGGAAGCTGCCCTCTTTTGTCCCATCCACACAATGTCACTGCGAACTCCAACGCAGCGATGCAAAACAGAACTTAACGTGTCGTCATCGCCTATGCATTGCCAATCCCTTGTTGGCATTCATTATTATTTTTTTATAGAGAGATCACGAAGAAGGCAGGTATGTTAACCAGTTAAGAGTCCAGTTGGCTACTCTACGCTTGGGGAAGGGAGAATGGGAATGGAAGGAGAGAGACGGGGAAGAGAGGCGTACGCGGACAGCACTACAGGTTCAAAGGCGCTCGCAAAAGCCAGACATTCTCAGAAAACGCGGTAGTGCCTTCGCTGCCTTCTGAGCCGATGATAGGGAGTGACGGTGTTCTAGTATTGTCTGCTAGAACACCGTTGCACATATGCTGTCTTCGTGCTCCAAATCGAGTACAGTTGCACAATAGGTGGTCAATGTTCTCGCCGCAGCCACAGACGTCACACAATTAAAAAACAATAGAGTATCCTAAATATGATAGAGAACGTAAAATGTCAACAGATGGACGTCGAATGTACTTGAAGAAGGGAATTCCGCTAAAAAAGACACGGACGAGTAAGGACATGGACGGGCGCAACGTGCTCTCCTGAATTACGTCGAATGTCTTTGCACGCGAATGCGTGCGACATATTTTTTTCTCGCGAGGACAGTGGCTATTTGAGAGAGAGGTGCCTCGAATTCTCAAATTTCTCCTCGATATCGAACTGTACGGAGTAGGTAAGTGTGGCTGCACGGGGAGGGGGAACGGATGACTCGCCGCTGTAATCTTCTTTCCTCGTATTATGCCATGTTTCAGACTCAACTTCAATCGACAAGGGGACCGCTCGGGCGCAGCAATCGCTCGTAGATTTAACAAAGGCTAATGCTATCTTCGGCTGGTCGTTTCTGAGCACTCTGGAGCGCTCTCGCGAGCGGCGTTGTCTTCGGCTGGTCGAAAGAGGGTGCGCGCCCTGCGTTCGGCTGGTTCTTCTCGATTGCTCTCCTCTATCTTGGAGCGCTCTGAGGCGCTCCGAGCCCTGTCGTCGGAGCAGTCATCGAGACTGAAACGTCATCGCAGCGCCGCGTCGCTGCTGTTGGCGACGGCCCACCGTAACCTTGGCAACCTAGGCCACAGCATGCAGGCGTCTCGACGAACGTTCGTCCCGCCGGCACGTCCGCCGGTTTTTCCGGCAGCGCCGGGAGCTTTGGATAGGCGAAGCATTGGACGTTGGCAGTAGTCACGTGGTTTCGCATCAGCAATTTCCTCCTCCGAGAGCGAGTCGCACGTTCGGCTTGCGCGCTTGTCCCCTACCTTTGAGCTCGGGAAACGACCGATCTACCCGACTCTGCTTCGGGGCATACAGGCGACCAGTCGAAGATACCATAAGTATACACCTGCAGCGGTGCTCCTCCTCCTACTCCTCCTCTTAAGAGATTGCTTTCTTGGCTTCATATCTTATCCGCGCCTCTGGAACGTCGGTGTTTCCGCGATAGCGCCAATACCGAGAAGCGAACGCGACTTCAGGCCAGTTGCGAAAGAGTGGCGTTCTTGCATTGGACTGTGTCATCACAGATTGCAACTCGGCGAGCATGCCTTTAACCCTTTTGACAGCGAACGGAATCACCTTCTATCCTCGTGGGTGAAATCACCAAATTTTATCACCCGTATGTCACCATAACTGCTTATTGCCCGGAATCTGACGTATACCATGCGGTCATTTCGATGGCTTGGGCGTGCTTGTTCAATGTTGTGTTATCGCCTTTTATCGTCGATTGCGAATCAGTGCGGCTTCATTGAGCTCTTATTGCACTGAAGGGAACTGTTTTTTATTGACGCGGGGTTGGCGGCACCGTCAGATATTGTCACCGACGCAGACGAAAAGGAACCCTCGCCCTGCAGAGGAAGGATCGCGGTCTCCTCGAAATATCGTCCGCGAGTCGTTTCAAGTAAGCCTACCAGACGGAATACGCATTTTCTTCTTCTCGTTTCTGAGCAATAGACAACGTTTGAGTGTTGGCAGACTTGTGAGAGCCCTAACTTCATAGAGACACTTGGCTTCCGAGGAAAATTTCCTACGGAACGAAAAAAGGGGTGTCCTGCAAGGTCTTTATACGGACCTGAGCTTCTGAATTATGCGTAACTGAGTTTGTCCATGCTTAGTTGCTTTCTTGCTTTAATGCAAATACCTTTTTTTCTTATGAGAAGGATATTGCGGTAGGTAGGTAAAAAAAAAACTCTCCCATTTCGGGATCGAACCGCAGTACCCCAGAACGACGAAGTGGTGCTCTAATTATTGGACCATACTTGGTGCCAGCGTCAACTAGCTTTTCATATGCGATTGGCGCATTCGTCACCTCGCATAGCACAGGTGAAAGCCCACATTGCAGAGTCCGTCTGTAGGCCATACATAGGCTTTGTACTTTAAAGTCACGAACTTCATGGCCAGAAACGCGCGTTATTATGACGCTGTTTCGTTAAATACAATTTTACACAAGATGACATCAAATCTCGATGTGCTTGCCTGTGTTTCCTCCCCAGAATGCGGCTGCTTACGCTGCTCGTCGTGGTGTCAGCGTGCTGGTCATCAAGCCATGGTCTGCGCATCGACAAGTCAACGGGCGCCTATGAGGACATCGTGGTGGCCATCGACAAATCTGTGGAGCCCGACGAACGGATCATCGACAACATCAAGGTATACTCCTTCCTAACGACTCTCTTTCTCCAACGCCTGCGGCGGTAGCTAAGTATAGCTGTGGCTACCTGCCACTCAGCACGGTGGACGCCTAGCGTTTGAATCTCGACGGAGGCGGCAGCATACCGATGAGGCGGAGCCCAAACAACCTCCGGTCCCATAGCGAGCGTCATTCTTTCTGTGAAGGACTGCACTGATAGCGAGGGCTGCCGCGAGACATTTCTTTTAAAATGTACACTAATTTATGACGTCAGACTCACTGTGCTGAATCACTTTCTTTCCTACTGCGCATCGTTCGCCGGAGTCCGGTGCATTTTCTCAGCCTTCTATCGACAGGCTTAACCCATTTCCGTGCCTATAAAGGTTGGCCGCAATGGGGGGCGGACGTGGAGTAGAGCTATAGTGTATTGGATCAGGTAGATAGAGCGGTCGCTTTGAAGTCATTGTAAGCGCTGGTCTAATTTACCGCACCACCACCCATATCGTTTCTTCTTCTTGTATGAAAGGGGATCGCAGTGCTTACGAATGTACGGGCATGTTCTGCCCATTCCCCAGATTACAGCTGCTGTTCGCCGTAAGATGCTTCTGGGCTTAGATATAGGTACGCGTTAAATTAATTCAGGTTGTTGAAATTAAGATGCAGGTTTTTACTAAGGCTCCCCCTCGTAGCTCACAGTGAACATTCGCTACCTTACGCTTCAGCAACTGCCGGGTAACGGGAGGTCTGTGCAATCTGAGCCATGACGTCACGCGCGAAGCAAGAGATCCTCTTGACAATCTCGCCTTGAACAGTGACGTCAAGTGCAGAGGCCGGGATGCCGTAGAAATCCATGCTATGGGGAGCACGAAGTCAAGTGGGACGACAGAGTGCCCCAGTGAATCCAGCCCGGGTCTTAGCCTATGACGGGATGTGGCAGGACAAAGAAGTGGTTGAAATTTAGGCATTGGACCATGACGTCATTTGAAAGGCCTGAGTACCTGTTCGAACCGACGTCTTTAGCTTTACTCTCTCTGTCAGCGCGCTCTTGTTTCAACAGCACGTAATCGCTAATAGATTTCTGGCGCGAAAAGCCAACCTCCTAGCTAGGTCTTTGTGCCCCACACCAACGAAATTGGGTGGGCTGAAATGCCTACAACAGATAAATATTTTAACAATTCCCCAAGTACTCAGTGCGCTTTTTATTAGTACTGAAGACGCATGTGAAAAATGAGCCAATGTACTATCCAATCAAACAAACTGGCTAGTAAATTCTACATGTCGACAGATTCATCAGTTGTAAGGTGAAAACAACGCACCAGTGATTGTCCACTCAGTCGACCGATCTATCGATATACCAGTAAATCAGCCCAGTCCAGTCCAGTCCGGTCGGTCGGTCGGTCGGTCGGTGCTACTCGTCTACACCTTCATCATAACGTCCATCTTCCTTCCACCTTGCGGGTTTCCGCAGAACTATTGCGCCGAACTGTTTCGTTTGCTTCGGAGTTGTTGATGTGCTCGACTTCGCAACCTACCATCTGCCGGCAGTCTGGTTAGCTCCGATGGTAGAGCGGTTGGCCCGGAAAGGCGGTGGTCCCGGGTTCGAGTCCCGGATCAGGACCAATTTTTCTTCAACTGCGAAGTTTTTCTTTCGCGGAACCCGTGTAGCTTTTCTTTGTAGCAATTGCTACGATTGGGTGGATGCCTCATTTTCCCTTCAGTAATTTCTTCCCTCCACCTTGAGGTTCTCCGCAGAACTATTACGCCCATCATAACTACGCCGTTTACTGCTCTGTCGAAGGCCCTGTTCCGCTCTGCCTCGACGTTCCTCCACCGGGCCACCCGCGGCCTGGTGCACTTCGGCAGCGTGACCATCGCCATCCCGGACACGTGGCCCGCTAGGCAGAAAGCGGACAGCACCGGGGCCAACCTGTTCCCGGCGGCCGACGTGAGGGTGGCCGCGGAGAACCCGCAGTACGGTGACACTCCGTACACGCTGCAGCCCCGAGGGTGCGGTGAGCGTGGAGAGTACGTCCACCTGACGCCGCGCTTCTTGAGCGAGATGAACGACTCCATCGCCGAGGCTTACGGCAGTCCGGGTGAGATTCGCCTGCCACATCGGCCCTATATATATAGTCTCTTCCACATTGGTGCAGCGAATACATCTTTCTACAGTTCGAGACGAGGTACGGATCTCAATTTGAACAAAACTTGCTGCTTGGTGGATTGGTTGCAGCATGGTGCATAAATGGCAGGGCGAAGGAATGACGTCCCAGGAGAACTAGCATGGAAAGAATTGTCGCGACGGGGTTATCAGAATACCGATCTTCTAACGGCGCCTCATGGCCCTGTCGCTGCTTTGGGACGGTAAACTCACCCGTTAATATCAATCAATCAATCAATCAATCAATCAATCAATCAATCAATCAATCAATCAATCAATCAATCAATCAATCAATCAATCAATCAATCAATCAATCAATCAATCAATCAATCAATCAAGATGTTTCAGCGTCCGTACTGTCCTAACGTGTATATCTGTGGGGGTGAGGAGGTTAGTGATGGAGGGCTGGGCAAGCGGCATTACAGAACAGCTCTGCGAGCTTGTTCACGCCTCCACGCCCGCCCAGTGGGAAAAAGAACGTCGTCCAAACTATGGACATAGCGATAACAAGGCGCTTCTGCGCTTCCGCAGTGACGGGCGGAAACTGAACGCAACAAATCTTTCGTCGCAGCCTACCTCTTGGTGCACGAGTGGGCTCACTTCCGGTACGGCGTGTTCGACGAGTACGGCGACCCCGAGAGCTTCCGGTACCCGAGCCTCTACTGCGAGTTCGGCATGGTGAGACGCCCGTCCAAGCACGTGCTTGGTCGACGCTCATTCGGAGCTACTGATATAGCAACGGTAACAAGCAGTGCGACACTGATAGAGGCACTGCAGCAACGAAACGCGAGCGCTAACTTCAGCTGATTTTGATACACAAAGTGATTACATATATATGCATGAGGAAAGAACGAGAGACACTCGAATAAATATTACACACACCACAAGTATCGTGCTCTAAGCCACACTGCAGTCATCCCTGTCCTGTGCGCCAGATAGACAGACAGATCACTGGCACCCGATTTCCGCACGGGATCACAACACGGGACACGTGCGACGCAGTTAACGCGAATTACAAGGCTTACGCCGCTCCTGCAGGGTTTGTTGTCTGAAACGTTTGAACTTAGCGGGTGGCCAAATATGCGGCCCTCTGCCCCGAACAGGTCCGCGCCAGCACCTGCTCGCAGCGTCACAAGTTCACGGTGTACACGGACTCCGGAGAGCCTTGTCGCATCTACCGGGGCTGCCGCGTCTCTTCCAAGTGCAAGGCTCACTTCTCGGGGAAAAGCGAGGACCCGGTCACGTCGTCCATCATGTTCATGCCTTACATCAATGGGGTAAGTGTGGTCGCGCGTGTATTACTTCTTCAAGACATACACCGCGTGCTCTAGTTAAACACGGAGCAATTTCTTAACCCTATAACCGACGCCATGAGCGTCCCGCCGATGCGTACCAAATTCGCCGAGGACGAGCGCTGTTTGTCCACGCGGCAGGTTTCGATTCCTTTAATTGCCGTCAACGTGTCTCCCGCGTCGGCCTGCTTACCCCATTGCCTTAAAGCTGAGATTCGCCGCTGGAGCATGTTATCACGTAGTCTACATTTGATTTGCTGTCACGCGTTGAGAAAATATTATTGAAGCCTTTCATGCATTTAACAAAACTCGTTGAAAAAAAAAAAGCTGCCTTTCTCAAAGCATTGTTATTTATTATTTTCATTGCACGCAAGAAAGAAAGCCTACATTGAACATTTTTCATTTCATTGAGTTATCTGCTTGCTAAAGCTCGGGGAAGCAAGAGATAATTATGGTAGATTTCTTTTTTTTTCTTCCCGTGTTTTTGCAAACAGTATTTTGCTAGTTAAATGGCTAAAGAAAGAAAAAAAATAGAAAGCAAAGCCTAATGCGATCACGAAACCAACTGAAGGTTGTCCGCAACCACCTGGAAAATGTCCATATCGTAATTAGTAGAGATTATTCAACTGATTATAAAAAGTATAATGACTATACTTGGTCAAGCGAAAATTTTTATGCAAAGAGATATTAACAAAATTAATTACTGGTGCACACGATGGCGCATGCAATTAAACCTGAAGAGAACATCTTTCATAGAATTCACTCGAAAAAATCAAGCTCATAAGACTTCTTACACCATTGATGACGTAGCAATAATTAGGGTCGCAGAGGACACGTATCAACGAGTTTACGCATAATTTCAATTGACAGCATCATGTTGACTACGCGATAGGTAAAACAGGTCAGACATTCAGGTTTCTTAGCCGAAATGCAAAGACGTTTACTATAATCTCGAAGGAGCTAGTTTACAAAACATTTCATGAGATCTATCCATTACTACGCGTGCGTAATAGCTAAATTAGAAAGGGCGCAGAACGTAGCAGCTCGCTTTGTCTCTGGACAATATGACGAAAAGTTCAGTGGAACCAACACAGACAACGTTCTGACCATCGTCGTCGTGCACTTCACGTGAAATTTTTTTTCGCAATATTTACTATTTTACTGTTGGCACCTGAAGGGATAAGTATTTGAGAGAACTATATATTATCATTCTAACTGAGTTGACCGCAAATTCAAAGTACGCGAATACTCCCGTAACGCGAAACTATTTCGTATGCCCTCCTTTCCGAAAACGATTCGCGAGTGAAATCGGTTGCGTCCTTCTGTTATAGTTGCTTCTAATAATGATTCCTTTTCCTTGGTTAACTAACTGATTCATCTCTATTTTCGGCAAGCTAGGAATGACTCTTTGCGGTTTGGAGTGTCACTTTGCATTTGTTGCTCATAGATGTATAATCTTGTCGATGATTCTAACTTACACTTCCTTTTTTTCCCCTCTTCTTTTGCTTGTGCCGTTTTGTTGTGCTGCCTCGTCCGCTAAAGTGATGCTCACTGTCGCCACTGTCTCCGTGTATCCGAGCGATATAATTTTAACTGACACTTTTACACCCACTGTAGCGACTCTTTGCGCAGTGGGGGCAGAACGAACGAACGACCGAACGAGCGAGCGAGCGAGCGAACGAACGAACGAACGAACGAACGAACGAACGAACGAACGAACGCACGCACGAACGAACGAACGAACGAACGAACGAACGAACGAACGAACGAACGAACGAACGAACGAACGAACGAACGAACGAACGAACGAACGAGCGAGCGAGCGAGCGAACGAACGAACGAACGAACGAACGAACGAACGAACGAACGAACGAACGAACGAACGAACGAACGAACGAACGAACGAATAAACAAATAAATATCATCTTGCGCAGGTATTTTGCCTCGCATGCGGCGGACGGTGCCGCCTTTAGGTGTTTGACGAGCTTGCTATTATAGATTGCGCGCTCATACGCTGGACATGTTACGGGGACCACGAGTACAATAAGTACATTAAAGTACATTAAAGGGCACAAGTATCCGAGATGAGTCGGCGCTAAGGATTCGCGCGATGCCACCCGCTATCGGTGGCCAGATTGGAAAGTCTTGCTCGCTTGCTCTGTCGCCGCAGGTGTCGGATTTCTGCGACAAAGACGGCGACAGGAAGCACAACGCCCACGCTCCTAACAAGCACAACCACCTTTGTGAGCGCAAGTCCACCTGGGAAGTGATCAGCGCCAATGAGGATTTCAAGGGGTGAGCGGACCATTCTGTCGTTCTCGGGCGACTATTATAGAGCCAGACGAGTTTTTTTTTATACTTTAGGAGTGTCGAAGTGAAAGAAAAAGTGTATGTATGGGAAGTGTGGGAAGTCGGTCACGTGGTAGAGGTGGATAGCGTATGGGAGACGCTTAGAAGAACGTTCATATGCGAATATGTATAGATATTGCAATTGACGGTGGTCTGGACCACGTTTACTACCGTTTAACATTTGTTAGCCTGTGGAATATGGTCTCCGAATGCAGATAAAGAAGTATGAGTGTCCATATATATATATATATATGCTTCCTTCCAACTATATATATATATATATTTGGGAGGAATTTGATTCAGTGGAGATACCACCAGTCACAGAGGCATTACGTCATCAAGGAGTACAGGACGCTTACCTAAATATCTTAGAAAATATTTACAAAGGCTTCACAGCTAGCCCACAAGACAAGTAGGAAGATACCTGTAAAGAAGACACAATCTCTCCAATACTATTATCTGCAAGCTTGGAAGAAGTATTCAAGCAAATTGGGACGGCTTAGGAGCATGGAACAACGGCGAATATCTCAGCAACTTTGGTTTTGCAGATGACATTGTCCTGTTCAGCAACATTGGGGACGAGTTACAACAAATGATTGAGGACCTTAACAGAGAGAGTCTAAGAGTGGGGTTGAATATTAATAGGCAGAAAACAAAGATAATGATCAATAGCTCTGCAAGCGAACGAGAGTTGCCAGTCAGACTCTAAAGTCTGCGAAGGAATACGTTTACCTAGGTCAATTACTCACAGGGGAACCTGATCATGAGGGGGAAATTTACAGAAGAATAAAATTGGGTTGGAATGCATACGGGAGGTATACTCAGCTCCTTGCTGGAAGCTTATCATTATCACTAAAAAGAAAGGCGTACAATCAGTGCATTCTACCGGTGCTAACATATGGAGCGGAAACTCGGAGACGGGCAAAGAAGCTCGAAAACAAGTTAAGGACCGCACAAAGAGCGATGGAAGGAAGAATGATAGGCGGAACGTTAAAAGACAGGAAGAGAGCGGTGTGGATCAGAGAACAAACAGGCATACCCGATATTATAATTGACATTAATAAAAATAAATGGAGCTGGGCAGGTCATCTAATGCGTAGGTTAGACAACCGGAGGACCATTAGGAATACAGAATGGGTGCCAAGAGAAGGAAAATGCAGTTGAAGACGGCAAAGGACCAGGGGGGTTCTGAAATTAAGAAATTCGCAGGCAGAAGTTGGAACAGGTTGTCGCAGCACAGGGCTAATTGGATATCGGAGGGTATATATATATATATATATATATATATATATATATATATATATATATATATATATATATATATATATATATATATATATATATATATAGTCCAACTGACGGTGGTCGGCTCCGGACCCCCGCATTCCCTTTGCTTCTTGAAGAGGCAGGACGTGTATCAAGTGAGCTCCTGAGCAACACTTTGCAACGAGGTGAACGCGGTTTAAATCATGGATGCGGGACATCAAAGAGTTGCGACGAAATGCTGACGCATTTCTTTCGCATTTACTGCGAAATTGCCTCTGAACGTTTTTTTTTTCTTTAAGAGGTACTGACACGATACTTTCGAGTATTCTTTTTCTGTTTTGCCTTAACTGTAGCTCACAGCAAGACGCAGCATATGGGGAGACCAAGCGAGCCAGAGCGAGTGTCGAAACGTCGCAGTGTCCTGCTCTCACGTGACCGCATGCCGTGTCTTGACGTCACGACAGGGAATCTTCCTGGGAATTAAACCGAAACTGACTGTAGAAAACCTCATATATAAATTGTTTCCTGCGCTCTGACGCTTGTCACTATTCTTTCTTTGTTTAAAAGGCCTAGGATTTTCATTGAACGCAAGCAATGAATTGTAATAAATATACTGTCATGACCCCTTTATAAACATTGACAGTAACTTAAGTATCCTTACGTGGTTTGAATGTGAAAGCATAATGACTTCTCTAAGTTGTTATCTTACGTTAAAACTCTACCTTAATCCACCTTGCTCTAATTTGTACTAACCTTTATACCCCGTAAGCAACCTTAATCCACTTTTATGTACACTAATCCTCCTCAAGCCACTTCAAGCACTTCAAGCACCTTAATCCACTTTAATTAACATTAATCCAACTTAATCAACTTTAATCCACCTTAGTTCACTTTAATCTACCTTATTCCAATTTTGGGAGTGGGCCATGTCGATTTTTTGGGTGGGGGCCTCGGCGTTCGTCCGACACCGTGGCTGTTCACGGTCAGATTTAGCAGATACAGTGCCGGGAATGTGACGTCATTAGCTGGTCACGCGGGCTTTGGTACCATCGGATGTCAACGTGGGACGGACGTCGGATTCTTCGCTTCATGGGGCACATCAGACGTTCTCCTTGAAAAGAATTTGTGCTGCTTACCGTTGGTTTGCTCCTGATCAACTTTCGCAGCAAGATCACATTTGAGGGTCAGGCTTGTTCAGCATAACATTTCTGATACCTGCAGCCCGGTTTCCCCAGAAGA